>NW_026591816.1:6115208-6142635 GCF_907164565.1 Psammomys obesus | reverse complement strand
CCCCCCCCCCCCCCCCCCCCCCCCCCCCCCCGCAGAGAAATGCTGCCAGCTCAGGATTTGACTGAGAAGCCCCAACCCCTGCTGGCACTCCCCTGAGAGCACCTCCTTAAGCTTGACCTAGCAGAGGAGAAGGTCAGAGGGGAAGGACAGAGAGGCAGCCTGCCAAGGACACAGCACCCTCTCTCCAGCGGCCCCTAGCAGAGAAACCCAAGCTCTGGATCTGAGGACACTCAACCCTACCCGGTACTCTCTTGGGATCAGCAAACATAGATTCTACCGCTAGGCTGCTTCTGGCAGAGAGATCTGGGCCTGGGATCTGGGATTGAGTACACTCACCCTAACTCTTTCCCGCACCACCCAGGGACCAGTCAACATAACCCCTACTGGCAGAGGGAAAGGACAAAGAGGCAGCACACAGGAAAGGTGGACACCGAGTTCTGCGGCCACAGTGTCACAGAGCTGACTAATAGCCTACCCGTGCACTTCTGGAGCAGGACCAAAACAGAGAGTAGTGAGCAAGGGGAACCTCTGTGCATTCCAACTGGTCCTGCAAGAGAGTGAGTGAGCCTTCTAGGGAGAGATTGCCCCAGACCCAGGGTCTATCCACAGAAGCAACCAGACGAGATCCCTGGCACCCACACTCCTAGTGTGGGCATCAGAGGGATTCTTGGGATAGTGACCCCAACAGTGAAGCCTCTGCCTTGTGGGTCCACCAGGGTAATCCAGGCAGACAATCCCTGGATCTCAGTCAGAACTGCATAATAGTGGCTTGCAGACCACTGCAATAATCAGAGAATCCGTGCATGCACACTGTGCCCGCTAAAAGCGCACGCGAATAGCACCAGCGTCATATTCTTTACTTAGGCAAAACTGAAAACAAAGTGCACACTCCCAAAGCAGTGAACCTCTCTCATCTTCCTGAAAAAACAGTCCAGAAAACAGAAAGAGAGGATCATAGCCCAAACTACAATCTCGAGGAACAACCAGTGAGGATTATAAATAACCAGATGGCTAGAGGCAGATGTAAGAACACTCCCAACAAAAATCAGGACACAATGACCTCACCAGCAACCCCACAAAAAAATGGACACTTCAATTCACTAGATATACAAGAAAACAACCTCAAAACTATGTTTCTCCAGCTACTAGAGGCCCATAGAAATGAAATGAACAAAGCCCTCAGAGAAATAACCAAAGAAATCGAGACTAACCAAGAGGAAACAAATTGTGCTCTCAGAGAAATGACCACGAAAATTGAGGCAAACAGAGAAGAAATGCACAAAGCTGTCAAAGAAATGTCCACACAAATGAAGGCAAATAAAGAAGAAATAAACAAAGCTCTCATAGAAATACAGGCAATTATACCCAAAGAAGTAGAGGCACAATTAGTGATACATAGAGAGGAAACGGACAAAAAAATAGAAGCTATCATTGAAAAGCAGGAGTCCACATTCAAACAGATGAAGGAAATGGTGCAAGACATGAAAACAGAATTAGAATCAATAAAGAAAACACAAATAGAGAAAAACCAGGAGCTGGAGAACACAGAGAAAAGATCAGGCACTACAAAGGTAAGCATCACCAACAGAATACAAGAAATGGAAGAAAGAATCTCAGGAGCCGAAGATACACTTGCGGAAATTGACACGTCTCTCAAAGAAAAAATAAAATCAGAAAAGTTCCAAACACAAAACATCCAAGAAATCAAGGACACCATGAAAAGACAAAACCTAAGAATAATAGGAGTAGAAGAAAAAGAAGACATCAGGCTCAAAGGTCTGGAAAATATTTTCAAGAAAATTATAGAAGAAAACTTTCCCAACTTAAAGAAGGAGATGGCCATAAACATACAAGAGGCCTACAGAACACCAAGTAGACTAGACCAGAAAAGAAATTCTTCACGTCACATCATAGTCAAAACACTGAACCTACAAAACAAAGAAAAAATTCTAAAAGCAGCAAGGGAAAAAGGCCAAGTAACATATGAAGGTAGACCTATCAGAATCACACCAGATTTCTCAACAGAAACTATGAAAGCCAGAAGGGCCTGGACAGAAATCATACAGTCCTTAAGGGACCACAGATTCCAACCCAGACTACTATACCCAGCAAAACTTTCAATCAACATAGACGGAGAATTCAAGATATTCCAAGACAAAACCAAATTTAAACAATATCTACATAGTAACCCAGCTCTACAGAAGTTACTAGAAGGGAAACTCCAAACCAAAGAAAACAACTACATCGAAGGAAACAGAGGAAATAGATAACTACACAACAAAAAAAAAAAAAAAAACAAAAGAAGACAAGCAATGAAACTCAGTGACACCACCAACACCACATCTAAAGTAAGTAACAATTGTTGGTCACTAGTTTCTATCAACATCAACGGACTCAACTCCCCAATTAAAAGACACAGACTAACAGAATGGTTGCGGAAACAGGATCCATCATTCTGTTGCATCCAAGAAACACACCTATGCAACAAAGATAAACACTACCTCAGAGTAAAGGGCTGAAAAAATGTCTTTCAAGCTAATGGTTCCAGAAAACAAGCAGGAGTAGCCATCCTAATATCTAATAAAATAGACTTTCAACCCAAGTTAATCAAAAAAGATAAGGACGGCCACTATATTCTCATCAAAGGAAAAATCCACCAAGAGGACATCACAATTTTGAGTATCTATGCCCCAAATACAAGAGCACCTACATTCGTAAATGAAACAATATTAAAGCTTAAATCACACATTGATCCTAAAACCCTAATAGTGGGAGACTTCAACACTCCACTCTCACCAAGGGACAGATCAACTAGACAGAAAACAAATAGGGAAATAAAAACACTTACAGAGACCCTAAATCAAATGGACCTAATAGATGTCTACAGATCTTTTCATCCAAACTCAAAAGAGTATACCTTCTTTTCAGCACCACATGGAACGTTCTCCAAAATAGACCATATAGTTGGTCATAAAGAAAGCCTCAACAGATACAAAAAGATTGAAATAATCCCTTGTATTCTATCTGACCACCATGGACTTAAGCTGGACCTCAACAACAACAGAAATAACAAACTGCCTACACGTACATGGAAACTGAACAACCTGTTACTCAACGACAGCTGGGTTAAGGAAGAAATAAAGAAAGAAATTAAAGACTTCCTAGAATTCAATGAAAATGAAGGCACAACATACCCAAATTTATGGGACACACTGAAAGCAGTGCTCAGGGGAAAATTTATAGCACTAAGTGCCTGCAAGAAGAAATTCGTAACATCACATACAAACAACTTAATGGCCCAACTGAAAACCCTAGAAAAAAAAGAAGCAGATACACCCAAGAGGAGCAGAAGGCTGGAAATAATCAAACTCAGGGCTGAAATCAATCAATTAGAAACAAATAAAACTATTCAAAGAATGAATGAAACAAAAAGCTGGTTCTTTGAGAAAATCAACAAGATAGACAAACCCTTAGCCAAACTAACTAAAAAGCAGAGAGAATCTATCCAAATCAACAAAATCAGAGATGAAAAAAGTGACATAACTACAAACACAGAGGAAATTCAAACAATCATTAGGTCATATTACAACAGCCTATATGCTACAAAATTTGAAAATCTAAATGAAATGGACAATTTTCTTGATAGATTCCATCTTCCAACATTAAGTCAAGATCAGGTAGAAAGACTGAACAGCCCTATATCCCCCAAGGAGATTGAAGCAGTCATTCACAGTCTCCCCTCCAAAAAAAGCCCTGGGCCAGATGGTTTCAGCGCGGAATTCTACAAGACCTGCAAAGAAGTGCTCACACCAATTCTCCTCAAACTATTCCACAAAATAGAAACAGAAGGTACATTACCAAACTCATTCTATGAAGCAACAGTCACCCTGATACCTAAACCACACAAAGACCCAACAAAAAAAGAGAACTTCAGACCTATCTCTCTTATGAACATTGACACAAAAATACTCAATAAAATACTTGCAAACCGAATCCAAGAACACATCAAAGATATCATCCACCATGACCAAGTAGGCTTCATCCCAGGCATGCAAGAGTGGTTCAACATACGGAAATCCATCAATGTAATCCACCACATAAACAAACTGAAGGAGAAAAACCACATGATCATCTCCTTAGATGCTGAAAAAGCATTTGACAAAGTCCAACACCCATTCATGTTTAAAGTCTTGGAGAGATCAGGAATACAAGGCACATATCTAAACATAGTAAAGACAATATATAGCAGGCCTATAGCCAACATCAAACTCAATGGAGAGAAACTTAAATCAATTCCACTGAAATCAGGGTCAAGACAAGGCTGCCCACTCTCTCCCTACCTCTTCAACATAGTACTTGAAGTCCTAGCCAGAGCAATAAGACAACTAAAGGTGATCAAGGGGATACAAATCGGAAAGGAAGAGGTCAAAGTGTCACTATTCGCAGATGATATGATAGTATATATGAGCGACCCCAAAAATTCAACCAGAGAACTCATCCAGTTAAACTCATTCAGATAAACACCTTCAGCAAAGTGGCAGGATACAAAATCAACTCAAAAAAATCAGAAGCCCTCCTGTATACCAAAGACAAAATGGCCGAGAAAGAAATTAGGGAAACAACACCCTTCACTATAGCCACTAACCACATAAAGTATCTCGGGGTGACACTAACCAAGCAAGTGAAAGACCTGTTTGAGAAAAACTTCAAGTCTCTGAAGAAAGAAATTGAAGAAGATCTCAGAAGACGGAAAGATCTCCCATGCTCATGGATTGGTAGGATTAACATTGTGAAAATGGCCATCCTGCCAAAAGCAATCTACAGATTCAATGCAATTCCCATCAAAATACCAACTCAATTCTTTACAGACCTTGAAAAAAAGATTCTCAGCTTCATATGGAGAAACAAAAACCCAGAATCTCCAAAACAATCCTGTCCAACAACAGATCATCTGGAGGTATCTCCATTCCCGATCTCAAGTTGAACTACAGAGCAATAGTAATAAAAACTGCATGGTATTGGCATAAAAACAGAAAGGAGGATCAATGGAACCGCATAGAAGACCCAGAAATAAACCCACACACCTATGAATACTCGATATTTGACAAAGAAGCCAAAACCATTCAATGGAAAAAAGACAGCATCTTCAACAAATGGTGCTGGTCCAACTGGATGTCCACATGCAGAAAAATGAAAATAGATCTATATTTATCACCCTGCACAAAACTAAAGTCCAAGTGGATCAAAGACCTCAACATAAAACCAGATACTCTAAATCTGTTAGAAGAAAAAGTGGGGAACAGCCTAGAACTCATTGGCACAGGAGACAACTTCCTGAACAGAACACCAACAGCACAGGCTCTAAGAGCAACAATCAATAAATGGGACCTCATGAAACTGAACAGCTTCTGTAAAGCAAAGGACACTGTCATCAAAACAAAACGCCTGCCTACAGATTGGGAAAGAATCTTCACTAACCCTTTATCGGACAGAGGACTAATATCGAGTATATACAAAGAACTAAAGAAGCTGAAAAGCAACAAATCAAGTAATCCAATTAAAAAATGGGGAACAGAGCTAAACAGAGAATTCTCAACAGAGGAATATCGAATGGCAGAGAAACACTTAAAGAAATGCTCATCCTCATTAGCCATCAGGGAAATGCAAATCAAAAGGACCCTGAGATATCACCTTACACCCATCAGAATGGCCAAAATGAAAAACTCAAGGGACAACACATGCTGGAGAGGTTGTGGAGAAAGGGGAACCCTCCTCCACTGCTGGTGGGAATGTAAACTGGTACAACCACTCTGGAAATCTATCTGGCGCTTTCTAAGACAATTAGGAATAGTGCTTCCTCAAGACCCAGCTATACCACTGCTAGGTATATACCCAAAGTTTGCTCAAGTACACAAAAGGGATATTTGCTCAACCATGTTTATAGCAGCTTTATTTGTAATAGCCAGAACCTGGAAACAACCCAGATGTCCATCAATGGAGGAATGGGTACAGAAATTGTGGTATTTTTACACAATGGAATACTACTCAGCAATCAAAAAGGAGGAAATCATGAAATTTGCAGGCAAATGGTGGGATCTAGAAAAGATCATCTTGAGTGAAATATCCCAGAAGGAGAAAGACAAACATGGTATATACTCACTTATATAGACCTATAAGATATAATAAACATAATGAAATCTATGCACCTAAAAAAGATAATCAAGAGAGTGGACATGGGGTAAGATTATCAATCCTCGTTTTGAAAGACAGATGGGATACGCATTGAACATTGACAGGCGTCTACTGAGCGCATTGAAAAGACTCTGACTAGCGGTGTTTTCAAAGCAAAGACTCGTGACCAAACCTTTGGCAGGGTGCAGGGAATCATAAGAAAGAAGGGGAGTTAGACTGATGAGGAAAGGATAGGAGCTCCACAAGGACCAAAGATATCTGGGCACAGGGTCTTTTCTGAGACTGACATGCAACCAAGGACCATGTATGAATGTAACCTAGAACCTCTGCTCAGATGTAGCCTGTGGTAGCTCAGTAACCAATTGGTTTCCCATAGTGAGGGGAACAAGGACTATTTCTAACAGGAACTCAATGGCTGGCTCTTTGGCCTCCCCACCCCTCAAGGGAGGAGCAGTCCTGTTAGGCCACAGAGGAGAGCTTTGCAGCCAGTCCTGAAGATACCTGATAAAACAGGATCAGATGAATGGGGAGGAGGTCCCCCCATCAGTGGACTTGGCAAGGGGCACGGTGGAGAGGAGGGAGGGAGGGACTGGGAGGGAATGAGGGATCGGGACATGGCTGGGGTACATAGTTAATAAAATGTAACTGATAAGAAAAAAATAAAATACAAAAAAAAAATAAAAAAAAATAAATACCAGATTAAATAAAGTTTAAGTTGACAAAAATAAAAGTGATTAAATCCAGCATTAGAAGTAAATTGAATGATGCTTGGTATCCATTTTGCGAACTCGTTACTTCTAAAGCCAAGTAGAGCTACAAGACAATACTTAACTTGACTCAGTGGTATAATTATTAATACCAAAAATTCCGTCTTGCAAATCATTTTACATATTGTAGAACAATGCAAATACAAGTGACAGAAGCATTTAGTGGTCAATATTTATAGAGTAACAGGAAAGAGGTACAGGTGATCACCAACTAAAATAGCTCAACTAATAGTTTTTTGAATTTTACATTCATGCAAAAGAAGTATGAATTCAGTAGCTACTACACTTCAAGGTTTGAGTTCTGGTGTTTTTCACAAGCTGATGCCCTCGACATGACAGTTTCGCGCTGCCGGACCCTCCTGAGGCCACTGCTCTCACTGAGACAGGGATCATGAGGAGAGACACTGATGTGGAGTGAGCTATGCTGCCAACCTGTGACGGAGGTAAGCGGGATGAGGACATTGCTGACTTAGTTTCAGTTGAAATGGTGGCTTACAGACAGGGGAGCCTGCGTGTAAGTATAAAACTAATTTACAAGTTCTGTGGTGCTACATCTTAATTTCCAACTACCTATATGATTTTTTTTTTATTTTAAAGGTATCTTTTTCTATCTCTGGGTCTTTAGAAAGCCCAGAAAAATTAAAGGTTCAGTGCAAATGAGCTCACCAAGCATCCAACACCAGCATCTTGCTCCTGGTAGAAAGGAGCCAGCGATCCTGGAAAAATGGCTAAGTCAAATTCTAGGATAGAAGACATACAAATTAGGGGCGAGGGATTCTATGACAGAAGAGCAGGGACAAAGACAGATGGGGCTGTGCTGCTAGGTGACAGTGAACCTGACGAACTGCCACTAAGTTAAGATGGAAAGGGTGCAGCCTGAACAAGAGCTATTGGAGTAATTAAAAATATCTGAATGAGATAGATAGCGAGATCATTTTAAATTATCTGACACCATTGGTGGTAAGTAGACTGCCAAACACCGGAGTACTGGAAAGTAAAAGGTTAAAGAAAAGAACTAAGCTTACATCGTTCCTTGAATGTGAAGGACACTGAATTTCCAGTTGAAGAGACAAAAGCCTCCTAGGTAACCAACTTTTGAAAGCATAACAGAATTAGAAGAAAGAATCGCCACCTTTGCCAACAGTGATGTAATTGGTGCAGGCCACTGTCCTTCGCAGGGGCAGACATCAGATCACAGATTGTGCAAAGCATCGCCACAGAGAAGCAGACTGTCACCTCCTGATGGAGCTGGTCAGACCCTGTATACATCAAGATGCAAGAGCCAGACATTTTAGGTCTCTCGTGGGGTACATCTGAAGTGTGTAGCACCGTCTAAAACACCATTCTTATCATAAACATTGAGCCTAAATTCAATTATAACTCCAGAAGTTACTTTCATATAAAAAAGAAATTACAGATAATGGAGAAGAAGGTTAAATGACACCAGGAGGAACTAAGCAGCTGACCCAGAATGTTGCAGGTTCTATAGAACCAGGGTTTTGCTCTTGCTACAAGTAAACTGTATGAAGGGATGAAAAGAAGAGATGAGTGGGAAATGGGTTTATTTAGAGCAGGTTTGAAGGATGCATCAATTACATGTAAAGTGCGGCTCTTCTTTTGATCCTGTTTAAAGTAAATCAGCTGAAGAGACAATTTTAACAGAACTGATAAATTATATGTGTGGATAATAGATGACATTGAAGAATTACTTGTTCCTTCTTAAAACATTTTGATTGGATTACAGTTATAAAAAATCACCATACTTGTATTTGCAAAATGGAAGCTGTAGGGGAAAATTAGACCATGTTTTTAAGTGCTTTAGTAAAAACAAAATGGGTCTTGATAAAGCAAATTGACAAATGTTGGGTTTGGTTGATAAGGTTATAAAATTCCATGGGTTGTCTTTATAAACTAAAAATGTGTACTTCATATGAATGTCATAAAATAGCATAAATGGAATGTTTCAATGGTTATTGTTCTATACAAACAATGTATTTCACTATATATGAATGTAAATCTGAAATAAACGTTCCATGAAATGTGTTCATTGAGAAATAACCATTACTGTTGGATTTAGTATTTTCATGAAGGCCAGCCAGGTGGTCCAGCAGATAAAACACCAGCTTCTAGACAAGCCTGACAACTTGAGCTCAGTTCCCCATAAAAAGATGGATGCAGTGTTCATCTGCAATCCCAGCCCTCTCACCATCACAGTGGGAAGCAGAGACAAGAGCCCAGGGCCTTATGGGGTGAGCTAGCCTGAGTTACACAGTGTAGCTGGACAAGTGAAAGGAGAGAACTGATGCTACAAATATTATCCTCTGATCTCCATATGCACATCATGGCCTTTGTGTCCCCTTCCCCCATCTCATATGCACAATATATATAGTATAAAAACACACAATAAAAATACTTTCCTAAACAGAATAAAGTTTATAGCTGCTAGCATCCACTCAATCAATGTCAATGCACATTATGGAATTATCTCCTTGAGAACTATTTAGAAGTTTATCTATAATTGTGAATTCCTTTACTGTGTGTGTTATACCATAATTTCTCCCTGTGATCTCTTTCTGGTTTGGACTTGAAGCATCACTGTAGAGAATAGCTACAGACAGAGACAGCCACTCTCTAGAACCATGGTGGGAAAAGTGAGATTCCAGGAATGACAGGTGAGATAGAACAGAGAAGTGAAACAAGAGTGCATGAAAGAGTTGGTATGTGTGTGTGTGTATTATGTATGTATGTAGAAACTGAAGCCATGAGAACAATGAAAGCAAGTCATCCTGCAGTGCATTGTCTCAAGACAGATTTTAAAGATGTTTATTATGAAACCGAATAGATTCCACCTAAAGGAAGAATTTATTTCACAACCCAAAAGCTATCAAAGATTTGCTTTCTATTTCCCTTATGTGCATATTTCCTTGTGAGAAGACAGGTCTGCTCGGTTCAAGGCCTTGAGACATGCTGCGGATCTGGCCAGCTCTGGCTTTCTAGTCACCCTTTCAAAAGTTTAGTCCAGACACTGTTGCAACAACCCGAGTGAAAACAGGCTTCTTCTCTATGCGTATCTTTGGCTGTGGTGTTGAGATTTGAAGCACAAGAATTTCTGTTGTTGTTGTTTTTGTGTGTATGTTTCTTTTAAACTTTATAGAATACCTTCTATCTCTTGGTGTTCTTTGAAAAAAAAGAAAAAAAATACATTTTTTGTTCCAAGTAGATGAAGAGTTTAAACTATATGTTCAAGCTTTCCCCTTTCTTTGGACCCACAGAAGTATTTTTTCCAAAGAAATTTCACAGCGCTTCATCTTAGGTGAGTTATAGATGTCTTATTTCCAAGAAGAGACCAATATTCTTCATGAATAAAAGCATGTAGCATGGGTAAACACATTATACAGAGACACACATACATACACACGTGCACATATATACTCACACATGCACACACGGACTACACAGACATGCACACACAGAGAGACACGCACATGTGCACACACACGTGCACACACAGACACATATAGACACTGACACGCACACACGCACATGCGCACACACACACCTCTAACAATGCTCTGCATATACCCAGGCCAGTCATCACTATTCAATAGAGCAGACAGAGCCGAAAACAACCTCTAAGGACTGAAGCATGCAAACCCTACCTGTTGCTCAGATGCCCAGGTCCGTTTATCTTCTGACATTCACTCCCAAAACAGAAGCAACTGAAAGGACCATTCCTAAAACCAGATGATGACCAAGAGGCAAAATGCTTCTCTAGACATTTCACTGTGAATTTGTTTTTACAGAACAGCATATGTATTAATCATATTGGTAACCTCTACCATAGCAAAATAATCACCAAGATTAGAAACAGCAGAGAAGCTTAATTTGAAAGATGTGCTGAGGTTGGTGTCATAGTGCCAAAACAGAAGAAACCCATGCCCATTCTTGCTCATGCAGAGCAGGACTTACACTGTAATTACTTTTTATCCCTAATTAAAACTTCTCCACTTTTTTTCCGTGACACCGCAGTTTCTGAATTGGGAAGCCTTGGTCAAATGGTTTGTTGCAAAGTCATTAGTATTTAAACTTGTGGAAGGTGTATGGCTCCATCACAGTGATTTTCCAGTGACATATTGGCTTACGTGTAGTATTAATAGTCTGTACTGCTGACAATATTTGTGTAAGGCCCCCGAGGAAATGTCTGTGTGATGGATCAGACCATCAGCATAGTCTGAGCCTCCTAAGATGCTAAGTGGTTGTCTTGTTACCGGAGGAAGACACTATATGATGGAGAAGCGATGTATGCCTTTCTGCAGCGCTTCACAGGTAGTGTCACTGGCATTGAAGCTGATGCACTGGGTGGACCTTTTCAGGGGAAGAAGAAAACAAGTCATGGGAGATTTTTTCCCACACTAATACATTCAACTACCTCTGAGCAATATTTTTCTCTCTGTTCTCAGCCACATGCTCTTAGCAGCACTGTACCAAGAGAGGAGCATTTAAAAGGACTCCCGAGACCTGGTCATTTATGTCAGCAAGGTGTTTTGTGAAATTAACACATTGTTCTTGTCATAGGGCCATTGTAACGGAAATCTATTCCTCTGCAGTTGCCTCCTGAGACTACAAATCATTTTCCTTGCCTGGAGCCATGTTTTCTAGAATAAAGCCAAGGGATGGCTTTAGGTTATTATGGAGTTGACATTGCTGGCGAGCTTAGTACCGGGCACAAGCATGGTCAGGCTCACGTGACTTTTTTTTTAAAAAAAACTGACAGGTACAATTGTTTAAAAGACAGTGTGATTTAAAAAAAATAAAACCCCCAAGTTCTCAATTTTATAAATATATATATTTTTTTCATATTCTTTGCCTCAGAACATTTTGAGGGCTGAGCTGTGGAACTTGGGATTTCTAAGTTGTCTTTTCTTGTGGGTACAGCGGTGGCATCACAGGAAGGCCCATTTCTCTGGACTCTGTTTCAAGCTATGCAGCCCTGTAAGTATCACCTAAACGCCACAAACTGCTTCTCCATTTGTACAATGAGCAGGTCGGACCTTCCCGCCAGCACAGCAGGCCTGTTGATGGGCACACTTGCATTATGGGGCATTTAGACCAGTTCATGGAATACTCACACCGCACAGCTCAGGTCATTGTGAAGCAAAACACAGTGAGTGTTTTTCCTTGTATTTTAGGTGCTTTCGATACCTCACAAACAGCCTCCTGCCCACTTGACTCGGGCATGTTATGCTGCCAGGCATATAGGTGCATGCCTTAATCTCAGCGTGCCAAACCCTGAGGCAGAAGGATTTCAAGTTCTAGGTTTACCTTGGCTACATGGCGATGCATTTTCTTAAAAGAAGGAAAAACAGAAAAAGAAAGAAAGGAAGGAAGGTAGAAAGAAAGGAAGGAAAGAATGGCAGGAAGGGAGGGAGTGTGGGTTGAAGGGAGTGAAGGGAGTGATGGTTCCAAGAAACCTAATGGTTTCTACGTTATATTTAGTTTGTTAAAGACCAGACAAAATAAGTAGCCTTTCATTTCAACATTCTCCTGGGAATTTGTTACCATTCCATTTGCATTTGAAAAAAGAAATGAAGTTTACAATAGTAGAATAAAGCATGAACAAGATGATCAAGTATGAATGGTCACTACCTTGCATTAGGGTTTATATCTCTGATGGGAGTCAGCAGCCTCACACCACACTGCCCTCTCAAGCCTGTCCACAGTCTTGCTTGCCATTGTTACCCATTTGACCTCACTCGTAACTAGTGTGGTAACAACTGATGCCATAATTTATTTGTAATATAAATTAACTAGGAGAAATTATTATCAGTTAACAATATTTTTAGGCCTTGTGAGTTCTTTGGATTAGATTATTCTAAAAAATGTTCAGGTGGATAATTTGGGAAATTACAGTTGGTTTGTATGGGCCTCACCTCCTTCATCCACACTCTTGCTCCCATCATTAAAGAGAGATAGTAAATGAAAACGATTCAGCTTGACTTATTTCTACTGAAAATTAACACTTTCTTTTCCAGTTATTAATAACTTCTTGCAAAGCATCCGTGTATTGCACGCATCAGTAAAATACCTGTGATAGTCTGCTGTAACAGGTGAGGGTTGGGATGGGTTGAGACTTGGAGGTGCCTGTCTGTGCACACGTTACTCACAAGGTACTGTGCTCAACACCAATGTACAAACGAACTCTGAAACCAGGAGAGGATTTGTAACAGTGTGCGATTTTTCCAGATGTGATAACTCCGCTGTACAGATGCATTTTTGAACCATAACAGCAACCATGAGAAAATCAAAACACCATATCTCAATAGCATCAGCTTTCCACTTTATGATGATACGCAAAATTTAACACATCCTTTCATGTCAATAAAATGGACTACAGTAAAGCAGAATACCATAGCCTGACAATGCTCTGGAACCAGACTTCATAATCACTGCAACTAGCTATCCATGAATTAAGCACGCTTGCTAATAAGGGTATGCGAAATACAGGGCTTTTCTATGAGAGTTGGAATAATTCATGACAATTGTGTGGTCAGGTGTGAGCTAGTACATGCACACAGAAGCCAGAAAAAGATGTTGGGTTCCTCTGCACTGGAACTAGTCCTTTGCACGACTCCTGGCTTATCACATGGATGCTGGGATCCAAACTATGGGCCATGTTGCCATCACTGGCTTTTCCAGTTTTTAAATTAACACAATTTATGTGGGGAGTAAAAAGAGCCTTTGTTAATATGGAAGGCAAATGTCTCTCAAGCCAAGAATATTCTGTTTGTCCATGAAACGCTGAGCATTGTTGTCACAAACTACACAGGAGTTTTTGAAATGGTAAGACTGTAGAATACGAGGCAAGGTGCCAATGTTACATGCGCCCTGACCTAGCTTCTTTTATATTCATTCAGTAACAACTTGAATACAACTATTTACTCGGCTCTGGTGATGGGCCAGAAAATAGGTGAGACCTCTGGGAGTTTAGTGATGAGTAAATGTAGCAGTTGTATGTTGGGAACTGCCAGTGCCACACAGATTCGAGTCAACAGTGCCAAATAATCGCCATCTGCTTCTTGGGCAAGGATTTGATCCCTAATAGGTAGGGAGGTTAATGTTGTGGTTTTATTAATCTATTTAGAATACACAAGCCAGGTAATACAGACATTTCGATCAACCATTTTCAGGGCTGATTTATTTAGTTGAGAGGTATTATTTGCTTGTTAATGAAGAAGCTAGGACAACTCATTAAAGAGTAAATATTTACTTTAAGAGAATACGTTAGCTTGATGGCTAAACAAAAAGAGACAAAGTTACAGAACTTTCCAATCCTTGCTCTAATATTTCTAGCACACACACTGAATATGATGCTGTTTACATTCTGAAACACATTTTAACAGCGGAGATCATGTCCACTTAGACACAGTTCTATTCTCCCATTGTGGCTTTGCTCAAGGTCAAGGGGCCATCAGGATGGAAGAGGGACAGGTAAAGCCTGGAGCAGACATAAGCAGAGAAGAAGTCTAATTACACATCTGGGGTAACAGAACCGTGATCTACCAGCTGGGTGACCCCTTTTCTTGGGACTGTTGAGTTGCTCAGCCCTGAAATTATTGATGTCTTTATTGGGTGGATCAGGGGCAGGAGACGCAGAAGCACCTAAATAATGCAGCAGCTCTCAGAGCAAGAGGAAGGAAGAGACACAACCTCCATTGCTCAGCCGTCGAGAATTACAGTGCTGACGCTTGTGCCTTCACTGCAGAGGTGTGAGGGAGCTGAAGCACCCCTGAATGCTCAGGCCTTACATTTCAGTAGAGCACACTGACAACAGCAGAAAATTTAAACCAAGCATACTGCCTCCGGGTGAGATAAACACCACAGAGAAATATTAATCAGCAAAGGGAAAATGGGGCCTGGGGACTCAAAAAACGATGTCATTGTTTTAGACAAGTAGGTTTGTTAAGGACTTTCTGAGAAGATTAATTCAAACAAAATCTGAATTAGGTGAGAGTAAGCATTGGAGATGTTAGGGTGGAAATGGAAATGCTGATAAAGATGTTTCTCCCCCCAATGTGCATGCACACTAATGCACATGAGTACACACACTTCAATAAATAGCTCTGAATGTCTTATTTAGTGTATCAAATAAAGCCTGTGTTCCTAGAAATGGGTTAAACGAGATCAGTTGGTCTCAACCTGGCCTGATGCCAGAACTCTTGAATATTTTGTGTGAAGTATTGCCCAAGATGAAGTGACTGACTGATCTACTATGGTGAGTTCAGAACTGGGCAGCAACCACAGGCTAGGTACGTGAGTACTTGTCCAGGATAATACAGGAGACCTTTGTTCAGGTACATCTGGCTTACAGCTTCATAGATACTTAATTTGAAGGGCTATAGGTTAACACCAAAATGATACAGGTAAGAGTTCACAGTTTAACAGCACTCCTTTGAGAGTTTAAAGCATGGTGGGTGGGATTTTTATTCTCACTGTATAAATACTGTAGCCCAGATTGCTGTGTATTCACTGTGGTTCTCCTGCCTCCACCTCCTGAGCACTGGGATTAGAGCGGTATACCGCCATGCCTGCTTCCTTGTCTAGAAACTTACTGCTAGTTTTCAGAACACAAATTGCAAACGCCTGCCAGATGTGTTCACCAGCTCGCTATCCATCCCTGGGAGCAAACACTTGAGAAAATCAACTTATGAAGAGGGAGACAACATTTCCCCAGTGGGAACGCTGGAGTTGATAGCTCAGGATAAAGACAGGGAGAAAAGTCAGAAGACTTTGTGCCACAGTTCGAATCTAGAGTGTCCTCCACAGCTCAGGTGTTGAAGGGCTGCTCGGGAGCAACTGCAGAGGCCCTGGAGCCCTTAGAAGGCGGAGCCTGGTGGATGGGGATTACATCTCGAAGGCGAGGCCCTTTGTTTTGGAGCATTTGCTACCACAAAGATGATTTCCCTTCCACCAGCTGAAAAACAGAGAAACCCATTGATCACAGACTGAAATCTCTGAATCTAGGAACAAACAAACAAACAAACAAACAAATAAATAAATAAATAAACAAACACACATAACTTCCTCTTCAAATGATTTTCAGAAAATTTTCTACCGAAGTGTTCACATAAACTTCATGTTGCTGTTAACAAATCAAGTAATAAAATGACCATTGTTACCTGTCTCTTTGGGTTTCTTCCCAAACTGTCTTGGTGAATGTGAGTAACAGAGCGTGTGTGAATTTTACTCTAAATCATTTGTTGAAATGTGCCTCATTTCCATCTTATTATTTAGGATAACGACTTGCTATTCCAGTACTCCAAAACACAATTTTATTGAAAGCCATTATTTGTAAGATTTTGTGTTTTCTCACTTAAGCTGGTAAATCTTGTTTATGTCAACAACCTCAGTAGTTCCTCATATACATAGTATTTATAACACTACCTATAAATATTAATGGGCCAAATCGTGCTTTGTGGGATTTTCATTATTTTTTAATGTTTTTCTATTTTTTGAAAACTACACACATTAGTATATTGTGTTAACATAATTTCTACACCTTCCTTTTCCCTCTCCAACTCCTCCTGTGCGCTCCCATCTTGAATTATCACCTTTTATAATTACAATTGCTATACACACAGAGAGAGTAAGAGAGACAGAGAATGAGAGTGAGAGCAAGAGAGACAGAGAGTGAGAGAGGGAGAGAAACAGAAAGAGAGCAAGAGAGTGAGAGAGAGAGAGATCCTATTTAGTGTTGCTCATATGTACATGTGTTTATGGTTGAGCACTGGAGATTGGACAGCTTATGGAGGCTTGAACCTGGAGAAACTGATCCTTGCTGTCTTCGCAGCCTTTAGTTGACCACACAGCTATAGCTGGGGGTGAGCTATTTTGAATTTTTCCCCACTCACCTTGGAATGTCTACTGATATTTATTGTGCAAAGTTGTTTAAACAACCGTATTGTTGAGATTTCACGGGTGAAGTAGCCTTGCCTTGTCTAGAAGACACTACCTCACAGTACACACTCCGGTCTTCTGGCTCTTACAACCTTCCTCTTCTGCAATGTTTCCTGAGTCTTCGATGTACTGTTGCACAAGCACCAAATGGAGCCGAGGACTTACCTGCATTTTGACCAAGTGTGGATCTCTGTAGTAGCCTCTGTCAGCGGAAAAAAAAAAAAAAAGGTTTATTTGAAGAGGGGTAACACTTATCTATTTATATAAGGGTAAGTATTTAGAATATAGTTAGAAGCTGGATTTGCAAAGCAGAGTGGTATCTATGTTCTCATTAGTCATGAGTAGTTGGCGAGGTTCACGCTCACAGGCACCATTCCTTTCTGTGGTTGGCCTTAAATTCACCTAGAGAAATGTTGGTTACAATTAAGATACGAGTGCCACTAGGGCACCACGGGGAAAAACAACGCTTCAGAATGGCTGCTGAGAATCAGTTGCTAGACTTCCGAATAAGGCATCCAAGAAGCGTTGTCTTACCGCTACCGCGTACCTCTCCCCAGTGATGGAACAGACCTTGAGCTAGGTGATCATTATTCCTTCACACAAATGGACACTTTCCATGTTGTAACTAGGTGAACCGGGGGTTTGCAGAGTCGTTAATGAGTCGACGGAAAACGTGCGACTGAAGCTCCACGGGTTTCCCTCACGGGGTTTCCCTCACGGGCTTCTCTCTGACTGAAAAGCCACACTGAGGAGCTGCTCTTCACGCCAAGATGTTTGGACATCATTCTAAGCTCCATAGAGATTGACATTCTTCCATCTGGAGCTCAGGTAGAGTGGAGACTTCTTGTGGGCTTTATCATTGTAATTCTTTCTTCTGATACTCTTAGAAAACATGCCTGCCACTTTCTTTGTGTTTACTGGAGAACTGAATTGAAATTGAAATAAATGTCCATTTAGCTCCCCAATATATTCATATTCGGGAATTTTCCAATTATAATATCTGGCAATTCAAATTTTCTAAATTTGCTATTGTTATTCGTACTTTTCCTTATGGTCATGGTATAACTTAAATACAGCTTAATTATTCTTTTGTTCTATGGGAATGGGCTTTGGTTTCACACTATAAATCATAAGAGCTTAGCTTTTGCACACTAAGTAATTAGAATCATAGAATACCCTTATTGGGGTCTCATTAAAATGGTGTATTTCTTAGTTGTAAGAGAATTTCAAGTAATATTTTAATAAAACCAACCCCGCATTTATTTATTTTATTTTATTTTTTACTTTGTTGTCTACCGCACCATTTGCTGAATGCAGCAGATATTCTGTTCAACTCCTTTTCTTCTTGGCCAAATTATTATTTCTTGTTTTTCTATTCTTGAAAGACTCAAGTGTCAACCCTGTGCCTGGTAACTGTCTCCGGTAAGGGATGGCAACCTCATGTGACTACTCACTTTTAAGATTGTATCAGTGTGTCACCATAACAGGGCTAAATTCTAGACTGAATGTTTAGAGCCCAGGCCCTGTGTTTATATTTATAAATACGGCACCCTAAATTGCAAGATTTGAAGATTTGCTCAATCATTTTTTTAGTTTACAACATATCACATAATCATGGTAACTATTTACTCCAGATCAACCACATAGACAGTTTTGTTTTTTTAACACAGTCAGAATTTTCAGTTGTTTATAGAATCCAAGTAGGGGTAGGCTAACCCTTGTGACAACCAACCAAAGTCGCAGTGACTTGTACGATGAAAACGTTTCACTTGCTCGTATGTCAGGAGGGACAGATTGTGGGAGAAAAGCCATATCCTACTGTACTGAGCTATTCACAAGATGGATACTGTTCTCTTGCTTTCCCTGCCCAGGTTCATGGAGCTCTGTCTAGAGAGCTAGAACCAGAAACGAAGCAGAAGCTTTACACGGGGCAGCATTAAGTTCAGACTGAGAGTGCGTTTAATCACTTGCTTAATTACCTTATTGTCCAGAAGTTGGCCACATCCTCTTCCAAACTGCAAAGCAAGCTAGGAAATGCTGTGTGTCTCAGAGGACAGGAGCAAGTTTGGTAAATGGTTAGTGCTGTCTACTACAAACAGCTCGGCCATAGATGCTGAGTGTATTTATTCACTAATGTTAGCATGACGGTGGAAGAGGTGGTGGGGTGAACGAGCAAATAGTTTTCTCAGGCAAGAACATGGAGGAAATGGGCAGCTGACGAGATGGCTCAGCTGTGAGGAATGCTTAACACTCTTCCAGAGGACCCACGCCAGCGGTTCACAACCATCTGCAACCCCAGCCCCATGAGATGCAGGTCTACTCTGGCTTCCTTGGGCACTGAGAACCTAGTAGGCAAGTGGATTCTGTAGAGCATACTCTCACCGCCTTGGAAGCTCACTCCTTGCCTTGAGATTAACTGTGCTGAGCATCTCATTTCTTCTCTGTGCTTCTCCTTCGCTCCACACAATTCTCATCTGCTTTCCATGTCTATAGAATACTGACCTCTACGTCTTTGAGCATCTTTCTGAAATCTGAGAAATAGATGTCCTTATCCTTACTAAATATTTAATCATAGATCAGTGTGACGGAATCCACAGGAATGGAGGGATAAGCTTAAAACTCCAGCTTTCAGATATTCAATTTAAGGATTTTTTTTCTTTTTCAATTAAATGTCTTCTTTTGCAGAAACTCATAAGAACCAGAGAAAATTTTTAAAAGTGAATATCAAGTCCATTTTGCTTCTTCTCTTCATATCATGTTTCATACCAGAAAACATGAAAAAAATTTATTGAATTAAGATTAAAAATTTATCTATAATATATTCATTCTGTGATCAGCCTCATTCTGACCATGCTATAATAAACATAAGCTGATGCTGTTCCCATTAAAATCTTACTCACACATATGCGCATATACAGCACACACACACAGACACACAGATATCCACACACATGAAGTCACACACACATACACACAGACTTAAATACACGTTCGGATACACACATACACACATGGTCACATGTGTGACATGCAGACATTCGTTCAAAAGGCGTATACACACATGTACATGTATTACACAAACTTTTCAGAGTTATCAAGAGACTACATAATTTTAGTAGTGTGTTCAGCTCAGTCTTAAAGACACCCTCCTTCCAAAAAGAAAAAAAAAAAAGAAGGTTGTGCCTAGAAATATGACCACACCTTTTTCCTCTGAGGATCCCCTTAGTTATGGTTTGGAAGAGAACACACAGAGAGCATTCAAATTTAATACTGCATCAAATATTCTCTGAAAAGATTAAAGGAAGTCTATCCAGTAGGTCTGTCGCTGAAACATAAACATTTTGTAGATAGAAAAGTGTCTTTTCAGGGTTTGTAGGCCCGATATTCATTTTTGTAATGACAGAAAGCAAACATTCTTACTGGAGTGGAAAGCAAGAGGCTTCCCACCAGTGAAGGCTGGGATTAAGACAGTATGGGGAGAACACATCTCCGGGCCCACCCACCGTGAGGAGCTTTTCAGCTGGATCCAATAGCAGTCTAAAACCAACATGACAAGAAACAGAAAAAAAAAAAAGGTTGAGAACTTGGATTATGTTCCTGCCCACACACAGGCATGGCTGTGGAAAGAATCCACGAGCTCCTTGGCATCTGATAGTTTGCACACGAAGGGATTCAGCAAGCGCTTTCTTGTTTGTGTTTGGTCTGAATACTGTTTCCCTTATTCTACATTTAAAAGTTATGAACACATTAGTTAAAAAAAAAGTACACTATTTTCATTTGTGGGAAGATGATACAAGCTATAAACAAATAAAAGCAGTAAACAAGCACCAGTGAAAAGGTTAGTTTTCATCATTGTCATAAAATTTTGTATACTGTATTCAAAAATGAAAGCTATGATGCATAAAAGTTTTTTTAGTCATGAAGGACTGCCGTGTCAGTTTTAGGAACCACTTTAGATAGGAAAGGCACTGGATTTATTGACTTAGCTTTAGTAACAAATCTTGTATATTTCTACACTAATAATTTATGACTACCATGATTAATACTGCACTGGAAAATTTTATATTAAATTGTTAATATAGTCTTATTCTGCTTGGCATTTCTCTTCACATAGCCAACACCCAAAATATTTGTTATAGTCAATAATAACACGAGAATAAGGATAATGGCTGTGCTGAGATAAATATTTCTTATAATACAATGGTTTTAAGGTCAGTTTTGTTACTAGGGAGCATATACATATATAATTTATTTGCTTTACATCCCCAATACACTCCTGCCTCCTCTCCTCCCAGTCCTACTCTCCCACCTTTTTCTCCCTCTCCCCCCGCCCCTTCTACTCAGAAAAGGGAGCCCCTCCCCTTTCCTAACCCACCTCGGCATAGCCAGTCACATCTGGACTAAGTGTACCCCCTTCCACTGAGGCCAAACAAGACAGCTCGGCTGGGGGCAGGTGATCTAAATGCAGGCTACTGAGTCCATGTCAGAGACAGACCCTGCTCTATCTGCTCGGGAAACCTCAGGAAGTTCAATTTGCTCATCAGTTACATATTTGTCTGCGGCCTAGGTTCAGTCCTTGGCTGCTCTTTGGTTGGTGCTTCATAACCAATGTCAGGTATGGCAGATTTAAACAGAGACCCTGTGCCTGAGCCAATCCAAGTAGCACAAACCAGTCTGTTCATGACCCCTGGAGTTGGGAAACGCAGCGACCCTGCAGCAACATCAGTACCCAGAATGATGAGCCTGGATGTCGCATGTGAGATGTCTACGGATCACAGGGAGCTAGATGTGTTGGCGTTACTCTCATCCATGCTACCGTACCCCAGGTTACTCTCCGACAGAGACTCATGGAAAGACTAGATACTTTCAGGGTTTAAGACTTCGCTAATATTCTTTTGCTAGAATCTCTTTAGTGGCTCAACACCAACTGGCATTTACTTCAGGTGGGTGACTGTGGGCTTCAGAAATCTTGCCCATCCTCGGGAAGAAGTAGTTATATGAGGTGGACACTGACTGTCCCTCCAGTTTGTGGGAACATCTGGAAGAGAGTAAAGGCAGGAACAAACTAGTGTGAACAAAGGCACCTTGCGTGAGTGAAAAACGACACTCTTAGAAATTGTAAGATTTCTAGGTAAGAGTCCCAAGACCATGTCATTGGCCAGAAAGGCCCCGAGGCACCATAAATCACAGAGAGTTGTGTACCAAACCTAGAGAGTAAGACCCTATTTCTCAAGACCCCACACAGGGAAGTAACTACAACTGAACTAGAAGTTCTCTTCTTGCTGTCTTGCTCTCACCATGCAAGCTACTGAGGAATAATTGTCATTATCTTGAGTGCAACAATACTATATTATTATTTTTCAATTGTTGTGATAAAATACTATGACCAAGACAACTCATAAAAGAAAGTTTTAGAGGGTTAAAGTCCATGGTTTTCATGACTAGGAGCAGGCAGTTAGGAATGATTCTGGAGCCGTGGCTGAGAGCTCACATCTTGAGATACAACTACAAGGAAGAGAACGGCTTGGCCACATAATCTCTTGAAACCTGAAAACCCACCCACAGTGACACAGCTTTTCCACAATGGACACATCTCCTAATCCTTCCACAGTTCCACTAACTCAACATTTATATATATGAGTCCATGGAGGCCATTCTCTTCAAATTACCATAAATATCATGACAGGAAAAATGTGCCCACTAGTGCAATTAGTGGCATGGCTGTCTTAGGTGCAATCATTGGTTTCTGATTGGCTTTAAGATCTGCCATCAAAAGAAGTAACACACAAATGTGACTGGAAGCCAGTGTAACAGCTTATGGCTGGGAGGGTCACAGGGGAACAGGTGTATTTTGTTGAATGGCTGTTAAACTATCTCATAAATATTTATGGTTATGTCTGTGGATATTTGCTCATGTCAGCGGCAATCAGCACCAAAAGGTAGCTTTCTTTGTTTAACGGATAACACAGATTCAAACACACCAGTGAAATTTCTTGTTTCAGAGAAACAAATTACTGTTGCTATGGCATAATGTCCTGATGCTAGCCATTAGTAGACATTTATATCACTTCCTCCAAATTCAAGTAGCATCATGGAAGAGGCCAAAAATATAAGCTCCAGAGGAAGGAATGGGTGTGGTGTAGCAATTTCCTCTGAGATGAGACATTCCTTGGTGAAGGGAAGTAGTAAGCCCTGGAGACTCAGGAGGTATACAAAGTTCCTGAAACTTACAAGATTTACAAAGCTCCTCCAAAAGGTTATATTCACAGTAATAATTTTTGGGAAGAGGAGAATGACTTGTTAAACTGCCTGAAAGCCATGTAGAAATGTTGAAGGGATGTAGCTTTTGTGAGTTGTCATTTAGGTGGGGGGGGGGTTTCAGAGACACAGATGCTTGTATATTGTCCATGCTTCCATGCTTAACTTCAGCAAGCTCATCGGCTTGCCAACTGGGGCTTCACTGGATTCATTACTTTTGTCTTGAGTGCCCTATCTGAAGTGAACTGACATTTTTTTTACATCTCAGGAATAGTCACACAGAGTTTGCTAAATTATGAAGGGGTAAAACAAGTTGTAATAAAATGAAATATTATTGGTGGTAAAAAAAAAAAAGGAATGAGATTTTGAAATAAACTATGACATTCAGGAGAATAGCAGACATAATAAGTAAAATAATGCAGGCACAAAAGCCACACAGAATACTCTATGATTCTGTTTATATAAAGTGTTTATAATAAGCAAAGAGTGAGTAATAGAGAAAACTAGTGGTTACCATGGGTTGAGGCAGGAATTTTTTTTTCCTTTTTTTTAAATTTTATTTTTTTCTTATCAGTTACATTTTATTAACTCTGTATCCCAGCCGTGTCCAGATCCCTCATTCCCTCCCAGTCCCTCCCTCCCTCCATCATCTCCACCGTGCCCCTTGCCAAGTCCACTGATAGGGGGGACCTCCTCCCCATTCATCTGATCCTGTTTTATCAGGATCAGGTGATAAATCAGGTATCTTCAGGACTGGCTGCAAAGCTCTCCTCTGTGGCCTAACAGGACTGCTCCTCCCTTGGGGGGGTGGGGAGGCCAAAGAGCCAGTCATTGAGTTCTTGTTAGAAATAGTCCTTGTTCCCCTCATTATGGGGAACTAATTGGTTACTGAGCTACCACAGGCTACATCTGAGCAGAAGTTCTAGGTTATATCCATACATGGTCCTTGGTTGAATGTCAGTCTCAGAAAAGACCCTGTGCCCAGATATATTTGGTCCTTGTGGAGCTCCTATCCATTCCCCATCATACTAACTCCCCTTCTTTCTTATGATTCCCTGTACTCTGCCAAAGGTTTGGTCATGAGTCTTTGCTTTGAAAACACTGCTAGTTAGAGTGTTTCAGATATGCTCAGTAGACGCCTGTCATACATTCAATGCACATCCCATCTGTCTTTCTAAACGAGGATTGATCATCTTACCCCATGTCTGCTCTCTTGATTATCTTTTTTAGGTATACAGATTTCATTATGTTTATCATATCTTATAGGTCTATATAAGTGAGTATATACCGTGTTTGTCTTTCTCCTTCTGGGATATTTCACTCAGGATGATCTTTTCTAGATCCCACCATTTGCCTGCAAATTTCATGATTTCCTCCTTTTTGATTGCTGAGTAGTATTCCATTGTGTAAAAATACCACAATTTCTGTACCCATTCCTCCACTGATGGACATCTGGGTTGTTTCCAGGTTCTGGCTATTACAAATAAAGCTGCTATAAGCATGGTTGAGCAAATATCCCTTTTGTGTACTTGAGCAAACTTTGGGTATATACCTAGCAGTGATATAGCTGGGTCTTGAGGAAGCAGTATTCCTAATTGTCTTAGAAAGCACCAGATAGATTTCCAGAGTGGTTGTACCAGTTTACATTCCCACCAGCAGTGGAGGAGGGTTCCCCTTTCTCCACAACCTCTCCAGCATGTGTTGTCTCTTGAGTTTTTCATCTTGGCCATTCTAATGGGTGTAAGGTGATATCTCAGGGTCGTTTTGATTTGCATTTCCCTGATGGCTAATGAGGATGAGCATTTCTTTAAGTGTTTCTCTGCCATTTGATATTCCTCTGTTGAGAATTCTCTGTTTAGCTCTGTTTCCCATTTTTTAATTGGATTACTTGGTTTGCTGCTTTTCAGCTTCTTTAGTTCTTTGTATATACTCGATATTAGTCCTCTGTCAGATAAAGGGTTAGTGAAGATTCTTTCCCAATCTGTAGGCAGTCGTTTTGTAGGCAGTTGTTTTGTCCTTTGCTTTACAGAAGCTTTTCAGTTTCATGAGGTCCCATTTATTGATTGTTGCTCTTAGAGCCTGTGCTGTTGGTGTTCTGTTCAGGAAGTTGTCTCCTGTGCCAATGAGTTCTAGGCTGTTCCCCACTTTTTCTTCTAACAGATTTAGAGTATCTGGTTTTATGTTGAGGTCTTTGATCCACTTGGACTTTAGTTTTGTGCAGGGTGATAAATATAGATCTATTTTCATTTTTCTGCATGTGGACATCCAGTTGGACCAGCACCATTTGTTGAAGATGCTGTCTTTTTTCCATTGAATGGTTTTGGCTTCTTTGTCAAATATCGAGTATTCATAGGTGTGTGGGTTTATTTCTGGGTCTTCTATGCGGTTCCATTGATCCTCCTTTCTGTTTTTATGCCAATACCATGCAGTTTTTATTACTATTGCTCTGTAGTACAACTTGAGATCAGGGATGGAGATACCTCCAGATGATCTGTTGTTGTACGGGATTGTTTTGGAGATTCTGGGTTTTTGTTTCTCCATATGAAGCTGAGAATCTTTTTTTCAAGGTCTGTAAAGAATTGAGTTGGTATTTTGATGGGAATTGCATTGAATCTGTAGATTGCTTTTGGCAGGATGGCCATTTTCACAATGTTAATCCTACCAATCCATGAGCATGGGAGATCTTTCCATCTTCTGAGATCTTCTTCAATTTCTTTCTTCAGAGACTTGAAGTTTTTCTCAAACAGGTCTTTCACTTGCTTGGTTAGTGTCACCCCAAGATACTTTATGTTATTAGTGGCTATTGTGAAGGGTGTTGTTTCCCTAATTTCTTTCTCGGCCATTTTGTCTTTGGTATACAGGAGGGCTTCTGATTTTTTTGAGTTGATTTTGTATCCTGCCACTTTGCTGAAGGTGTTTATCAGCTGGAGGAGTTCTCTGGTTGAATTTTTGGGGTTGCTCATATATACTATCATATCATCTGCGAATAGTGACACTTTGACCTCTTCCTTTCCGATTTGTATCCCCTTGATCACCTTTAGTTGTCTTATTGCTCTGGCTAGGACTTCAAGTACTATGTTGAAGAGGTATGGAGAGAGTGGGCAGCCTTGTCTTGTACCTGATTTCAGTGGGATTGATTTAAGTTTCTCTCCATTGAGTTTGATGTTGGCTATAGGCTTGCTGTATATTGCCTTTACTATGTTTAGATATGTGTTGAGGCAGGAATTAATGATGAATGAATATGTAATCGTAGCTATATACATGAAATTTCTTTTATGAGTGTTAAAAAATATTCTAAACTTAGTGGTTAAAGTTGTATCACTTTATGAGTATATCAAAAAAGCATGGAATTGTTCATTTCACAAGGGTGAATTATTTATGCATAAAATGTATTTCAATATATAGAAATTGATCTTGTTTTTCCTCACAGTTCATAATTTTGCAAAAATATATGAACTACATATAGTGAATATTTTATATAAAATTTACATATCAGTTATTTCCCGGTTTTGATTATTTTATCACAAAGCAAGTTTAATGTAATCACTGATGTCATTATTCTATAGTTGTCCACATAAGTGAGTTATGAGAATATGATAGGCTATAATCAACGTACAAAATTGGCTGACAAAAATCATTCAACCACAGTAGCTGAGTAAAAATGATAAATTTACACTGTAAACGTATTTACAGATATTAGTGATATTTGGGAGTAGAATCTGGTTCTACGACTGTTTCTATATATGTATGCTATAAAGTAGCAATGAAGAAGAGGGACATTCAAAGGATGCATCACTACAAGTGTCAGTGTCTCCTCCACTGTACTCACGGGTGACCTCCAACATGGATTTTCTGCTTACTAGCTTGGAGGCAGTCAGTACCCTCCCCAGAAAAGCTCGTGTGTTGATAACAGGGTCTTCCAATAGTGCTGCAGTTGAGAGTTATTAAATCATGAGGCCCTGCCTTCTTGAGTTGGTAAAGCCATTGGCAGTTTTATAGTTTGATATTACTCGAAGGCGATGGATGGCAGGATGTGGCACTTGGATGTGGTAGACTTTGAGAAGTATGTCTTGCCTCAGGACCCTCACTCTCTCCCTCTTTCTCTGTCATCTATTTATCTACCATAATCTATCTATTATCATCTATCAATCATCTGTGTATATTATCTATTATTATCTACCATCATCTATCATCTATCTAGTATCTATCATCTATCTATCTATCTATCTATCTATCTATCTATCTATCTATCTATC
>NW_026591816.1:6064123-6115198 GCF_907164565.1 Psammomys obesus | reverse complement strand
ATCTATCTATCTATCTATCTATCTATCTATCTATCTATCTATCTATCTATCATTTATCACCCCTCTCTTTTCCTCCTATTGCTCCTCCTCCTCCCTTGATGCCAAAATATAAATAGACCTACTCTACCATGTCCTATCACCATGATGTTATCTCTGCCTCACAGAAAAAACATGGAGCCAGCTGACCACTATCTTAACCATTTGAAATCATGAGCCAAAATAAATTCTTTCTCCTTAAAGTTGTTTGCGTCAGAAATTTTTTTTTCTGTAGTGACAAAGGACTGAAAAAATATTACTTATTTTTTCTACCATTATCAAAAGAAAATTTTAGAAAAATGTTTATTTGGGCTTGTGGTTCCAAAGGGATAAGAGTCCATTATGATGGGAAGAGAGAGTCAGCAGCAGGAATGGTGGCAGGACCAGGAAGCTGAAAAATCAGTCACACCCTCGGTGCTATCATGGAGCAGGAAGGCCAAACTGGAAATATGGCAGGGCTACACACTCTTGGTGATGCATTTCCTCCAACTGCTTTGCGGAAGCCTATGCTACTTCCCTATACAGGACTACCAACTGGGAACAGACTATAGATATACCCTCTGCTGCGGGAGACATATCCTCAAACCATCACACAAACCTGTGAAAATGTGTGCTGGGACAATCCCTTCCAGTGCTCCGTAATTTAACAGTGTCCTGCATGCATGGAAATGGAGAGTAGGAATGACCATTATTTCCCAATAAGTTATTTTGTCATGTGAGCAAAGATTATTTTTTCTTTTGTTTGAAAATTTTGTTTTAAATAATGGAGTACTTCTTTTGCCAGTAGTGTTCAATATTTTTTCAGTGATTGATATTTATGTGTATATGTACATATATGTTCTACTCACACAACAATTCATTTAAAAATCTCATAGCAAGTTAAGAAATTTTTCATTTTAATAATCACATTATAATTTCAGCACCAGGATTTAAATGAAGGCACATGACTTGTTTCTTTAGTTATTTTAAGTCTAAAATGGAAAGTATCTGTAAATGTATGATTTCAGTGCTGTCACAGAGGTTTATTTATAATTTATTGTTAATGATTTAAAAATATTTTTTTTCATATTATACCCAATTATATTTCATGCTGCATTCCCTGTTAAATAATTTCTACATGTTTCTTGTTAAATTCTTTCTTGTAAATACTTGAAGTTTCCAAGAGTAACTGCAGAGAAATAAATGTTTTTATTCTTATTTGTGATTCAACCACATGATTTTTTCTGTTTCTCTCTCTCTCTTAAAAGCAAATTTTCCTTTCTAATTTGATGCTCTGAGACTTATGCATTTGTTCTTATTAGAGAATTTCCTAGATAAAATTACTGTTACACATTGTTCTTCCCATGGAAGAAGTGGGTTCAGTGGCTCCTCTTCACTTTTACCTACCCTCCAAAGAAGGACTTCTGGAATTGTCAGTGTTTCCAGTTTTTATTATATTACACCAACGGGTGGATTCTACAGCCTTTGAGACTGAACTAAAGGGAAATAAATGACCAATCCAAGGGGGAAAACAGAATAATAGCTAAGTTAGCTGAGGCTGGGGAGTAGTGAGCATGGTTCAGTGTGTTTATAGACTCTTAGACGAAAAATGACAACTGCATAAGCTTGCCTAAAGATTTCTTTAAAAAATACTTTTAGCAAATGGGATATGTGAATGTTAGTTTGCAGGAATCCAGTGAGCCTTCGGTAGCTCAATAAAATATATTTCTTTTTATACCTTCACCAGGTTGTGAAAGTGAAGATGGGTCACTCTCACACCATGTGAGCTGTGTGAGGTGCTTTGGTCAGGGCCTAGGTCACAAGTTTGGGCTATTTATGTTTTTTTGGTATTTGTGTAACAGCTTGACTTTTTTTCCAGAAGTAAAAGACAATTTATGTTAAAAACAGGTTTCTATTGTCAGTAATTTCAAAGGAAAGTATGCAGAGGCATGCTATTAACTGGATCGATACATGCAGTAGTGGCCTGTTTTTTGATCTTTACAAAATCATGAGGTTATACAAAATCATGGGAGGTCTTTGGTTTCTACTGTCCACTTGATAGCTTATTTTCTCTATGAAAAAGACAAGGTGTACATATTGTTACTATTGTTTGAGCATTGTTTTTGGGAGTCAAAGAAAATTCCCCTGAAATATTGTCACATAAATAATCATAGGAGAGAAATCAGATCATTCTTCTAATGAACAAATACTTATGAAAGTCTGTCGGCCTGTTAAAATTCACAATTATCTTGAGAAGGAAGAGATCCCAAAGTCACCTCGCAAAGCACCACACAGGGCACGGATGGAAGGCCAGCACGCTGCAGGAGCAAAGGGTAATAAAGCTGAGTGAGGCCAGAATCATGGAGAGCCTCGCAGAGAATGAGTGCTTTTCTAGGAAGAACCAATGGGAGATCAGAACCGGCCACGGATAAAGACCCGCTTACAGTGAAACCACGTGGTGGGGCAGGGCGCAGGCATCAAGGACTCCACGCGAAGTGTGAACGCCTTACAAGTAGTAATTCTGGCCTAGAAATTAGACTTTTAGCTTGAAATAGCGCCTCAGTAATCACAAATCATTTTCACCAAAACTTACTAATACCTACGATCTGGAAACGAAGCAGAGGTTAGACAAACTTGCGAAGGCCGAGCTGTGCTTGGCAGGTGGACTAACAAGCAAACCTATTCCCTTTTACCAGAGGAGAATTACAGGGATGATGCCTCAGTTCTCAACAGACAGCATCAGCGCCAGCTCTGGCAAAGGTTGTTAACTGCCCCCGTGATCTTCAGCGGTGAAATCTCTGAGGTTTGTTATGGTTCCTGAACAGACTGGACTCTTCTATTTCTGGTTATAGTAAAAGGAGCACGTTCTGGCCTATGAAAAGTAGAAAGGTGTGGGTGGCAGTTTCTGGGATGTCCTCTTCAAGGTGAGTTACATCTATGAGGTGATTGCCCAATTAGGAGCGGCAAGGCTTGCGACAGTTTCTTGGAAAGCCAAATACAGTTCACAGCCCAGAACTGCCTACAGCGAACACATAAAATCAAATTCTAGTGTGTGGGGCTGAGGAGATACCGAATGGTTAAGAGCACCTGATGCTTTTCGAGGGGTCCTGGGTTTGGTTCCCAGTACCCGTGTTGGGTGGCTCACAACCGACAGATCTTCATTTCCTGGGAAAAAGACATGCTGCCTTATACATGGGGAAGGAGAGCGGAAGTGGGGAGAGGAGAGAGAATTAGGATGTATGTTGTTATATTATTTAAGCAAATAAAAAGGTAAAACCAAATCATCAAACTAACTCATCAACCAACTTCACTGCAGAGTTTCCAATTGATTATATAGTTCTATGATTCACTTACCCTCAAAGGGCTGACTTTTCTAATTGATAGTTTTATTCCTTTTTGTGATACCTACTTTATAAAAGTGAGTAAGAGAGCCTGTTTGGATTTTCCATGAAAAGCAGGCCAGTGTTTCTAACCCTGGCTCTCCCTAAAATGGGCTGTGGCTTGCATGGACACATACACTGACTCTTCCTGGCTCTAGTGAATCATTTCCCATGATTAATTTATTCAATCCTTCCAACAGCCCTAGAAAGTAGGTACTATTTCCAGCCCTGTTATACATCCCAGGGGCCCCGCACTGTAACTGACTAATGTCCCCCAGCTGGAGAGTAACGGGCTCAGGCCTGAAGCTCAGGCCTCTGATGCACTACTTGGCTAATGGGCACTACACTCACCACCCCACAGGCAAACACTTGTTCCTGAAACTGTGTGTCTTGGCTTCGTGCATGGCGGAAAAGAAACATGCATAATGGGGAAAGGACAAGAGAATAACACGGCACGAGGCAGTCTTGTGGATGTACCCCTCAGTTCTTACATTTTCTTTCTTGTTCTTGGGAAACTTATAGAGTAGGCTTCTATTTTGCCCCCAATGACTGAGTCTTATGTTCTTGAATTCAGAACACATTTATTGTAATCCTGGTTTTCAAGGCCTGACTCGTGGAGCCTGGCCACATTTGGGGCTGTTTGCTGTCAATAATTATCATCTTCTTCATTCCATTTTTCTCGAACTTCTCACTTCAATGATATCTCTCTCTTCCCCCTTTGTGTCCTTCTCTCTGTGTGTGTGTCTCTGTCTCTCTCTTTCTCTCTCTCCTTTCACTCTCAATGCCTTTGAACCTGTGCTCCCATTCTATATCTAGATTACCTTTTGAACGTCCCGTTCGCTGCATTTATTGTCTGTTTTACTTATCAGCCCACTAATAATCCCTGATTGTGTGTCAACTAAAGTGCTGTGCTATGACCAGTTTGGATTATCTCCTACCTTTGTGGAATATTTAAAATAGTGAACAAGCACTATATTAAAAAAAACATAGTTATGATGGTAAACAATGGTTCAAACTAAAAAAAAAAAAAAATACCTAACAAAATTGTGGTGAACATAAAGCAAAGAGGTAATCAACAAACTGAGTGGAGCTTGAACTGTGTTTCACAAGCTGCATGGCCTGCCAGCTCGACCCTGGGGAAGGCCCTTACCATCAATAGAGGGGCTTAGGAATGCATGGAAGCATGACCCTGCACAGCTCAAAGCTTAGGCTAGGGCAAAGGGAATAGCTAGAGGTGAGATGGGAGGAGGAGTTGAGTGGCCCCAGGAAATGCCTTGTGTGCCATGTAGAGGAATTGGGGCTTTGGGGGGATTTCAACCAGCTAGTGAAATGCTGCAGTCTTCCAGGTCCACACCTCAACCTGCCAGCAGCTCAGTGAACACACAGAAGTGATTAATGATCTCTGTGACCACCCAGAAAACATTCCTGGCAGCTGCAAGCCCCAAGATACAGCCAGGAATCTGCTTCTCTGGCAACATTTAGGGCAGAAATATGCCCCCTTTTGTAGAACTCAGCTGCTCCTTTAATCACACCTCTGTCCTGGCCTCCCTACCACAGTATGTGGTGGCTGCCTCCTTCTCTGTGTTATGTTTAATATTAAATGCTAAGATCAATGGATTAAAAGGACATTTCTACTTCTACCATTTTAAGCTAAGACTGAGTGCAAATGTAAAATAATGTGTTGACACACTCTGATTCCTCATAGTGCCAAATACGGAAACGTGCACTTCCCTTGTGAAATAACATCATATTAAAGCAGAAAATAACAATGCACTCTTGAGAATGGGTTTTTGATAGTCTCTTATGCCTTCCTCGTCATCCTTCCTTCTGATTCGGCCTTCTCTTTCTAACCCCAGACATCCAAAGGCTGAAGAATCAAGGCAGACATGTCTGCCAGGCTCACTGGCTCTACCTCCATGAGTACTGAGCTTCATGTATGACATGAAGTTCATGTTCTGACAGTATTGAATGACATAGCATATTAATAACAGAGATTTGTACAGCTAGTCTTCTCATCAGTAGAGGGGCCCTGGCTTCCCATCTGGACACACAGGAAGCACCAAAGTCTAATATTTAGAAGATGGAGGAATTGTGTGGCCCTGAGTACATTACATAACTTTGTGGTATTCTGCTCATTTGGAGACTTTTCAAACCTGGCCTAGGGGATCTAGTTCATGTTTCTTTTTAACATGAGAACAACATTTTCCTCACATTGTACAATGATTAAAATTTCCAGTTCCTCAACTCAGGCCAAAGAAAAAGGATATAAGCAAGAAAATAATGTTCTGGAGACAGGAAAGACAGTTTCTCTGTGTGCAGCAATGCCAAGAAACGCATGTGAAAACATGGACTGTCTCCGTGACTATTTCATTTTTCATGAAGGCAGAGGTGGCTACAAGAAGAAACGCAGTGCTCGCTGGCAGAAGCAGCAGGAGAGGAGATTTCCTGACTGATGGCATCTAGCTCTGAGACACTCTGGATGTCTTCTTGCAGACCAGTAATTGGAAATTAAATATTCCTCATCCAACGGAAGGCACCTGCTTGAAACGTTGTGTTCTATTATTCCTGCTTTCTCCCTTTGATGCCTGATTTTCACATGCTTTGAATAATTCATGAGAATTTCCTTAAAACTTCAGGGGGAAAAAACAGTATATGAGAGCTTGCTACCTAGGAGAAAATTAGCTTATTTCTGAGTTTATAAAGAAACTCAGGATTCTTCTTTTTCTGCACCATAAAACAGATGTCATTAAACATGATTTTAGAGTCAGGAGGCTTTGGCAAAGACCTCACACCCACTGGTAATGAACTGTATGCCTTTGTAAAAATATATTTACTTTTGTGAGTTTCGGTCATACCATCTATGAAAAGGAGAAGAAAGGTGCTTGATATCATTCATGACCTTGTTAGTTAAATATCCCATGATTGTTTATTTTAGGTTAAATATAAATGAACTATATATAAAACCCAGAAATGTAAGGCATTGGCATAAATGAGGGTGAGGGAGCTCAGATTGTGGCTGGCCGGAGGTGCTCTGAGGTCACAGCCTGTGCTAGAAGAGCAACTGTGTACTCAAATGTGAAATCTGAAGCAGAAACAGTTACAAAGGAGCCAGGAGGAGTCTACTAATAAAACACATTTTGGATGAAAAGAGTGCAATGATATCTAATATTTTGCATGTTATTTAATGAAGTTAAATGAAAAATGTAAAAACATGAAGTTTTTTTTATATGAAAGTGTAATAAGTATGACATGATTTACCAGATTAAAGAAGCTTATTCTATTCTTAAATTGTTGAAAGTTTTCTTTTGAAGTAATGAAAAGGTTACAGCTGACATCCGCTTGCAAAGGAAAAGTTAGTTTTCTCCAGTGGCGTCTCCCTGGGGAGATCAGCCACACCTATGGGCAGGCCACCTTGAGCAGTATAAGGCCATACAAAATGAGCTCAATGGTATTTTTATAGCCTTTTTTCTTTTTGGTCTACATATCACTTTGTTTGTCTTACTGGTCATTTGCTTGTATATTATGGTTTTTATTTTGAGTTTTTATAAGTTGTGTGTGTGTGTGTGTTGTTTGTACTTTTTCTTTGTTGTTGATGTTTTAAAATCTGGCCTGTTCCTTATTTTGTTTGTCTATTTGTTTTCCAAAGAGAGGGAGAAGGGAGGTATGACATTGGATGGGTAAGAGGTGGAGATGGTCTGGGAGGACTTGGGGAAGGGAAAACTGTGATCAGATTATATTGTGTAAAAAAAAAAAATCTTTGAATAAAATAATTCAAAAGAAAATGAAAAGTTACAAGTTTAACTATATTTTTTCATCTATTAAAAATGTTCATGAGTTTTTGCCCTTCAAAAAATAAGAATGTGATGAGACAGACACATAGGACGAGGCAACTGACTCCCCTACATTGGGTTAGCGAGATCCTGATAAGAACTTCCCTAGGTCAGATGAAAGGGGAGGAGGTCCTCCTGAATCAGTGGACTTGGAAAGGGGCAGGGAGGAGATGAGGGAGAGAGGGTAGAATTGAGAGGGAATGATACAGCTGGAATACAAAGTTAATAAAATGTAACTAATAATAAAAATTAAAAATTAAAAAACGAAACAGAAAAAAAAAAAACTTCCCTAGGGTCCAAGTATACTCGTAACTCAAAGACCGAGGTCATAGATGGAGCCATGTCTCCACCTTTCAGACTTCTCAATAATGTGTATGTGTATGCATGTATGTATGTGTTTGTACACATATATATTTATTTATATTTATGTTTTTTCAAGACAAGGTTTCTCTGTGTAGCCCTGGTTATCTTGGTTTCACTTTGTAGAGTAGGCTGGCCTCAAACTCATAGAGATCCACCTGCCTCTGCCTCCCTGAGTGCTGGGGTTACAGGCATGTGCCACTATGCCCGGCCCTTCTCAGTAATATCTGATGACAGAGACAGCGTGGACTTTCTGCCTTGAAATATGAAGTCATTGGGGGATGGGAAGTATTATGTATTTAAGATGGCTGCTTGAATAATGAGAAAAATTCTCTAAAGTCTATAATATGGCTTCTATAGAGAGCCAAGGGTTGTTTTAAATGAATTTAAGTAAATTCCTTTTTTAATTGCGTCAAAAAACATTCCTACAGATACAGGAGTTATCAGATTAAGATTGACTTGGTAAAGTACATACGTATGGTGGCTTAGGGCAGCGTTCGTACAATTGTGTGATCTATACCTATCTGTGTTGGGATGTTCCGATGTCTAGAGTAACTTTTCTCGAATAAGTGTTAGAGAAAATGTGGCGTTGCACAACGACTACAAATATCTCTCCACAGGTTATTAACTTTAAGCATGATTTAAATCAGAAAAATCAAAGCAAAAACTAGTACAATGAGACTTAGAGATCTCCAGGTTTACCTTGATTACCAAATACCACAGGCACAAACAGTGCAATTTTACTGCCAAAGGAAACAGGAAGCCAACTCAGCATGTCTCCAATAGAAGAGAGCTTCATCTGGAAATGCTGGAGAATCACATTTCTGTCATTGCACCTTTTAGACCCTTAACCAACTTAAACAAAACCTGAAATGCGCTGTGCTATCTGCAGACCGCATTCCCACCTTTTTCTAGACTGCCTCTACAGAATGCAGCATCCGATGTCTCCAAATTTCCTAGACCCAGATTTCTCAGACCCAGCCTAAGGCAGTCATGCGTTCTGTGAGTTAACTGATAGCCATCACAGTTTAAAGACCACACTGGAAAAACATATTCTACAGTCACGGGGTTAATCTAAGTCCTTTGGCAGGTATCTGTATAACTTTTTATTGAATAGAAATGCACTCCCCACCCCTAGCCTCCTCATACATATGAACAATTATTATCTAATACACACAATTCCAAAACTACCTCACTTGACTTTCTTCTACTTCCCAGATAAAATTAAGAGCAGTAACAATGGGAACCCAAGAGCATTTTTTCCCCTGGGATGTGATAATGACCTGAAACACAATACTTCATGGCCATGTTTTTAGGTGCCAAACTGTATTTCCTGTCCAGGTCTCTGTCACTGATCTGTGTAGATCCACACTGTAATATGCAGCACGGGCAGTGAGCAGTGGTGAAGATAAAAAGCAACATCACTGCAGTAAAAATGATATTTTGGTTGAAGAATGGGAAAAAAAAAGTTGCAGTGTAAATTAGTCACTGATTCATGGTACAGTCAGTGGTTTACCTATTGTTCAGCATTTGTTTGCGATACTTCCATTGGAAAGTGAAGTGGTACCTCAGCTGACCCATCATTGATTGAAAGTTTCCTATTATTAGTGCCTGTCAGCAACTATATGAAGGTGGCAGATTTCTCTGTAGTATTCTTGGTTGTTCGTTTCTTACTAGTACTTATTCATTGGCCTGAACTTTCTGCCCCTTCTGGAACTTTAATTTTTATAAAACATTGGTCAACTGTCAGTTTATATTCAAAAGTTATATTTGTAATTAGCCAATAAAGGAATATTGTTGAGTTGTACTCTTTGAGCCCCTACACATTCAGAGATTACAACTTTATAGCCTCCGATTTTTTTATTCCTTCCATCTCGTTCTTTCTCAACTGTAGTTCTTTTTTCCTTCACAGATGGAAAACAGACAGTTGGGGAAAGTTGCTCATTGTATAAGAAGTGCCTGGCCACTTGGCTAGATCCCAGCGCTGGCTGGATATGATCCAGAAAGGAAGGGGCCTTACTCATATCCATGCCTGCAAAAGCACTGTCCCTGTGCTTTGGAGAGGAGCCCTGAGTGTCCTGAGATTTCCCAGACACTCTCGTTTTAATTTTGGGGGAGTCCAACGTACTTGTTTCAAGTGTAGAATAAAATGTAACTGGGGATATGGGTGCTGTAATACAAAAAAAAGGAAAGGACTGTCTGGCCCAAACTGACTAAAAGCAGAAGCTGCAATTGATGCCACTGGTAAGTTGCTTTCAATTGAGCCCACCTTGAACTGAAGATTGTTCTATCAGTAAAAAATTCTTGATGAATCCTGAATGGGGAAAGAAACAGTAAAATATTTAGATGTTTTATTACAATCTTTCCTCTGAAATCACAAAGATTAGATAATAGAAGATGGATGAGTGTTCTGGCTTCATTTCTCCTGTGATGAAATACCCTGAGTATAAGCTGCACAGGGGAGAAAGAAGATTATTTGTCTCACAAGCCCAGGGTACCATCCATCATTGTGGGGAGTCACAGCCACAGGAGCTTGAGACATCTGGTCACCCCATATCCACAGCCAGGAGGAGACAGAAGAGTGGAAGAGAATGGTCAGCAATGAGGAGCACTGGCTGCCTTTGCCAGCACCAGCACTGTAGCTAACAACTGTAACTACAGTCCCAGAGGATCAGATGCCCTCTTCTGGCCTCCTCAGACACCAGGTTTACACATGGCACACAAATATACATACAGGCAAAACACTCACATGTGTACATTTTTTTAAAAAAGAATAGAGAGAAACAAATGCATGCAAACTGCCTGCTTATTCAACTAAATTTTTATTTTAACTTTTATTCAGGTCAAGGCCTACTCTAGAGCATGGCACCACCCACTGTGGGCTGAGACAACTAACAATTTAGACAATCTACCGTATAGATGCCCACAGACAAACCTGACCCAGATAATGTCCCAGATAATCACCCAGATAATTGAGACTTTTTTTTCCAGATAGTTTTAGGTTGTCAAAAATTTGGCATTTAAAGCCAACTATTATAATTACAAAGTGCTCTCCTCCCAGTCACAAAACATCCCTTGCATGAAATTACTGTTCCCACACCACTTTGTTCAACTAGTGTGTAAGTTCTGAATGCACCATACGTGCAACATTATGGACATATGAGTATGTTAATATAAAGAATTAAAAGGAAGGACATAAACAAAGCCTAGAATCACTAACAAAATATGGATTAAGAAAAAAACATTTTGTAACCATGTGTGTGCAATGGGGGCACACATACTTTGCTTGAAACCAAGAACTCTCTAATTGGACTTAAAACCCACTCAGCAAGAGGGAAACCATGCCCAGTGCTAGTATAGTCAACTATCCATGGCTAGTGAAGTCACAGAAGCTAAACCACCTGGAAACACAGTCAACGACCTAGGGTTAATAAGGTCATGGGCTGTAGAGAAGAATCCACAGCTGTTTAGACATCACTAGACCAGCATAAACCTAACTATAGTCTAGGTATGTCTCCTCACACCCACAGATAAGTATAGTCCTCACACTTTATCAAGGAAAGTCCCTTTTCAACAGACAGAGACCATTTCAGAAAACCACAACTGATGAAAATTCAGAGTTGTGGAGTCCAGTCTACACATACAACTATTGTACCTAAGGCTCAGGGATCATCGTGGAAGAGGAGCAGAAAGATTGCAAGAGCCAGAGAAACAAGAATTTTGCTGTGAGATCATATCTCCTAGGAATGTCAGAAACTATACCTATAAAGTCTCATGACTTTATAACATGACTGCCTAAACATGAGCTGAGCAAGGACAACATCAAACAACATTTTAATGAGGAAGAAATAGAGTTGACAAGGCCTCAGCCCTCCACAAGGAACTACAGGAAGCTAAGGAAATAGTCTCCTCCAGGGCCAACCTCCTGAAGAGACACCGTGTCCAAGGCAATTCTCATCAAGGAAAACATGTAATTGGGGGGGATTTACAGTGTCAGAGGGTTGGTCTGTGATCATGGTGGGGAGGAGCATGGCAACACCCAGATAGGCACGGTACTTGAGCAGTAGCTAAGACTTTACACTCTGACCCGCAGGCAGAGGGCAAGAGAGTGAGAGACAGAGAGACTGAGCCTCACATGGGCCCATCCCCAGGGACACGCTTCCTCCATTAAGACCACACTTTCCAGTCCTCCTCAAACAGTTTATCAGCTGGGGACTACACATGCAAATAGATGAGCCTATGGGGCCGGCCTCATTTAAACCATCATAGTTATATGGACTGAGCAGGTTGTATTTACGTATTTAGGAACACACACACATATTTAGGAATTATAAATGTATGTAGGTATTATATGTATGATGTATGTATGTATGTATGCAACAAAAATAATATAAAAAAGATATCATGAATTTGGAAGAGATCAAAGAAGGTGGTATGGAAGGATTAGGAGGGAGGAGAGGAAAAAGGGACATGATGTGATTATACTGTAATCTCAAAAGATAAAAAACTAATAACAGTTTTTTTAAAAAAAATTGTAGATGGATATGGTGGGGCGTGTCTTTAATTCCAGGATGTGGGAGCAGGAGATCAGAAGTTCAAGGCCATCCTCAGCTATAGAGGCCAACCTGGGCTACATGGGACCCTGTCTCTGAACAAAATAAAATTGACAAAAATGGAGAGTATGCTCAATGGATAATGCAAGACATAAAACCAGACACTACATGGAATAATTTTTTATAGTGCTTATGAAATCAGAAAAATCCAGTCTAAAGCAATAGAGGTTAGAAACCACTGCCTGGACGTGTGTGACTGTGTGTCTGAGCGTCTGATGTGTGTGAAGGAGTGCTCAGAAAGGGACAGAGTCGACCATCGAGGAGTAAGGTGTCATTTGCAAACGTTTGGGCAAAGTACAGATGTTTCACTGTGGGTATCTATGACATAAATGTTCATCTCTGTGAATAATTGCCGGAGTGAGCGTTTAAGATCTGTGCGTTTTGTTAGAAGTAAATTGTACCTGGATGAACTATGTATTTCACTGGAAGGGACAGACTTCTTACTTCAGTCAGCTCCCTCAGGTAAGGACCTGAGGAGAGTGATTCCAGAGCGCCCCAGGAACGTGGAAAGAAGCACTGGTGCTGAGGGACGGGCCAGAAACACAGTTTGACCATCTCTTGGAACCTCATCCTCCGTGAAAGCTTTTCTCCCCAAACCTGCATTTCCTTCCTTCCGTCCGTGCCCCTCCCTCCATTCCTGCTCCAGCCACTGAAATCAAAGATGGGAAGAACATTCCCGAGTGTTGCATGCTATGGTGCTGTGTGGTCAATCAGCCCCTCACTCACCAAGTGCGTTCGGAAACAGCCGCTGAGTGCCACGTGCTACAGGTTCCTACAGGTCTTGGGGATTTAACAGTGAACTAGGCTGACAAATAAATTAGAGAGCAATTCTAATCGAGGAGCAGAGGCATAAGAGCTATAATTTCAGGTAATAGAGATGTAAGGAAAGCAGCAGACAACTCAAGGAGACTTGAGGGGAGGCAGGGGCTTGAGTGAACTTGAGGAAGTATGTGTCGGTTTTCAGGAGGAGGAAAGGAAACTTCTGGACAGGAATGACCTCAACAGTGAGGTTGAATTCGGGTCACAGAGATGAGAAAGATGTAAAGAGGTAGTGGCCCCTGTCTTGGAGACTGTGTGGGTGTGAAGGGCTGATTTTTATCTTGTGGACAATGGAAGCTATCCTATGATTTTATTCAGGGATATATAGGATCTGACTTGTCAGGGGCCTCGGGTTTTATTAGTTCCCTTACTGAGGCAGATTCTGACTTTGTTGCTGAGGCTGGCCTGGAACTCACCATCCTCTCACTGCAGGCTCCTGAGGTCTGGGACTTCAGGAGGAGATCTGGGATCTGGGATCTGGGAGGCATCCTGCTTCAGACTGCTAAGTCTTCAGTGAGAGACTCAAAGCAAGATGTTCTGGCACCACCTTTTAAAGTTTGTCCTTTTTGAGAACAAGGTAAAAGGCTAAAATTCTGTAGAGAAAATATTTACTTGTCCACAGTGGGTCACGTGGTCACTTCTGGACGGGCTGTGGCTACTGTATACACACAGTGCAGGTGCTCCCACTCTAGAAATGCGTTTGGACAAAAGAGTAAATTCCAGAAGAGGGACAAGACTAGACAGATGTCTCCGTGGTTAAGAACACTGGCTGTTCTAGCATAAGACGCAGCTACAATCCCCATCACCCAATGGAAGCTCACAACTGACTGTAACTCCAGTCCCACCCTTGTCTGGCCCCCTCAGGCACTGCATGCACACAGTGCCAGACTCATATGTGGGCAAAACATGCATGCAAATAAAAGGAAATGAAACCAAAAGGGGGGAGGGTGAAAGCTAGAGAATCACAGAAACACTCACTCTACATTTAAAGCTGATTTAAGATTTCAGGGACTTCTTCTCACTGCCGAACAAAAAAGGCGATGCTGACTGGAATCAGGGCGTCAGGAATCCATGCTCTGGAAATTGGAAGTGTGGTCTGCGGCATAGTTTGTGGTTTCTGCCTCTGTCTACAACATCTGCTTCAAAATGCTGATATTTCACTTAATAGTTGAACCAGGTCTGACATCTTCCTTCAGCATAAAGTAGTTGGAATTACTGATGTCTCCAAGTGCAGATAATTCTGCTTTCTTCTTTCACACTTACTGGGGATGGGGAGCACAGCCTGGGTCTCCATTGTTCTCAGTTGCAGCTGCCTCTGGTCATCAGGCTTCTAGAGTATGTGTTATGTGTTGCATCTGCAAAGCACAATGCTTTTATAACAAGCTTTTTATTGTCTGTCCTGCAAACATTAATACTTTAGGAAGATTGGTATCTTTAGATCAATAAAAAGAAAAAGACAGTGACCTTTGACGGGAAGAAAATTTGGGAACATCACGATTAGGGAAAATACTCAAAATTTTTGGTAACATGTCTGGAAGTTTTGAAAGTATTTGGCGGGCTGGAGAGATGATGGCTCGGCCGTTACCATCACTTGCTGCTCCTTGCAGAGAACCTCAGTTCAGTTTCCAGCACCTACATGATCTGTAACTCTGGTTTCAGGGGAGTCGGTATCCTCTTCTGGCTTCTGAAGGTAGCAGGGAACCACACGGTGCACATGCTTACATGCAGCAAAACACCACGCATAAAAACGTGAAAATTCTGATTCTAATATAGGTAAGTGCTTATGGCTTTCCAGGAAAGAAATCTTAAAGGCCTCAGTTCAACCTGAAAGGGGGCTTTGTCATTCTCTGAGGTGAGTGAGAACCAGCTGGACTGAGAAGGACTCACCAGAGACCTTCTCTGGTGAGCCAGTAGCCTTGCTGATTAGGTAAGCCTGCCTCAGCACTCTACAGAATCTATGGGAAGTTGGCAACATCTTTGGGAAGGATTAATGCAGAAGATGGATATGGAACACCAACACACACACTTCTGTACACTGTGGGTAACATAGCAACAAGCCCAGCCCTCGCAAAACTCCATGTCAAGGCTGAGACCCTCAAATTAGAAAGGCGGGGAGCAGAATGTCTCAAATTTCAAATATATATATATATATATATATATATATATTTGAAATAATATATATACATATTAATATATATATATGTATGTATGTATGTCTACACAATAAGCCATCTTGGGGGCTGAACACCAGTCAAATCTTCATAAAACTCAGGGATTCGTTTTCATGGTGTAAAAATTTTCCATCTGTGGTGTCACTTCAGTATAAAAAAGTAATTTAGAGCATTTCTGGAGTTTAGATTTTCAGGCTGGGTTTGTACAATTTCTCTCGGCCCTACACACACATGGAAGGCTGCCCTGAGCCCTCCAAGAATCTCAGCAAGACTTAGACGGCGCCAGAATGTTAAGAACCATTGTCCTTCCACATTTAATTACAGATAAAATTCCGCAGAGGCTAGCTAGGGTACAGCCTCTGTGAATATTCCTGCCCGAGGCGAGAGCGTCGGATCAGTTCCCTGTTCCTGAACAAGTGAGTCAGTCTACACGCAGCTCTTCTGTTCTCCCTTTCCCATTCCAGGTCACCACACGCCAGGCCTGATGGCCGTGAGGTAACAGACCAGACCAGACCACCTGAGCAAGCCACGGGACATGCTGAGCCCCCTACAGCTTGAGTCAGTCTTCAAGGTAGCCAAGCCACAGCTAGCTAGGTAACCCCACCATGCTGTCCACAGACTTTGCCCCCAAAGCTCATTTGTTAACTTCCCCAGTACCAACTTTCTGTGCTTTGTTTTGGAGCCACAAGGAGCAAAGATCTGTATCTTCTGTCTGCCTATGGGTCATGGTGTTGTGTTCACCAGCGTGGGAATCTTCATAACTTGCAGAGCAAACTCACAGGTGTCCTCTGAACTGAGCTTCATGGTCTTTGCTTTATATGCAAGCAAACATCCTCATGCAGTATCTGTCCTCCACACTGATGCTGCTTCAGATCCTGAGCTCAGCATTCCAGTGTCGCTGTTTAACTAATCTCAGTATGTTACAGGCATCTCGGTAATTTTCCTCCATTCATTAAGTCTTTAAATCTCTAAATAGGGAGAAGGTGGGGAGAAGAGGGGGAGGAAGGGATGAGGGGGACGATGTAGGATGGAGTAACGGGAGAGGAGGGAAGAGAGGAGAAGGCTTGGTACTAGTCTTTAATATTGGGGTAAGGTGAACTGACCTAAGATATATTTAAAATATCAGTCTCACTACAAAACTGATAATAAGTCTTTACCAACAATTTTAAGAAGGCTACATATGTTATTTTGACATTTATCATTAAACATGGCTTTACTTTCTTCTATATGAAGCAACGCCAAGACATAAAAGCTGCATGAAAGGTTTCACTACAAGAATGAGCATGTCAGCCATGCAGGAGTGCACTGCATGCACGGCTTACAAACTTGCAGCCTGTTACATACCAAGAAGCTTGGAGCTGGTCCTGATGGAAGGAGGGCCTAAACCATGGAGACAAGCAAATACTGATCATCACGTCTCCACCATGTCAACCAGTGTGCAACCATACACCGCTCCCCTGTGTGTACATCGACAGAGAACCATTCACAGCATCTGAGCATTGATAAACAAACCAAATAATGGTTAAGATCACAGTGTAGACAAATAATAAGGAATAATATGGAAGATATATTGCCATCTTTAGTTGCACTTGGCAAGGGAGTTCAATGTAATGCCTTTGTCTAAAAAGCACACGCAAATAGGGAAACAGAAAGATATACATGCAAATCTGAAAACTGGTCATATTTAAGATAAACGATGAAGAGTTTTGTTGTCTCTATAGATTTTTAAATGTTATGTGTTTGACATGAGTTACTTTTGGAAAGCTTTTAAAATTTTGTTTATTTAGAAATTCCTCCTACAATCAGGGAGAGTGTGTGCTTGGTCCCTGTGCCCCACATCTGACGATGGGGCCCCTGGCTTGGAGCTACAAGGAGCTGGCTTACAGCTGAGCTGGGAGCAACAGCACAGCTATGGTTGGTTGGGTTGCCATGGGCAGGTCTCACCTCCCTGTGGAGTCAGAGGGCTGCCCTGGCCCTGGCTGTCCCTGCAGGATCACTGTGAAAACAGTGTGACCTCATGGTTCTGGGAAAAGAGGCACCACACAGAAGAGCTGCATCATAGAGGAGGTCCAGGATCTCATGTGATGCTGGATCACTTCTTTCTCAAGTCTCTGTTTCCTGCAGTTTGAAAAGCTGCACCTGGTGTTCTTTAATTTGAACAATTTTAAATACTGACCACGCAACTTGGCTTTTTTTCCTCTTTTTCTTTTGCATTTCTTTTTTTTTTCCTTTGACTTTCAACTTTTCATGTCTTATGAAATAGAGAAATTCCTGTAATTTTGATTTTTCAGAAAGTTCTAGTAAAAGTTTTCCAATCACTTTTAAACACCATTATCTACCCAGTCATATGTATGAGCACTAGGTGGAATGGGTAAGCCTCAAGGACTGACACAAACCAGTACAGAATGGGGGAACTCCCATTCCTTTGCGCTTCAGTCCCCCTTCTAATGTCTGTGTTATACACAGGGAAACAGTAGTAGGAAAGGTCAGTCTCCAGGAGGGCAGCCCGGACAGCCTATCCCTGCTCCAGCGGATGGCGCATAGTGTCAGCATTAAGTGGACTTGCTGAGTTTACAAAGAGGACATAAATTTAGGAGAGAGCATGGCAGGACAGGGGAGGGGAGGGAAGTGGGGGAATAGAGAGCAGGTTTGGCCAAAATCCATTACATGAATGTACGGATTATTTAAAATAGATTTACTTATTTATTCACTTTACATCCCAAATGATGCCCCCTCTGTCCTCTCCTCCCAGTCCTACACTCCCACCCTCCCCTCCTTCCCCCACCTTCTTCTCAGAGGAGGGGATTTCTTTTTTTAATTAAATTTTTATTTTTATATTAATTACAGTTTATTCACTTTGTATCCCAGCTGTAGCACCCTCATTCCCTCCCAATCGCACCCTCAATACCTCATCTCGTCCCATGCCCCTCTCCAAGTCCACTGATAGGGGAGGTTCTCCTTCCCTTCCATCTGACACCAGCTTATCAGGTCTCATCAGGACTGACTGCATTGTCCTCCTCTGTGGCCTGGCAAGGCTGCTCCCCCATGGGGGGGGGGTGTCAAAGAGCCAGCAACTGAGTTCATGTCAGAGACCATCCCTGTTCCCCTTACTAGGGAACCCACTTGGACACTGAGTTGCCATGGGCTACATCTGAACATGGGTTCTAGGTTATATCCATAAATGGTCTTTGCTTGGAGTATCAGTCTCAGAAAAGATCCCTGGGCCCAGATATTCTAGTTCTGTTGCTCTCCTTGTGGAACACCTGTTCCCTCCAGGTCTTTCTATCTCCCCCTTCTTTCATAAGATTCCCTGCACTCTGCCCAAAGTTTGGCTATGAGTCTCAGCATCTGCTTTGATACCTTGCTGGGTAGAGTCTTTCTGAGGCCCTCTGTGGTAGACTTCTGTCCTATTCCTTGTTTTCTCCCTCTTCCAATGTCCATCCCGTTTGCCATTCTGAATGAGGATTGAGCATCTTACCTAGGATCCTCCTTCTTGCTTAGCTTCTTTAGGTATGCAGATTTTAGTATGTTTTTCCTATATTATATGTCTAATATTCACTTATAAATGAGTATATACCATGTGTGTCTTTCTGCTTCTGGGTTACCTCACTCAGAATTATCTTTTCTAGATCCCAGCATTTTGCCCTCAAATTTCATGATTTCCTTGTTTTTAATTGCTGAGTAGTATTCCATTGTATAAATATACCACAATTTCTGTGTCCATCTCTCCATTGAGTGACATCTGGATTTGTTACCAGATTCTGGATATTAGTAATAAAGTTGCTATGAACATGGTTGAGCAAATGTCCTTGTTGTGCACTTGAGCATATTTTGGAAATGTGCCTAGGAGTGGTATAGCTGGATCTTGAGGAAGCACTATTCCTAATTGTCTGAGAAAGTGCTAGATTGATTTCCAAAGTGGTTGTACAAGCTTACATTCCCACCAGCAGTGGAGGAGGGTTCCCCTTTCTCCACATCCTATCCAGCATGTGTTGTCACTTGAGTTTTTTATCTTGGCTATTCTAATGGGTGTAAGGTGAAATCTCAGGGTCGTTTTGATTTGCATTTCCCTGATGACTCTAGACACTGAGCATTTCTTTAAGTGTTTCTCTGCCATTCTATATTCCTCTACAGAAAATTATCTTTTTAGCCCTGTATCCCATCTTTTAATTGAATTACTTGATTTGTTGCTTTTTAACTTGAGTTCTTTATATATTCTGGATATTAGCCAGATATAGGTTTAGTAAAGATCCTTTCCCAGTCTGTAGGCTGTTGTTTTGTTCTGATGACAGTGTCCTTTGTTTTACAGAAGCTTTTCAGTTTCATGAAGTCCAAAGCTGTACTACAGGGCAATAGTAATAAAAACTTCATGGTAGTGGTACAGAAACAGAATGGTGGATCAGTGGAATCGAAGAGAAGACCCAGACATAAACCCACACACTTATGGATACGTGATATTTGACAAAGAAGCCAAAACCATACAATAGGAAAAAAGACAGCATCTTCAACAAATGGTGCTGGTCTAATTGGATGTCTACATGTAGAAAAATGCAAATAGATCCATACTTATCACCCTGCACAAAACTGAAGTCCAAGTGGATCAATGAGCTGAACAGAAGACCAGACACACACTAAACGTGTTAGAAGAAAAAGTGGGGAACAGCCTTGAACTCATTGGCACAGGAGACAAGTTCCTGAACAGAAAACGAACAGCACAGGCTCTAAGATCAACAATCAATAAATGGGACCGCATGAAACTGAAAAGCTTCTGTATCCACATCGTTGCTCCCCAAATAACTTCAATGAGAACAATTAATCTGAAAGTATTTCTAAGTATTAATTGGTAAGACAGGGTCACCAGTACAACCCTGAATGCTCTTGTGTACTTCCTTGGGGTTACATTGCCAGAATGTCTCTATTTTCTCTTCCAGGGGTCAAATCAAGCAGTCAGTCAAGAATGTGCCTTTCAGAAAGTGCTAGGGAAAACTATGGACCTGGTAGGGAAAATGAGCAGCTCTTAAAAACAAAAAACAAACAAACAAAAAACTCCAGTGTTGCCATCCAGCCAGTTCCACAGACAAAAGCAATTAATTGAACCTTAACTGTAAGATGGGGAACTTGTGGCATGGCATAAATTAGAGCCATGGTGAAGTTGCCTTCAGAAGTTAAGACACAACCCCCACACGCGCTCCCGCGTGCATGAACTACACAGGGCTTCTGAAACAGTGAAATCAGCTCTCCCTGTGAGAGTCCTGGCTTGATGGCATGGATAGTTAAATCACAAAGAATGGAGAATACTGAACCAGCCAGCAGAGGCCATGAGGCAGCAGGGTGTGGAGGAAGAGGATTTGAACAATTAGGAGTGAGGAAAGGAGGTTACAGATCTAAACCACCCTGTCTCGTTTCTCTAAAGCACTTTAAAGTTTATCAGCAAAAACTATCTCTCTGCCTGCTTTTTCACACAGCAATTATAGCAATTTCTTAATCTCAGGAGTATACTGGCATTTTTGAAGGCAATAAAACCTGTTCTAGAATTATGTTATAGGCTTGCAGAACACTTCTGCTAAGCCTTCCTAAAAATGCCATCTCATGAATTTCCTATTTTGGAGATGTTATCATATCCCACATATGTGACATAATTAAAGAGGGCAGGGATTTCAAATAAGTTCATTTCTGTTGAAGACAAAATAAAAGCTATGCTACATACAGATCACAAGGTAGGCACAGAAGTAGGCTTGTTCCAGTTCTTTCTGTTGGGATCAGAGCCATAATGTTCTGAGAGGCAGGAAAAGAAATATGATCTGGCATCTGAGTGGGGACAAATAAATCTGGTGGTTTCTCTAAGCAAGGGGTGAGGAGACGGCTCAGAAACCTGTTTCGTGTGACTGTGGTGAGATAGATCAGGGCAATTTAATTGGTACCAAGATTGGAATGGTTGCACAAAATTATCCCCCTGGGCTTGTTTCACTGCTGAGATATTGTAGATTTATACTTGGCTCAGTAAAGCTTCCTGGAAAGACCCATTTCTACCCTGAGCACAAAGTCTAAAAGGAGCCTACAATGAGGCAACTTTTTACATACTTGCCATTTGAATTAAACACACACACACACACACACACACACACACACACCTACAGACTTTGCTAATTGGATGCAAATTCTGCAAAACCATTCATGCTAGGATCTCATTTCAGTCAGCTACCAAAATGCATCATTATCTAAAAATAAAACAGAAAGGAGGCTATAAAGGCATTGCACTCTCTCAGGAAGACTGATGGATCTCTGAAGGTGAGCTGGCTCTGTCTGCCGAGTCGTCTGCCATGCAGATCAGCAGAAACTGTGGAGTGATGTGGAAACTAAATGAAATCTAGATTACCATGACAGGCTCTGCCAGTCACATTTCTGTTCCTTGTCAGGACATCATCCATGGTGGATGCTGACAGTAAGCAGCAAGATGATTAAAAAGGGGGCACCAATGCTCTTACCTACAAGAAATGGGGAGGAAGTCAGAGAAGCGGATCAGCTTGTGCAGGCCAGCATGGGAAGGGGACACAGCGAGGACCAAGCCCTCCCAAGACCTGTGAAAGATGGTCTAAGCAGCACTTTTCAAATATCTATATACCTATGGTAAAGGACATTCTTTAAAGTTAAAATCTATACTTTTGTAATGGTGCATTTAAAAAAGAATTAGCAAAAACTGAAATGAAATACCAGTAATATATACCATAGAGACTCAAAATGCGATAGGATCAGACATGAAAGACAAACTTACCCCTTGTATTTGCCATAAATGTAGATGCGTGTGTGGATGGGGAGAAAGTAGCATGTTAGAATGTCTGCCTTGCAAGCATGAGCCCTGAGTTTGAATCCCCAGTGCCCATGTACAAGTCCAAAATGGCTGCGAGTGTGTACAATCCCAGCACTGGGGAGTCCCCAAGACCTCAGGAGTTCACTGTCAACCAGACAATAGGAAGCTGCGAGTTCATGGACAGACAGACCTCTTTTTAAAAAAATCCTAAGAGAGGATCATGGTGAGACTAAGCAGAGTGTATCACCTTTATGCGTGAAAGTGTTAAGGAACTAACTTAAATAAAATATATACACATTTGCTATCTGCATATCTCCATCATCTCTGAATTCTAGTTTTAGCTTGCTCTTATTGTTGAGATTTAACCATCCCTTATCTTCTATGTCTTTAGCAAGTGTTTTCTTTAATTTTACAGCTTCTCTTTTCATTCTCTTGAAAACTGCACATTTTAATTTTAAGAAATTACTTATTTTCTGTTATTGATCTTATCCTTGGTGTTATATCCAAAAGCAAGGTCATCTAAATTTCTTCTTACATTACATGTTAGGATTTTTGTATTTACGTCTATGATGTATTGAGTTAATGTTTATGAAAGGAGTAGGTGTATGCCTATATTTTTATTATTTTTTGCACATAGATGTCCACTTCTCCTGCCATAATTTGTTGGAAAGGTGACAGTTCTTCCATTGTATTTTATTGTCACGTTTTTATTGTAATTAAAATATGGTTACATTATTCCCTCCTTCCCACTTCTCAAATTTATGGTCTCTTTTTCTTTTATTTTTATTATTTTATAATATTTATTATTTAAATTTATATAATGCATTTATATAGATTTAATAATATTTATTATCATTTAAATATATATATACACAAAAATATTAATACCAGCTGCTGACTCTGCTTAGTGTTTCTTCTCTGTGTATATTTCAGGGCTGACTACTTTGTAATGGATAACCAATTAGGAGCCCGCCCCTGGGAAAGACTAGCTCTTCTTCGCTCAGCCACCATTAGTGGCCTGCAGTCCTATAATCCAGGGGTGGGGCTCCATGAGACTTTCCCAACCATGTTGGCATGTCCATTGGCGTTTTCATTGTTCAGATCTTGTTTGGGTAGCCACAGTGTTGAGTCTCATAGGCAGAGATGCTTTGGCATCTCTAGGAGACAGAATCTCACAGCCAACTTCCTGGTCCTCTGGCTTCTACATCCTTCTGTGCAAGATGTTTCCTGAGCCTTGGGTACAGGTGTGTGTCACAGACATATCTGTGCATATGAGAACTCCAAGCTCCATGCTCCATGCATTTTGACTGTGTGTGGTTTTCTGTAATGGTCTCCATCTTTATTGTGGGGTGAGAGAAGCACTTCCTGTGTGGATAAGGATACGTTTTTTAGAATGAAGTCAGGGATGATGCTGGTTTAGTCCAGCATGGCAGGATATAGGTTTTCCTCCAGATCCATGACAAGTCTGCCTCACTAGCTGTGGGTAGTTATAAATGGATCCTCCAATACTTGTCTAGAAGACATGCTTATCCATTATGATCACGAAGACTGATAAAGGGAATCAGAATCTTCTTGAAGTATGTCTCCATGGATGCTTCTTTTCAGCCTCTTACTGCACTTTGTCCTCCTATACTCTTGGTCCTGTCATGCCTCGCTGTGCACCCTCTGCACATGCTAGCCTGGCAGGAAGGTTCCTCCTCATTTATAGCTGCTTTCACTGCATATTTGAGATAGACTGTACTTCTGCTGCTTGACTTCAACAAAAAATACTGTTTTAAAAATATACTTTCCAGAAACTTTGCAACATTTTTATCTGTGGAAGAATCCCCATTTTCTATTTATAACATTAATATTGTATAATGTGCAATTTCATTCAGTATCAAGGAAGATATGAGAAAGGAGACAAATTTACATATGTCCAATTCACATTTGTGAACCAAAAACTACTTCCTGTCTGCTGCTATTCTCTCTATGTTTTGATTCATTTATTATTAGCATGCACAGGCGCAGGTGTTCCCTAGCACATGTGAAGGTCAGAGGACAACTTTTTGAAGTTTGCTTTCTCCTCCCACCATGATTTCTAGGTACTGAACTCTGATGATTAGAACTGCAGGGCAACATGCCTTCATTGGCTGAGTCATCATAGCAGCCTGGTATTTTCTTATCTTTATAAGGCACCTGCGGGAGTTTGAATGAGAATGGTCCCCATAGGCTCATATACATGCTCAAGTACACAAGGACATTTGTTTAACCATGTTTGTAGCAGCTTTATTTGTAATAGCCAAAAGCTGGCAACAACCCAGATGTCCCTCAGTTGAGGAATGGATACAGAAACTGTGGTACTTTTATACAATGGAATACTACTCAGCAATTAAAAACAAGGAAATCATGAAATTTGCAGGCAAATGGTGGGAACTGGAAAAGATCATCCTGAGTGAGATATCCAAGAAGCAGAAAGACACACAGGGTATGAACTCACTCATAAGTGAATATTAGAGATACAATATAGGATAAACATACTAAAATATGTACACCGAAAGAAACGAATCAAGAAGGAGGAATCTGGCTAAGAATCTCAATCCTCATTCAGAAAGGCAAAAAGGATGGACATCAGAAGAGGGAGAAAACAAGGAACAGGACAGGAGCCTACCACAGAGGGCCTCTGAAAGACTCCACCCAGCAGGGTATCAAAGCAGATGCTGAGACTCATAGTCAAATATTGGAGAGAGTACAGGAAATCTTATGAAAGAAGTGGGAAATAGTAAGACCTGGAGAGGACAGGAGCTCCACAAGGACAGCAACAGAACCCAAAAATCTTGGTGCAGTGGTCTTTTCTGAGACCGATAGTCAAGCCAAGGACCATTCATGGAGATAACCTAGAACCTCTGCACAGATGTAGCCCATGGCAGTTCATTATCCAAGTGGATTCCATAGTAATGAGAACAAGGACGGTCTCTGATATGAACTGATTGGCCTGCTCTTTGATCACCTCCCTCTGAGGGGGGAGCAGCCTAACCAGGCCACAGAGGAAGACAATGCAGCCAGTCCTGATGAGACCTGATTGTAGACTAGGATCAGAAAGAAGGGGAGGAAGACCTCCCCTATCAGTGGACTGGGGGAGGGGCATGGGTGCAGAAGAGAGAGGGAGGGTAGGATTGGAAAGGGAGGAGGGATGGAGCTATAGGTAGGATACAAAGTGAATGAACTGTAATTAATAAAAAATATAAAGAAAAAGACTTTCTCTTTTATAAGATAACAAATGCTCCTTATTGAAACCATCAGTTTGAGTTTGTCTTGTGAGTAGATGAATGTCTCCTAACTGAAGCAGCACCCTGCCTTTATTGGTAAACCCTGAGAAAGGCCTAGAACTTACCTCCACATCCCCCTCTGTCCAGAGAACTATTCCCTCCTGCTTCTGTGCTACTGTTTAGGGAAGGCAGCCCGAAAACTGTGCCTCAAGTCGTGTCTGTTGCAATCTCTACCTGCCTCCATCTTCTAGCTGTGTGCGTGTCAGTGGGCACAGAGGAAGTTTGTCTAGATTCCTAAACTATCTCGTAAGTTGCTTTCTACAAGGATTTAAAGAGAGAGAGAGGTTTGACTTTGAGTGAAAACATCAAATATATCAGATTTTATAGTTCCTATAAGCTTTTAATACAGTTACAGATTTCAATTTATAACACACACACATGTTTTAAATATTTTATACCTCTCTGCAGGTGATGACATTAAATTGTGGTGGTTTCTAGAAGCATAAAGTGATTATTTCATTTTGTCTTACTAATAAATACTTACTGAGTGAAGTATTTTATGTGCTTTCCCAAAGTAGTGACTTAAATTGAATTTAGTAAATCCAGTAACTTAAACTCCTTTGATTTACCACCTAATCTACATAAATCAAGGTTCCTCTGAGAACTAATTGAGAAACTATTTTTTCATTTGAAGCTGAAACAAGTATTTTTGCAATGCAACCCCATTTTATAATAAAATTCTTGCTGGCAAATTCTTTCCTAGTATGTAATTGTGATAGTCCTGAAGGTACTTTTAATTTTGTTAGGGGAAAATTGTCCATGCTACTGGAAGCAAAAATCATAAAATAAAGTGGAATTCCCAATGCACACAGAAAACTTGGATCTTATTGTTTATGCCACTATATTTTGTCTGTTTAATCTTTTATGAAGTTTCTTTTTGCTTCTTAGAAAAAAATCCTAAAGTGACACACTTTTAAGAGATTTTTGGGGCAGGCGGTAAATGCATGGTAATGAGCGATTTTTAGAAATGCGTTATATTGTTACACGAAAATGTTCTTTTTAAAAATCATTTCACTGGGATACTCCTAATTTTGTCTATTACCCAGTCTGATTTTAGCAGTAGAAGAATAGAAGTTACAATATCATATTCTTACTCTCCCCCTGAGATTAAACACACAGATTCTACACAACAATAACACCAACGTATTGTGTTATTATTACATTATCTTGCAGAAATTTTTTAAAAGGCTTTTGGAGAAAGATGTCTGAAGCAACCTAGTTCATAATAGCAGCCCTGAAAAGTCTCATCTGTGTGACCAGACAGCCACCTTCCAATAGCCACTTGACACTGGAACTCGAAGAAAACAATCACAGGCAAAAATTTAGGGAATTGATCATTATCAACAACAATTTGTAGAAATGTCTATAAAATGCTGGAAAAGTGAGTCTCAAGAAAGAATTTATAACCAATCCTCCAACTAATCCTCCTGTCTAATTAAAAACATTAAATATAGTATCTTGGCCTGGAGAAATGGCTCAGTGCTTAAGAATGCATGCTGTTTTGTTCTGTTGACAGCGTCCTTTGCTTTACAGAAGTTTTTCAGTTTCATGAGGTCCCATTTATTGATTGTTGCTCTTAGAGCCTGTGCTGTTGGTGTTCTGTTCAGGAAGCTGTCTCCTGTGCCAATGAGTTCAAGGCTCTTCTCCACTTTTTCTTTTAACAGATTTAGTGTGTCTGGTCTTTGATCCCAACAGAGTGAAAATAAATCTGGGCTCAGGGGGTCCTGCAAATATTGATGAATCAACCAAGGGCCATGCATGGAGAGGACCTAGACCCCATTCTCAGATGTAGACCATGGGCAGCTCATTCTCCATGTGGGTTCCCTAGTAAGGGAAGCAGGGGCTGTCTCTGACATGAACTCAGTTGCCTGCTCTTTGATCAGCTCCCCCCAGTGAGGTGACCTTCCTAGGCCACAGAGAAAGAAGATCCAAACAGTTCTGATGAGACCTGATGAGGCCAGGGTCAGACAGTAGGGGAGGAGGACCTCACCTATCAGTGGGCTGGGAGTGGGGTGAACATAGGGGAAGAAGAGGGAGGGAGGGTGGGACTGGGAGATGAGGAGATGAGGGAGGGGGTTATAGCCAGGATACAAAGTAAATAAATTGTAATTTTTTTTTAAAAGAATGTGTGTTGTTCTGGCATACGAGTTAAGAGGGTTTTCCTAGCACCCAGCACACAAATGCTTTTAACTCCAGCCTCAAGGTATTAGATGCCCTCTTCTGGCCTCCATGACCACGAGGGAGACACCTCCTGGGAATGGAATTAATTGACATTGGCAGAACATGGAAAAGTCTCTCCCCTCCTCCTCTCTCCAGGCTGGAAAAAGTGTGAATGTGCAGAGAGTTTGCCCATGCGCGCGCGCACACACACACACACACACACACACACACACACACACACACACACTTTTTTTTTTTAGAAGAAGAGATAAGATCTCCTTATCTGAGCATGTAGATTAAATTCTCCTGCTAAGTCCAGGCTCCAGTAGAGCTGTAGCTCTAGAAGTGTGATGCTGTATGAAGGGATGGGGATGTGCTCAGAATGGAGCAGACAGAATACAATCTCTCTGGCTCTTTCTCCCTTAGCATCAGTGGATCTCTAAGTGCTGAGAACAACTTCTCTTGGCTCTTTCAATCCCTGATACCTTTGACGCTTCAGTTCTTGTTTACTGGTGTCTAAACTGCCTTTCCAGCATCAGCTCCTCTCTGCCTCATCCTCTGTGTGCTTTTAAAAAACATTCTGTGCTGTGTGTGTGTGTGGCAAAGATGTGCATGTGTACACACGCTCGTGTGTCTGCGGGTGCACGTGGGTGGGGGTGCCCGCATGTACATAGAGGCCTGCGGTGGAAGTCAGCTCTCTCTAGATTGCTCCCCTCTTCACTTACTGAGTCAGGCCTCTCTGAGAGCGCACCGCTGGTGTCCTGGTTGGTCTGTGCAGCCAGCTGGCTCTGCAGATGCCCTGGGGATCAGGGGACTCCTGTTCTCAGGCTTATACAGCAAATTTACCCTCTGAGCCATCTCCCCAAGCCCTCCCAACTCACACTCTTTATATACTTCTGCCTGGTTTGCCCTTCCTGCGGCGTCTAAAGTCACTGTCACACCTTAGCAGCCTGACTGTGTCACAGCCCAGGATTGTCTGAGTTTTCTCCTTGACTTTTATGGCCATGACACAAGCGCCCCACAAGAGCAACAAAGCCTGAATCATTTGACTTCTGTCTTTGTTCACTCTGTCTTCCAGCCACTTCTGTTTTCTCTGGATTCACATTTTCTCAAATTTCCAAAGCTGCTGAAGCTAACTTCTGTGTGTACACTTCCATACCTTTGTAAACTTCTGCTTCTCCTCTAACTTTCTGTAGGTTTCTCCACCACAGGCCAATGGGCAGATTAAGACTGACTTCCATTCCATCTTTCAGGGGTGTGTGTGTGTGTGTGTGTGTGTGTGTGTGTGTGTGTGTGTGTGTTCTCATGTAGCCCAGGTTAACCTTTAGTTCCTGATCTTCCTACCTCTACCTTCCAGGTACCGGGATTGCAGGTCTGTGCCAGCATGCCTGTCTTCAGGTAGATCCTTGATTACTCAACCTAATTTCTCAGGCAACTAAAGATGGCCCCATTCTTTATCTTACAATGCAAACGTATATCCAGTTTAAAAGCAGATGTTGTTTATTTTATATACTCTGGAAAAAAGAAATACTGGCATTGATAAACACACACAACTTTATCAAATAAAAAGTGCTTCTGGGGGGAGGCGGGGCAAGATGGCGGCGCCTGAAGGACTCTCATTCTGAGGAGCAGCACAGCAGGATTGGCACAGTGACCAGCAATCAGAACTCTCGGCGGCCATAAAACACAAGTGATTGTGTTTCACAGGTGAGAGGATACCCCACGGTGGGGGATTCAATCAGCTTTAACTCACCCGGCTAAACCGCAGAAGAGATCCCGGTTCCACCAGGCGCCTGGTCGCCAGCTCAGAGCTACACGCCAGCGCGATCTGGTCACGGTGCCAGACTGAACTGTGGGCCCACAACACCATAGACTGGATTTCCCAGTCGAGAGATAACCCCACGGAGCAGGAAACAATTGGGACAGACCTCAGGTTACCCAGACATCCCCTGGAAAAGATTCGGGTTCCACGGGTGCCCCAAGAGCCAGCCCGGACCCAGAGCCGGGACCCAGGCACCTGCACAGAGCCCAGTCTGCGCGCGAGATTTGCCGCCTCAGATAGAACTGTGGGCACCAGGGTACCAGGGCACCAGAATGCGTGTCTCTGGCAGGAGGAAACCTCCAGCGGAGGGGATCATCAGCTCTAACGCTTAGGACACCCAGCACCAAAACACTTCCTGGACTCACACAGACTCTAGTGCAGGCAGGAACGCTGTGCTCTGCCGCCATTATTGAGTTCCTCTAGGGCACTGGGACACACAGCTGCATCCTCAGACCTACAAAAGCCAGAGAGCCATTACAGCAGCCCTCAGATACTGTGCCAAGGATCAACCAGTTATCCCTAGCTAGACTGTCAAAACTGTGGGAATCCCTGGTCCTTCAAGAGGGCTGCACCCACAGCATCTGGACCAGAGCAGTGCCTGCAACCGCCATCCCAGACAGAGACACACAGCTTCTGGTCCAGAGTGAGGCACCCAGCCTCCAGACCAGAGCAGTGCCCCCAAGCGCCAACTCAACCTAGGTGCACACTCTCCAGGTCCAGAGTAGAGCAATCAGCCTCTGGCCCAGAGACTTGCAGAGTGCACCTCTCACTTTCCCAGACAGAACTGTGCACCCCAGGATAACAGACTGAGTTTCCGTGTTGGGAGAAAACCCCACAGCTAGGGAATCAGCAGGTTCTTCAAGAGGACTGTACATAGAAATTTAGTGAGCAGCAGCACACTAAATTTATAACAAGAAACCCAGCAGTGGGGCAGCTGTCTTGAGAAATTCTATGGGTAAGAGGAGATCCCCCCTGCCTAACATAGACCACAGCTACTACTCAGGGCTATAAACCTGAGGTGAGCAGTGGCAACTCCTGAGAAACACTGGCCATACAGTGACCATAACAAAAAGCAGAGGACTCCTTCAGGAAAAATCATCTTTCGGCCAAGGGGATACTCCCTACCTCAGGACTCCAGGAAGCATAGAAACTAACAGCCAACACCTAAATCAGCCCAATGGGTAGAGGTCAGCATAAAAGCTCAACCAACAAAAGACAGAGCAATATGGTATCTCCAGAACCCAGCCATCCAGGGGCGAACAGCCCTGAACAATGCAGCATAATAGAAAATCAAGAAGATGACCTTACATCTATGTTGATGAAGAGGATAATAGAGGAAACAAATAAAATACGTAAAGGATTAGAGGAAGATAAAACCAAACAGATCATGGCTATCCTTAAAGAAATGGAGGATGATAAAGACAAGCAGATTAGGGCCATCCGTGAAGAAATACGGGAAGATGCAGCCAAATGGCTTGTGGCCTTCAGAGAAGAAATAATTAAATCACTGAAAGAAATAAAAGAGACAGAGTTGAAGGAACTAAAAGAAAAAGAGGAAAATAAAAGCAGACAGGTGAAGGAAGTAAACAAAACAACTCAAGACCTGAAGATAGAACTAGAAAAATTAAAGAAAACACAAATGGAGGAAATAATGGAGAGGAAGAATTTAGGGAAGAAAACAGGAACTACAGAGGTAAGCATAACCAACAGAATACAAGAAATGGAAGAAAGAATCTCAGGTATAGAAGATACAATGGAAGAAATCGATGTATCTGTCAAAGAAAATGTTAAATCCAAAAAATTCCTGACACAGACCGTCCAAGAAATCCAAGACAATATGAAAAGACAAAACCTAAGAATAATAGGAATAGAGAAAAAAGAAGACTCCCTTCTCCAAGGCCCAGAAAATATTTTCAAAAAAATCATTGAAGAAAATTTCCCCAAGTTAAAGGAGAAGCCAATAAGGATACATGAGGCCTACAGAACACCCAACAAATTTGACCAGAAAAGAAAATCCTCCCGCCACATAATAATCAAAACAGTAAGTATACAGAACAAAGAAAAAATACTCAAAGCTGAAAGGGAAAAAGGCCAAGTAACATATAACGGCAAACCCATTAGAATCACGCCTGACTTTTCAACATAAACTATGAAAGCCAGAAGGGCCTGGACAGATATCATGCAGACCCTAAGAGAACACAGATGTCAACCCAGGCTACTATACCCTGCAAAACTCTCAGTCCTCATAGACGGAGAAAACAAGATATTCAATGACAAAAACAAATTTCAACAATACCTACACACAAATCCAGCATTACAGAAGACACTGGAAGGGAAAATACAACCCAAGAAAATTAGCTTCTGTCAAGAAAACACAGGAAATAATTAACCTTACTACATTAAAACAAAAAGCAACCAAGCACACAACCTTATGAACACAGCCAACATCAAAATCAAAGAATTTAACAGCCACTGGTCATTAATCTCTCGCAACATCAATGGACTCAACTATCCAGTAAAAAGACACAGATTAACAGAATGGATACGTAAACAAAACCCAGCAATCTGTTGCATACAAGAAACACACCTAAGGCACAAAGATAGACATTACCTGAGGGTAAAAGGTTGGAAGACAACTTTCCAAGCAAATGGACCCAAGAAACAAGCAGGAGTAGCCATTCTAATATCTGATAAAATAGACTTTCAACCAAAATTAATCAAAAGAGATGGGGAAGGACACTTCATACTCATCAAGGGAAAATTCCACCAGGAAGACATCACAATCCTGAACATCTATGCCCCAAATACAAGAGCACCCACATTTGTAAAAGAAACATTGATAAAATTTAAACCACATATAGATCCCCACACATTAATAGTGGGAGACTTCAACACCCCACTCTCAACAAAGGACAGGTCAACAAAACAGAAATTAAACAAAGAAACAATATCTCTGACAGAGGTCATGAATCAAATGTACCTCACAGACATTTACAGAACTTTACACCCAAACACAAAAGAATTTACCTTCTTCTCAGCAACTCATGGAACCTTCTCCAAAATAGACCATATAGTTGGTCACAAAGCAAGCCTCAACAGATACAAGAAGACTGAAATAATCCCTTGTATCCTGTCTTATCACCATGGAATAAAGCTGGACTTCAACAACAACAGAAATAGCAAAAAGCCTACACACACATGGAAATTGAACAACTTGTTACTAAATGACAGCTGGGTCAGGGAAGAAATAAAGAAAGAAATTAAAGCCTTTCTAGAACTCAATGAAAATGAAGACACAACATACCCAAACTTGTGGGACACAATGAAAGCAGTGCTAAGAGGAAAGTTCATAGCACTAAGTGCCTTCAAGAAGAAATTCGAGACAGCTCATTCAAGCAACTTAATGGCCCACTTAAAAACCCTAGAAAAAGAAGAAGCAGACACACCAAAAAGGAGTAGACGGCTGGAAATAATCAAACTCAGGGCTGAAATTAACCAATTAGAAAAAAATAAAACAATTCAAAGAATCAATGAAACCAAGAACTGGTTCTTTGAGAAAATCAACAAGATCGACAAACCCTTAGCCAAGCTAAGTAAAAGGCAGAGAGACACCACCCAAATTAACAAAATCAGAAATGAAAAGGGGGACATAACTACAGACACTGAGGAAATCCAAACAATCATTAGGACTTACTTCAAAAGTCTATATGCCACAACATTTGAAAATCTAAATGAAATGGACAATTTTCTTGATCAATTTGACTTACCAAAGCTGAATCAGGACCATGTAAATCAATTAAATAGTCCTATATGCTCCAAAGAAATAGAAGTGTTCATCAAAAGTCTCCCAACCAAAAAAAGCCCAGGACCAGAGGGCTTCAGCGCAGAATTCTACCAGACCTTCAAAGAAGAGCTAACACCAATTCTCTTCAAACTATTCCACAAAATAGAAACAGAAGGAACATTACCAAACTCATTCTATGAAGCCACAATCACCTTGGTACCTAAACCTCACAAAGACTCAACAAAGAGAATTTCAGTCCAATCTCCCTTATGAACATTGATGCAAAAATACTCAACAAAATACTCGCAAACCGAATCCAAGAACACATCAAAGATATTATCCACTATGACAAAGTAGGCTTCATCCCAGGTATGCAGGGGTGGTTCAATATACGGAAATCCATCAATGTGATCCACCATATTAACAAACTGAAAGAAAAAAAACCCCATGAAAATCTCGCTGGATGCTGAAAAAGCATTTGACAAAATCCAACATCCATTCATGTTTAAAGTACTGGAGAGATCAGGGATACAAGGCACATATCTAAACATAGTAAAGGCGATATACAGCAAGCCTATAGCCAACATCAAACTGAATAGAGAGAAACTTAAAGCAATCCCACTGAAATCAGGGACAAGACAAGGCTGCCCACTCTCTCCATATCTCTTCAACATAGTGCTGGAAGTCCTTGCTAGAGCAATAAGACAGTTGAAGGAGATCAAGGGGATACAGATGGGAAAGGAAGAAGTCAAATTATCACTATTTGCAGATGATATGATAGTATACATGAGTGACCCCAAAAACTCTACCAGGGAACAACTACAGCTGATAAACACCTTCAGCAAAGTGGCGGGATACAAAATTAACTCAAAAAAATCAGTAGCATTCCTGTATAACAGACAAAAGGGCTGAGAAAGAAATTAGAGAAACAACACCATTCACAATAGCCACAAATGACATAAAGTACCTTGGTGTAACCCTAACCAAGCAAGTCAAAGAATTGTATGAAAAAAATTTCAAGTCTCTGAAGAAAGAATTAGAGGAAGATATGAGAAGATGGAAAGATCTCCCATGCTCATGGCTTGGCAGGATTAACATAGTAAAAATGGCCATCTTACCAAAAGCAATCTACAGATTTAATGCAATTCCCATCAAATTGCCAACACAATTCTTTACAGACCTGGAAAGAAAAATTCTCAACTTCGTATCGAATAACAAGAAACCGAGAATTGCTAAAAACAATCCTCTACAATAAAAGATCTTCTGGAGGTATCTCCATCCCTGATCTCAAGCTGTACTATAGAGCAACAGTTATAAAACCTGCATGGTACTGGCATAGAAACAGAATGGTGGATCAATGGAATTGATCAGAAGACCCAGAAATAAACCCACACACTTACGGACACCTGATTTTTGACAAAGATGCCAAAACCATACAATGGAAAAAAGATAGCATCTTCAACAAATGGTGCTGGTCCAACTGGATGTCTACATGCAGAAAAATGAAAATAGATCCATACTTATCACCCTGCACAAAACTGAAGTCCAAGTGGATCAAAGACCTCAACATAAAACCAGATACATTAAATCAGCTAGAAAAAAAAGTTGGGAATACCCTAGAACTCATTGGTACAGGAGAAAACTTCCTGAACAGAACACCAACAGCACAGGCTCTAAGAGCAACAATCAATAAATGGGACCTCATGAAATTGAAAAGCTTCTGTAAAGCAAAGGACACCGTCATCAAAACAAAGCAACTGCCTACAAATTGGGAAAGAATCATCACCAACCCTTTATCTGACAGAGGACTCATATCCAATATATATAAAGAACTAAACAAGCTGAAAAGCAATAAACCCAGTAATCCACTTAAAAAATGGGGAACAGAGCTAAAGAGAGAATTCTCTGTAGAGGAATATCAAATGGCAGAGAAACACTTAAAGAAATGCTCAACCTCATTAGCCATTAGGGAAATGCAAATCAAAACAACCCTGAGATTTCACCTTACACCCATCAGAATGGCCAAGATGAAAAACTCAAGGGACAACACATGCTGGAGAGGTTGTGGAGAAAGGGGAACCCTTCTCCACTGCTGGTGGGAATGTAAACTGGTACAACCACTCTGGAAATAAATCTGGCGCTTTCTCAGACAACTAGGAATAGCGCTTCCTCAAGATCCAGCCATACCACTCCTAGGCATATACCCAAAAGAGGCGCAAGTACACAAAAAGGACATTTGCTCAACCATGTTTGTAGCAGCTTTATTTGTAATAGCCAGAAGCTGGAAACAACCCAGATGCCCCTCAACTGAAGAGTGGATGCAGAAACTGTGGTACATCTATACAATGGAGTATTACTCAGCAATGAAAAATAAGGAAATCATGAAATTTACAGGTAAATGGTGGGACCTGGAAAGGATCATCCTGAGTGAGTTGTCCCAGAAGCAAAAAGACACGCATGGTATATACTCACTCATATGAACATACAACATAGAATAAACCCACTAAAATCTCTACATCTAAACAAACTAAGCAAAAGAGAGGACCCTAACTAAAATGTTCAATCCCCATCCTGAAAGACAAAGAGGATGGACACCAGAAGAAAAAGAAAATAGGAAACAACCTCGGAACCTGCTACAGAGGGCCTCTGAAAGCCAGAAGAAAACAGGAAACAACCTTGAAACCTGCCACAGAGGGCCTCTGAAAGCTTCTGCAGTATAGACTGTCAAAGCAGATGCTGAGCCTGATGGCCAACTGATGGGCAGAGTGAATGGAATTTTATGTAAGAAGTGGGAAATAGTAAGAGCTGGAGGGGACGGGAACTCCACAAGGAGAGCAACAGAACAAGATAATTTGAACACAGGGAACTTCCCAGAAAATCATACTCCAACCAAGGACTATTCGTGGAGATGACCTGGAACCCCTGCACAGGTGTAGCCCATGGCAGTTCAGTGTCCAAGTGGGTTACATAGTAATGGGAAGAGGGACTGCCTCTGACATAATCTGATTGGCCTGCTCGTTGATCACTTCCCCCTGAGGGGGGAGCAGCCTTACCAGGCCACAGTAGAGGACAATGCAGCCACTTTTGATGAGAACTGATAGACTAAGATCAGAAAGGAGAGGAGAACCTCCACTATCAGTGGACTTGGGGAGTGGCATGCATGCAGAAAGGGGAGGGAGGGTGGGATTGGGAGGGGAGGAGGGAGGGGCTTATGGGGGGATACAAAATGAATAAAGTGTAATTAATAAAAAATTTTAAAAAAAGTGCTTCTGATGAGTAAGTTTTAGAAAAATGTTTTAGTTCTTTAAACATCTTTTCTTAGAGTGTTGCGTATGTACAAAAACATGTAAATCTCAAGTTCTGAGTTCAATAAAGTTTCACAATATGAATGCCTGTATAATCAACATCTTCTGTTCCATTCAATAATACCATAAGTGACTATTTAAAATTTAAACTAATTAAAATTCAATACAATGAAATATCCAGTTCACTTTAATTTCTAGACAAGTTGGAGTAACAGGGACCAGATATATTCTTTCAACTAGAATAATTGAAAAACTAGAAAAATATTTGAAATAAATGTTTTTTAAAACATTAATGTTTAGGCAAAAAAGAAAAATGAATACTGAGGGGTGAAAAGTAATGACATGAGCCTGGCCATTGCCTCACACTGCTGCTTGAAGGCTTCAGGAATTCGCACGACCAGGAGAAACCAAGGCAGGCTGCACTGGCCCCTGACTTGAAGATTTCCATAGTCCAGAGAGAAGTGGCATTCACAGGACAGAATGAGAAGAGAGAAGCACAGAGAAAGGGTCTGCGAAAATTCAGAGACCTTCCCTATTGGAGTATCTAGCTAAATACTTACCCATGTATGTATTTGTGAAAATTACTGAAGACCAAAGAAAGAGCAGCGTAAGAGAATTAGGAAGAAACCATCATTCTGTTTTGCTCTGCTATAACAAAATACCTGAGACCAGGTAGTACATAGGGAACATGGATTAGTTTCTTATAGTTCTTAGGGGCTGGAAGTACAAAATCAAGTGGCTACTATCTAGTAGTCTGTGCAGTAGAAGGCCAACAGGCAACAGAGGGCAGAACAGAAATGGTGAAGATCAGCCTCACCTTTATAACAAGTATGTTCTTCTGACCAAGAACTGGCATACATTTCAGTGTTAATCTGTTGATACCAAGCTCTGCCTCATTGCCTGTCCTAACCACCTCCTAAAATTCCTGCCTTTCAAAAATCCTTCATTAGGGATCAAATCACCTATGTGAGAACTTCAAGAGGGAAGGCAAATGCAGACCATCATAAGGATCTAACTCTGTTTAACAGTCAGGTTAGCAACCCCAAAATTTACAAAGCAAAGGCCAGAATGCTAAGGACACTACGTAATAGCAAGAAAAATCCCAAACAAAAAATGGACTCTCACCCAGAGACCAAGTACCAAAGCAAATCCTTCAGGCAGAAAAAAAGAACAAAACAAACAAACAAACAAACAAAAAACAAGACAAACAAATAAAAAAAAACAGACTATCACATGGAAATCCAGGCCTACTTGGAGAATTAATAAAGTCTTTTCTCATTATCATTTGAATTCCTACGTAAGTATTTAAGGCAAAAATACCAATAGTATATTATGGCATCATAAACACTGGTAAAATGAAAAAAATACCGAGATGTCTGGGAAAGGAAAAAAAAAATGAAAGTTTACTATTGCACAGTATACAGGAACTGTTGTACCATTCCTTGAAGGGAGGGCACACTGACTCAGAAATGAGAACTGTGAACTCTAAATGTATCTGCTGAAGATACATTTAGACAGAGCGGTGGCCAGTCATCCAGCTGCAGAGACACAGTAGAACTGGGAAAAGTAACAAAGAGGTGACGTAAACATGTGGCAAGCAGAAAAAAACCCTAATATTTAAACCTGATTATTTACCCATTAAATACTAACGGCCTGGATACTGAGAAGTAGAATTTATGGGATTGAATGATAAATTATATACCACTTATATTAAAATTCTTTCAAGTATAAAGATACAAATAGGGTAAAAATTAAACGGTATTTAAAAAGAGATAGTGGTTGATATTTAAGAAGAAAATAAAGAAAAACCAATAAACTTCAAATCCAAAAACTCATTTGAAGATTGTAATAATCTTTCCTAACTCTTGGTAGAATAATGAATCAAAGGAACATACCAAAAGAAAGGGCACAGATCTGAATACTATCAATAACCGCTTCTGGTTAGATAAAGACACTTTATTCCACACACACCATTTTTAGGCAATTCCCACAATAACTGCCAAGTGAGATCATATTCAGACTGAGAAAACAAGTCCTAAGTTGTACAAATGTCAAGCTATACACATCTATTCTCTATTCAGAATGACCTAAATGAAAAAAAAAGGGAGTAACATAAAAATATCTAAAGATTCTTAAAAAGTATCTTGGATGCAATAAACAAAATCACATGGAAATTATAAATATTCAAAACTGAGTGAAATAAAGACAGGCATATGCAAGTGAATGGGTAGTAGCTGAAGTGCTTCCTTCCAGGAGAATAACAGCACAAAACAAAGACATCAGAACAGAAGGAATCACTGGGCTCAGCTAGAAACTCAAACTAAATCTCAAGTAATAAAAAAGAAAGAGAAAGAAAGAAGGAAGGAAGGAGGAAAAAGGCAAGAAACATAAACTGAAAAATGTAAAGCAGACTGGAGGGGCTGGAGAGACCGTGCAGAGGTTAAAGGCACTTGCTGCTCTTACAGAGGACCTGAGATCAGTTCCCAGAATTCCCACATGGGGCTCGTTGTCACCTGTAACTCCAGTTCCACTGGACCTCTTCTAACCTCAGGGCCACCATGCACACACATGATGCACATATGATATTCGTGCAGAAAAACATTCTCTACAATAAGTAAATAAATACATCTAAGAACAGGTTTTTAAATCAGACATGAAATCATAGAGAAAGTAAGGAAACTGGAAGCTGTTTTCTAAGTGCTAAATAAACTGAAAGATGAATAGCCAGAATTAGCATAAAATAAATGAAGAGGAAAATTTCCAATACTCAAATTAAGGAACTAATATCACTAAAGAGTCTAAATATGCCTTAAAATAAAAGGAAATGTTATCAATTTTATTCCAGTAAGTTCAACGTCTTAAATAAAACTGATAAATTTACTGACAGAAGCAAATGGTTCCTTCTTACCTAAGAAGAAGCAGGCAATTGAAATAGCTATGCAGCTAATTAAATCTTTACTCCTGGGACTCCACAACATGTAGAAGAAAAAACCTCGGGCTTAGATGACATCATTGGTTAAGTATATCAAACTTTGAGTATCAGTTGCACACAAACCCCTCCAGAAACATGAAGAGTTCCTAACCCAATGAGTCCAGCATCAGCACCACTCTAACTTCAAACTAGACAAGGTCATTGCAGGGAGGATTGCAGATCAATATCCCCAAAGCTTATGAATGTACAGGTTGTAAGAGAAGACTTAGAATTTGAATCCAACAATACAGTCAAGTGATGTACAAAATGAATAAATGGGGATTATTTTCAGGATCTCAAGGTTTACTGAACATTTGAAAATCAGTAAATACAATTTATCATACTAACAGATTCAAAGCAAAACAAAAGCACCCATACAACCATCTTAATAGAGGCAGTGATATGAAGAGGTCTGCGTTCTCCTCTTTCATTTTACTCAAGGGTCTAGTCAGTGTAACAGGCAATGAAATATATATTTATATACATCACCTGATAAACACATATCAAGTGCATACACACACATATGTGTCGTATATTCTAAAACCTGCAAGATACATGGCTGAGAAAATATAACACAGGCCCACAGATGTGTATCAGGACCAGTGCGAGAGCTCAGAAAGTCAAATTGTTTGCTGCATAAGCCTGATGACCTAAATTCAACCCCCACGGATGCTTGTGAGGCCCACTCAGATCATACAGGGTAATTTCCTTCTCTCGAAACCTTTGAATTAGGGATGGGGAGATGAGGAAATGAGGATCTGAGTTCAGACCCTAACAACTTAGATAAAAAGCTAAGCAGAGGCAATATCTGTAATCCATGGGATGGTGAGGTAGAGACGCCAGAGCTCATTGGCCAGTTCAGGTAAATCAGTGAGCTGCAGGCTTAGTGAGAGACCCTGTCTCAAAAAAATACTGTGGAGATTGACTGAGACAGACTCCCAGTACTGACTTACACACACACACAGACACACACACACACACACACACACACACAGACACACACACACACATACACCAACCATGGTGTCACACGTCTTTAATCCCAGCACTTGGGAGGCAGAGTCAGGCAGATCTCTGTGATTGTGAAGACACCACCATGGTCTACATATGAGTTCCAGGACAGCTTCTGCCTCAAAAACAAACAAACAAACGAACTGCACTTTAATAGCATACCACTGTCTACTATTGGGGAGGGTAAAGGACAGACAGCTTTCTTTTCACCTCTCTGGGCCATTATCAGAATGGTTTGAAAGCTTTTCTTAAAATTAGACATAGAAGCTGGAGAGATGGCTCAGTGTTGAGACTGTTTGCTGCTCTTGCTTGCTAGGATGTGGGTTCAGTTCCAAACCTCTGTATGATGCCTCACAAGCATCTGTAATTCCAGTTCCAAGACATCCAATGCTCTCCTCTGGCCTACACAGGTACACAGGTACACGTGGCACACACAAACTCATGCAAACACACAGACCCATACATAAACATAAAATTAGACATTTTTATTTCAAATTTTCATATCTACATCATTTGACTCAACCATTCATTTCATAGTACTTATACAAGAATTTATGTAAATAAAAAATTCACCTTTTATTTTTTAAGCTGTTTTATTCATGCTATCATCATGTAAGGCAATAAAAATGGACTTTTATTTATGGGCTACCAAAGCATGTAAGAGTGCAAGTGAGTCCAAGTAAAAGAATCAAGAATATAGTTACAAAGGAGTGTATAGTCTGTGATTTAATTTATTTATTGCTTTTTTTTTTTTTTTTTTGAAACAGGGTCTCATGTTGCCCAGCCTGGCCTCAAACTCACTATGCAGCTGAGGGTGTCCTGAACTCCTGATCCTCCTGCCTCGGCTTCCCAAGTACATAAATTACAGGCATGCATCACCATGTCCAGCAATAAATATTAGAACAAACAAAATCATAGTAAGAGGGAAGGGACTGTTGGTTTGGGGCTCAGAGGAGGCAACTGTGGACAAATTTCAAAGGCACATGGTGGAAATTTTGCAGGTGGTTTAAAACGTTCTTTGACTATGCTGCTCAACATTACATACATGTGCAACAATGCATTAAGTCATAAGCTGAAACTGGTGAAGAATGCCTCGCTAAAACTTCCAAAGTTAAACAAGAAGACAAATATTCTAGAGCTGACCAGACGTTTCCATTCTACGTTAGGAACGAGCACTTTACAGTCTTCTATTTTCTGTCCATTGACCAATTGTCCGTGTTAATTGCCATGGACTGCAAAAGGAGGCTTCTCTCATGAGCCTGAGATGCCCTAGTCCATGTGCAAAACAGTCAGTGACTAGGTGTCTGCTTTTATGCTATGTTCATTTAACAGAATATTAATAGGTTCCCCCCTAAGTCTACAGGTTCTTGACAAAGATATCAGTTCAAGCATTGATTTTCATGTTTCAGAGCACGCCTAAATCTGCTCAGAGCGTGACTGACTCCCTTGACACTTGTGCCACCATTATCCAGGTACACATGTCTTGCCAGCCCTGTCAGGTCTCTGTGAGTTCTCCCATGAATAAGATTAAAACATTTTGTGTTGTGTTCTAAATTATGAAAAATAAAAATTGAAGCACTTAAAATGAACTAGTTATACAAGTTTAAATTATTTGGGGGGGGTGTTTTTAGCACCTCTGAAGATGGATCTTTGCTTCATAAATCCTACGTCCCAGCAACTTGTAATGTGTACTTGTGGTGCTGAAAATATTAGTGAGCTTTTAAAAGTTATGCTATAGGGAGCAAATGATTCCTCTAGCATTCTAGATGAGCGTGACCCTCACTGTGTACATATCACACATTAGGGTAAATAACACAAAGTATATTTCAAAAACTATCCATACATGTGTTACCACAGGATATGTGACAGTGTTTAGTGCTACAGTATCCGGCCATGTCTGCTTCGAGATATTCTTGTTGCTAAAGGGGCGGGAGTTGAGGCTAGATGCCAGGCTTTAACCATGGGGCCATTTTCAATGTTCAAAAGATCACAAAATGACCACATAAAAGTCAGTGTCTTGATGATTGACAGTGACCTTTTAAGGGGAGTTTTTTTTTTTAATATGGGTCACATAAAACATAAATCTTAAAAGCTTTCATTCCTTCCCCTTAAAATTACAGAAGTAAATTTTATACAGAGAAGCCAGAATTTACCAACTATACTTAAAGGAATTATTCCTTTTTAATTCAGTTTTCTCGGTGATTAAAAAGATAAGCCTTGGTTGGGGCTTTCATACATTTTTTTTCTATCTGTAAAGACATGGATGCTCTTTAAAAGCATGACTTAAAATACAGCTACTACCGTGTACACAGCCACAAAAGCCGACAATCAAATACTGCAGATGCCAGCTGTCCTATGCTGTAAGAGGCAAGCGAGTGCTAGACATAGTCTTATTAATAGCTGATGTACTGATACAGGCACAAACTGATGCAGGAGGAAACATCAATGACTGTGTTTAGAACAATAGATGTCACTCTTCCTCCTGGATGTGTTCTCTGTTTGCTTTGAAAAGAGTTAAAGAGTTCAGTTGCATGATTGCTGTGTGGAGATGTCTTCCTAAGTCTTCTCACATTAGCATAAGCAGCAAATAGTGTCTCCCTTGTTGCTTATAGACAATAATCACCCACTTTACAAATTGCCGAAAGTGAAGATCACAGCCATTAACATTTGCTGAGCAGCCCCTGGGTACAGCAGGCAGTATCAAGAAGAAAAGGAAGGAGAAATGAATGACAAAAAGAAGGGCAGGTTCTAACATCCGAAATTAGTTTTTCTTGTTGTGGGTTTGCATAAGTTCCTGAAACAGCACCTTTCAAAGATTGTTCAACCAGAAAGAACTGTCAAAGGAGGGTAATGTTGCAGGCTTGATAGCTAAAACTTTAGGGACATTTCATTTTGGACTACTGCTGTCCTTTAAGAAAGGCTACCTCTAGGACTGGAGTGTTAGGGACCCTTAAATTGCTCACTGACACAGGGTGCTGCAGAAATCTGAGCCAACCCTTGAGGCCAGCCTGCCTCTCTGCCTAGCAGAGAGAGCTAGTGTCTTCTTTATTAAAAAAGAAAAAGAATGAAAGTAAAGAAAATATTCATCTTCTTTATATCTATCAGAAGTGATAACTTCATAGGTTGGACAAATATTCTCTGCTTTACAAAGGAAAGGGAACCAATGAAATCACTTATCTAGAATTACACCTGTATGTATGTATGTGTGAGAGAGAGACACACACACACACACACACACACACACACACACACACACACACACACAAAAAAAACCCATGTTGCAAAAAGTGGCACTTTGAAAAATGTCTTAACATTAAGGATGGTTACTCTTTTAACAACATAAAGATTTAGACATGACAGAGAAGCATTTCATAACCGAAGAAATGGGCGGATTAATAAATGCTTTCAAAACAATGGTAAATCATCTAAAAATGCTAAGTCTCTTCCGCAGTCAAATTCAGGACAGACTATTATTTAAATTAAAAAAAAAAAATTAACCACTGGAAGAACTCTCATGAGTTCAGATTCCTTGGACTCTGGAGGTTCACCTGTGTTGCCAGAGACAGGAGTTTGAAAGCAGGTTGGCCCCAGGGCGAGTTTATAAGGTGGTGTATTGTTTCCAGCTCCAGAGGTGGTAAAACTTGGAGAGGACAGATGATAAATGCAATAGCCAGCTGCATTCAGAGTATGAAACAATTTAAATCCTGAGAGCTAAGGGAGGTTACCTGAGTGAAGTTCTCACGAGTTCAAGCTGTATACTTTCACAGGAACAAGCCGAGTGTGGCAAAATATATTCTTTCATAGAGGCATGTAAACAAATAACAATACCCAGTTATATTGAATAATCTGACATAAACTTACTTCTATCTGCTTCATGTGGGTGGAACACAAAAATGCATTCCAAGAACACTTCTGTGGCTGGAAGAAACTGAAGTCACGAGTCTTGTTGTCTTGGAGTGTTCCCACAAGCAGACAGAATTCTCCCAGGACTCCATTCCTGGGCCATGTTCCAACACTGAATGAATGACAGAGATATCCAATATTACCCTCAGGCCTCCACATGTACATACACAGATACACACACCCCTATACACATGACTACAAATGCATACATGCATACCACACACACATACACAGACAAAAAAAAAAAAAAGCAATGACGATATAAGGCTTAAGCCATTAAACCTCAAATTAACACACCTGGAAACGGATCAGCACTTAGGCACACTGTCTGCTCTTCCAAAAACCTGGTGATCGATTCCCAGCACCTACACGGTGGCTCACGATTATCTGTAACTACTGTTCCAGGGGATCCAAGGACACCAGGCACATACATGGTGCTCATACATACAGGCAGGCAAAGTATCTATACACATAAAAAATCTTAAACAGACAAACAAAACCCAGACTCAACCAGAAGCTTACTTTTTAACCTAGAGTAAATTTTTAGTTTGACATTTTAGATCATGAAAAGTATTTAGATTGTATTTCCTTTTCCTTGGCTGTCATATAATGACACTGATAGGAATTACCTCAGTGTATCTACTTCCTCGGGTTATTTTGTAGATCAAATGATGTCATCCGTTTTCAGTACACTGAAGAGTGGCATAAACACAGAAGCCTCTTAAGTAAATTAAAATAACAGTGAATTCTTTCATGTTTCAAGTTATCAAAAATATATAGACAATCCTTCTAATGAGACTTGAGAAATTGATCTATCATATACATATGGACAGCTCAAACTGGACTTAGCGGGATACATTTTTATTTTTAAAGATGTGCTTCAGCTGTTAAGAGCACTGGGTCCTCTGAGGTTCAATTCTTAGTACCCACAGAAAGGCTCACTGCTGACTGTAACTCCAAGTTAGGAGACACAAAGCCCTCTTCTCACCCCCTGACCCCAGTGCCAGGCATGCCTATAATTATACTGAAATTTTTTTATCCTTCCCACAGATAAAATCAATATGCACTTGAACATACTTACATATAAAACTATAGAGAATTATAAGCAAGTTAGATGAAGTAATGGCACTGTGTTTTAAAAGGTCACATGGGACATTCAGATTTTGGATTTTCATCTAAGCCTGGCAGCAGTGCTCTGCTTGGCTATGTGTTCTCCATGGTCTTTGAGGATGCCTCTAAGATCTTATGCACTCTCCAGCATCGAATGAGAAGGTCTGCTGTGTTCTCAGAGTTATGCTAAAAGCTAAAGAGAACACAGAATGTTCCCACTTGTAGAGAGATTAAGAAATGTATGAAAACTACAACCCACCCTCCACTCTCCTCAGAAAGAAGGCTTTCTCAGACAGACAGGGGTCTGAGAGAAAAACTTGGTTCTCGTGTGCTTCCAGCCATCTGCCATTAATAGTGGAAAATATCAGTCACGGATTGCACGCATGCTGTGGTCCACACGAGGGGAGGGGTGCTGCTTCTCTTTTAATTACTCCCAAGGAACTGAGCGCACGTCTAGCCACCATCTTTTCTTTTACAATTTTCCAAATAATGAGTCCTCTAATTGCTTCTGCTGGAACCCTGGCCACCAGTATTTTTTCTTTCTTTTTCCCTCCTTTCCGCCCACACACCCACACTCCTGAACATACTCCCCCCTCCCTTTTTTTTGTCTGACTTTGATGAAGGTCTGGCTTTTTTACTCCTTCGAAGTTTAAGTGCTTGAATTAAACCACAGCTTGCTTTGGTCAATCATCCAGGGAGCAGTTTAGGAACTGGGGAAACATTTTATCTGCAACTCAGCTATCCACCTGTGCCGACGTGGCATGGAATTTACAGTTACACTAAAAGTGTTATAACCTGGACCTCAGACATTCCATGTTCTCCTGAGCTGCATTATTATGGAACATTTGTCAGGCAGCCAATTATGTCAGCCCCTAATTGATTTATATTAGCAGCTGTAGAACACAGTGGGGGAAGGGAGGGGAGCTGAGGCCCAGGTCTGACCTCTTGAATTTCCCAGAGATACTGCAGGTTTTCACATACATTTCTCTCTCTTTCCTTTCTTTTTTCTCTAATTCTTTTCTCTCGTTCATTCTTTCTTGTTTTCTGTCTTTCTCTTCTCCCTTCCTTCCCCTCTCTCTTTCTGTTTTATCTTTATGTGACATGTCTAAAATTACATACATGCTAACACAGGCCCATAAACTTTTATTTTCTTAAAAGTGAACTCACCCCTCCTTGCCATTATTGCCAAATTCTAAAAAGCACCTGGCTCTAAAATCTGGGCTTCATTTTTCCCTGGGATGGGGGCACTGCGTAATGAAACCAAAGACTCTCCTTCAACGTTTCTCTTCTACAGCTTTCATTAAGCTTTTAATAAGCTTGTTTTTATGCATGGATCCCACTCCTTCTGGATTAGAAACATAAATCTATATTACTATTTGGGAACACCTGGTCTGAGGTGAGCTCCATGTTGAGGGAGCCAGGGAATTCAGCAAACGGGGAGTACACAAGACCCTTTCACTACAGTTTGGAGGTTTGGCACGATGTTTTATGTAAGAATTCCTGAACTAGTGCTGGAGCGTCCAGAGTGTGTTGGCAATGTGGTTGTACCTGTTGGCATCTCAAGTTGTGGATCTGGGCTCTGTTGACACATGTGTGTGCAATGATTTCCACACAACCGTCCTGCAGCTTCTGTGGGAGGTGCTGGGCCTGAGTGATGGTAGACATTTATGGGGCTAGAGTGGGTATTGGCAAACTGAAGGAAGGAAGGAAATGCATGGGTTTACCTACACCTCTGGCTAGAGGCAACCTCCACCAGGGCCAAGTGTATGCAGCTGGCCACAGAGTATCCTCTATGCTTTAACTGATTGTCACCATGTACCTGGCTTCTATGGGTCACTGTGTGCTCCGATCATGGTTCACATGGATTGGCTACAGTGTAACTTCTGTTTGAAAAACAGTGTAAACGGAAACAATCTTTTGGAGTTTGGGGTTTCTTATGGATGTCAGAGATAGGATTTCAGAAGTGAATGAGAGAGACCTGTGCTTAAAGCCATCCTAATGTGCACATGCTAGGCATTAGCTCTTACACATCCCCTAGGAAACTAGCTCCCAGCGTGAGGCACAACCTCTAGGTGGTAGATCTTAAAGAGGCTGAGAGCTTAATGGGTAGAAGTTACATCATTGGGGTATGCCCTCAGAAAGTTGGGGATTCAGTACTTTTCACCCTCTTTGTTCCTGGCCATTGTGAAGTGGTCAGACTTTTTGTCCACCAAATGCTGACTACCATGAGGTACTACTAAGACCACAAACAAAGTCAATCCTGAAAACTTTGTGATCTTTTTAACTTAATTTCTTCATTTTAACTTGAGTTTTGTTTTGTTTGTTCATTTTACTTGTTTCAGGTATTTTATCATGGCAGGAGAAGTCTGATGAACACAGACAGCACCAAGGTTTCTATTGCTACAATGAAACATCATGGCCAAAGAAAAAGGTTTACTGGGCTTACATTTCTACACTGCTGTTCATCACCAAAGGAAGTCAGGACAGGAATTCAGACAGGACAGAAACCTGGAGGCAGACGCTGATGCAGACGCCATGGAGGGGTGCTGCTTACTGGCTTGCTCATCATGGCTTGCTCAGCCTGCTTTCTTATAGAACCCACGACCACCAGCCCAGAGATGGCACCACCCACACTGGGCTGGACCCTCCCCCATCAATCACTAACTGAGAAAATGCCTCACAGCTGGATCTTATGGAGGCATTTTCCCAACTGAGGCTCCTTCCTCTACAATGACTCTAGGTTGTGTCAACTTGACACACAAAACCAGCCAGTAAAATAGCATAGCAAAATAGCATGTGCCCCAGAATGTTAAAAATGAACATTTGGAAACCTGTGTACAAAGAAGATAACCCAGGAACACACACTTCGGTTTGCTGGCTGGTAGTTTTTCCAAGAGTGAACCCTTCTACTTTATTCTTTAGTGCTTCATTTAAAGGTTTTGTAATTGTTTTAAGAATGTTAAATCCCTTTATTGTTCAAAACCCACATCTATATAAGCCTTGAACACTTTTTTTTTTTAAACCAATGAGTCAGGGTTTTATTTATCCCAAGATGCCCTCAAACTTACTCTTATAGATAAGAATGAGTTTTGACCTCTGACTTTTTACTTCTCAAATCCTGGGTTTATAGGCATGTGCCACTGCACCTGAGTTTCTGTGATGCTGAGATCCTCCAAATTCACAAGTTCTAGACAAGCACTGTACCACCTGAGCCACATCCTGGCTCTTTATTGGAACAGTTTGTCGGTAGTTTGCTGCCAGAATCACTTTCTTCTGCCTTTTAGACACTACCATTCACAGGGACTACAGTGCCGTAGTACTGGTGTGGGCAGGAATCTACTTCTTAGCTATTTATCTTTTTCTCATTAACATTAAGATATGCTAGGCTTTTATCTATCATCTTACAGAGCAAAGACAAACTCCTCATGCAGCTATTTGTCTTATGGTAGCTTCCTTGTTCCTACTGTCATGTAACAGTATGTCTTCAGATGGTTGGCTTTGAGTTTTGGGGTCTAACTTCTATCCTCTCATTCTTTCTGGAACCCATTCTCTTCTCTTCAAGCTTTGACTCCAGCCAAACTATTCTCAGAGCCGTTTGTGATTTCCCCAAGACTGACTTATGCTTACAGATTCTCAGGCGCCAGGTTTAGTTGACCCCTGAGAAGATTACAAACGGTCAGTAGTCACTCCATGACATCCACTGATGCTTGGTTTTTGTTGGTTTCTAGAAACCACCTAGACTTCCATCCTGCCTAGCTGCCAGCTTCTCTATCAGCTTAGAGGTGCTCTCCATCAGCCAGACGCCCCACTTTCTCTCTCTGCTTACTCCCTTAGTGAATAAGATGATTCAAAGTCATTCAATAGTAGGTCTATGTTAATGGTTCCTGGGCTCATAAATTCATCCTGGACTCATATACTTGACTGCCAACATTTCCATTTGAATGTCACTCAGAATTCCCGAATCTGTCCCAAGCTGAGCTGACATTCTCTACAATAAACTTCATTGTCCTACATTGTCCCTCATTCCATCTTTCTAAACAATCCATTACTTCCAACATTGCCCACTCGAGTCTGCTGTTGAGACAGATGCAGAGCTAACGTTGGTTAAATATAAGTGTAATGTGCACAAGGCCGGCTCATTTCCCAGCATCAAGTAACTGCCCATTGGTGCATGCCTTCCGTTTGATCAAAACGCTTCTGGTGTATGTGTGACCCACAGAGAAGAGACCAGATGCTTGCCCTTGGTGCCCTGCCATCAGATTCCTGTGTCTCTCCAACTTCTTTCTGTTTGGCCACCGTCTGCCAGCTGCATATCCTATGAAATCTGCACACTTGCAGTTTGTCTTTAGTGTTAAGTCCTGTCCCTAACAGGAGCACCCTTCTTAAGACATAGATAAAATGAGTGGACTTCTTTTCCAGTCATCCTAGGTAAAATTTTATTCTCTACCTCTCATATTGTTAAACCCTCTTCCATGCCTTATTTTTATTTTTAACATCTGCCTCTTTGTAGCATGCTATACAGATTCCTTCAGCTTCATTTCTTTACCTCACAGTATGCTGGATGATGGAGGCGAGTTTCATTTATTTGGTTGTTATATTCCTGCCACATGTGGCACAATTCATAAAAAAGTATTCAGTGCACTTCAAGTAGGCAACCTAATGATTTCAAAGATAAGTTTCTTTGACCTGCTGAAGTGTTTTTAGGACCATCCCTCCTTATCTGCATGTCTCCTGCCCCTGGGTCCTCTTATCTGTATCTCAGTAAATGCATAACCTCTCCAGCCTCAGACACAATTTTCTTCTAGCTCAGTGGTTCTCAACCTTCCTAACACTGAAACCTCTCAAAACAGTTCCTTGTGTTGACCCCCATCCATAAAATTATTTCTTTGCTGCTTCATAACTGTAATTTTGCTACAGTTTTGACCCTTAATGTAAATATATGATGTGCAGAGTATCTGATATATGGCCCCTCTCAAAGAGTCATTTGACACCCCAAAGGGTTGGAACTGCTGATCTAATGCTTTCTTCCTCTTCACGAAGACCATTCTGCTCTTCTGGAGTTTATGTTCTTTTTCTAACAGCCTACTGAAATTTCCACTTATTGTTCTAATAAATCCCTCAAGCCATACAAAATAAAGTCCATTTTCCCACCTCAAACCTATCACCTTTTGCACCATGGGTAACGTACAATTGCCCACCTAATTGCAAAAGCTACCGCTTTGGCGTCTTTAGCCTGCACTCACTCTCTACCTCCAAGTCGGAGGCCCTGCTTGGTCAGTGCGGGACTGTGATGTCTCACTTTAAATAGAAACCCCAAAGACCTTCATGGAGCAGTGTTCCTGTCACTGTCCATCCGGCTCAGGGTTCTCCCCCACCCCTGCCAATTTTCAGCTTTGCAGGGCCCTTCCTTCTGATGCATCTATTTTATTCTTGGCTCATTCTCAACAATTAAAAAATTCATAAAAGACCATTTGCAAGAAAGTGTCAAAGTGGGTAAGAAGAGTTTCAGTTCTTCTTGTCTGAAAGTAAAAAGGGGAGTCGGGGAGGAAGAGGTAAAGAGAAAGAAGTCATGAAATGAGATGGATATATCTATGGCCCAGTCTGTAGCAATCAAAAACAACACACATGTAAAGACACTGAGAGAAATGGGGTAGGTGGAGAGAGAGAGAGAGAGAGAGAGAGAGAGAGAGAGAGAGAGAGAGAGA
>NW_026591816.1:6045352-6064113 GCF_907164565.1 Psammomys obesus | reverse complement strand
AGAGAGAGAGAGAGAGAGAGAGAGAGAGAGAGAGAGAGAGAGAGAGAATAGAGGCCGAATTTTGGTTTCTATAAAGCTTTAAGTAGTAAAACTGACATAGAGATTAAGAGGACCAAAATTTTCCCCAGACATTACAGAGAGCAATACTGTGTCCATTGCATGAAACTGAGCATGGGGCAGCTGTGGAAAAGTCAGTGACCACTGGCCAGGTCTAAGGCATGTGCCAACCCATACACATTTCAAGCTAGAACAAGGAAGCTAGGTCTATGGCTAAATGTGGCATGTGCTCAGACAACCTTCAGTTGCTAATGTGAAGCTGATTCTAAATTATTTCTGTTTATGTGTAAAGGAGTTTAGCCTGCATGGATGTGCCCTTGAAGGTCAGAAGAAAGAATCAGATATTTTGGAACTGGAGTTATATATAGTTGTGAGTTGCTATTTAGGTGCTGGCACTTGAGCCTGGGTCTTAGAGCTGGCTCTAATCCCAAGGTGTAGTGGATTCACAAAATCATCATTAAATCACTGAAAAAGAAAAAAAAAAGATGAATTACATAAAGAGAGAAAAAGGAAAACTTGTGAACATAAATCCCAAATGCACATAAGCAAAACAAATGCTAGGATAGCTTCTCAACCAGGCCAGCAGGCTAGAGTGCACACTGCTCTGCTGGGTTCCACAGAGTCCCTCATCCTTAAACTACATCAGGTATTTTATCACAGTGACAAGAAGAGTCACTAATATAGTCTTACATTGAGAAAGATATATTAATGAAGGAGACAAAAAGAAATCTCCCTGTTGGATATGGTAGCATATATCCAAGACCTGGAAGGCTGCAGCAGGGGGATTAAAAGTTGAGGCTGGGGTTCCCACCAAGACCCTCTCCTCAAATCTGAAAAAGAAAGTTCAGCAAAGCAGGAGTATAGCTAGAAGGACAGATTAACAAAGAACTGTGCAATTATATCCACATCTAGAAAAGGAGGATTATAAACAGTTCCCAGTTCGAGAGTGGAGCAGGGGTGATTCCGGTGAAGCAACTTCAACTAGATTTAAGTGTGTTCTCTTTTTTAAAAATCTATTTATTTTTATATTAATTACAGTTTATTCACTTTGTATCCCAGCTGTAGCACCCTTCCTCATCCCCTCCCAACCTCACCCTCCCTCCCTCTTCTCCTGTGTCCCTCTCCCAATCCACTGATAGGGGAGGTCTTCCTCCCCTTCCATCTGACCCTAGTCTATCAAGTCTCATCAGGAGTGGCTACATTGTCCTCTTCTGTGGCCTGGTAAGGCTGCTCCCCCTTCAGAAGGAGGTGATCAAAGAGTCAGCCACTGAGTTCATGTCAGAGACAGGCCCTGTTCTCATTACTAGGAAACCTACTGGGAGACAGAGCTGCCAAGGGCTACATCTCTGCAGGGGTTTTAGGTTATCTCCATGAATGGTCCTTGTTTAGAGTATCAGTCTCAGAAAAGACCCCTGGGCCCAGATTTTTTTGCTTCTGTTGCTCTCCTTGTGGAGCTCCAGACCCTTCCCAGTCTTTTTTATGTTGCCCTTCTTTCATAAGATTCCCTGCACTCTGCACAAAGTTTGGCTATGAGTCTCAGCACCTGCTTTGATCCCTGCTGGGTAGAGTCTTTCAGAGGCGCTCTGTGGTAGGCTCCTGTCCTGTTCCCTGTTTTCTCCCTCTTCTGATGTCCATCCTGTTTGCCTTTCTGAATGAAGATTGAGCATCTTACCCAGGGTCCTCCTTCTTGATTAGCATCTTTGGATATACAGATTTAGAGGAAGCTCATGACCTAAATGCAGAAGCAGCACCAGCTCTTGGACCCAGTGATGTCTGAGTCCCCACTCCCACACCATGGTCACGTGCATGCAGCCACTTACTTTTGGATACATCTGTTTACCACACGAATCAAGTTTCCTGGTGAGTGGGTCTTATCATCTAAAGCAGTGGTTTTCAACCTTCCTAACACTGCAATCCTTTAGTACAGGTCTTCAGGTTGTGGTGACCCCCCCAACCATAAAATTATTTTCATTGCTACTTTATAACTAATTTTGCTACTGTTATGAATCATAAAGTAAATACCTGTGTTTTCTAATGCTTATAGATGAACCCTGTGAAAGGGTTCTTTGACTCCAAAGGGTTGAGACCCACAGGTTGAGAACCAGTGCTCCAGTATGTCTCAAAACACATACAGGAGCGCGCACACCCTGCCTTTTATGGAGCTGGCAACACATAGGCCTTTGGGGACCATTTCACATCCAACCCAAAACAACTTATTTATTTAATTTTGTAGAAACTGCTCTATTGGCATACAGATTGACTCTATGTAGTGTTTGTCATGCATCACAAATGGCTCTGTGAACAATTACTTTCATGTGATTTTTCTCATGGTGGCTCAGGAGCAAAGGAGGAAAAAAGGTATCACGTCTTCGATAGAACCACAGGCTTGGTCCTGGAGAGACCTGCCAGCTGGGCAAAGAGGAAAAACAATTTTGGCAATAATTATGTGTCCAATTAGGAATTTGAGGGAATACTTATTTTAAGAATATTTATTTGGGAATAAATATTACAGGGCTGATGAGACAGCTTCTCACATAAAGGCATCAACTTGCGGTCAAACCTGGCATCCTAATTCCATGTTCCACCAAGCCTGGCAGAAGGAGAGAAGCAGCTGTGCTGTGCTATGATACCCAGTTCTGCTCCATAATTGGCACACACAGGCACACGCGCATACAGGCGCACACACGTAAATATAAAAAGAATTAATATTACAGCCATAGCATATAGGACAGTTCCTAGCTACTCAACATGCACTTTCTGAGACAAGTATGAAATGCTCCGCTGACAAAGGCGGTTAGTTAGTGAGCAGGTACTGTGTAGAGTTGGAAGGCTAAGCTAGCTTCCAGAAGGTTTCAGCAGGGCCTTGATCCATTTAGATCTACTTTAGAAAGATATTTCTGGTAAGAGTGAAGACAGTGCGGTGAGTGAGGTGGGTGCCAAGACCTGCAGAGTCTCTGCTGCAGGAGACACCACGGGGTGCCAGGGGAGCCCTGAAAGACCTTGAGAAAACTCAGTGGGAATGGTGATCACAAGGGAGAGCCCGAGCTGGGGCTGTTTCGCAATGCAGATGGAGAACACAGGTGAAAGAGCATATGCTGCCACACTGTTCCAAGTCCATGTGACGCTTCCAGGTTATTGGGTGAGGTTCAAAGGTTTTAGATATTAATTCAGAGTTGGCAGGAGAGGCTGACTAGGCAAGGGTCCTGCATGAGACCCCGCCAGGTAAAGGAGAGACTGCTACTGTCCCCTGATTCTTCTGCTCATTTTACAGAACCTGGGGAAAGTGCACAACTGTGTTCATAAAGGAAGTAGGTGAGCTGCCAAATTTCAACTCTGAGCCAGAAATAGGCCAAGAAGAACCAATCACAATTGGGCCTTGGGGAGTAAGTCCCCAGTCCCCAGGGAAGCCCTCACCCCCCCCTTAGCTCTGCATCTCAAATCAACAACAAAACAAAACAAAGAAAAACACACCAAACCAAATTGTTGTGGGTATAAACGTGGTTTTGTTTTGGTCCCAGGTGTGGGAGGTGGGACTGACTCAGATGGTCCAGAAGAGCAAACTATCTGCCTCGTGCAGGCTCTGAGAGGAGCTTTGTGCCAGCTGCAGATAGTTTAAATCTGAGGTCTCTGGAGAGAATAAATGCCAGAGAGCAGAGAATGTGGAGCACCAAGAAAGAACAAGGCTGCTCCTGCTTCTCCACTGCAGCTCCTAGCTGCTGTTGTGAAACAAGAAGATGGAGATCTATTGAAATGAGGCCTGGACTGGCTCCAAGGTACCTGATGACCCTAACCAGCAGGGAGCAGCAGAAAGAACTGAACCTCTTCTCCCATTAACCCTTTCTCTCTTCTACTTGGTGTTGGGATGTTGGAAGGGACTGCGGTGGAGTAAGGAGAAGATATAAGACACATAAATAAAAGTTTTTTTTTTCTAAAAAGTACACCTACTCCAAATAAGGAAAAACAACACAACAACAAACCTCAAAACAAAGAACAAAAAACACTCTGCAAAACATAAAAAAATCAACAATAAAAATAAATAAACCAACTTCATGAAAACCATGATAATAACCTCATGATGAGATTAGATGTCTTCAAACTGGACCTAAGCCTTTAAGCTTATTAAAGTAAACACTACTCATAAAGCCCAATAAAGACATATAAAAAAGAAAATAATTAGAGAGAAAGTGTAAGAACTTGTAATTTTGGGGAATTTTTATTCTGAAAATGTTTAATAATATAAATGCAATAAAAAGCTGCATGACTACTGGTTGAACTTTTTTTTTCATTCATTGGTATCTAATGTATGATATGGTATTTAGGATCAGGCATTCAGATCCTTGGTATTAGTGAAGTGAGTAGGAAAGAAAATGAACATGAAAGTTTTACAATAAAGATGAATTTAATTAACTATGTAAAGATAAACCTTTTTTAAAATAAAAAGAATACTCTATCCAGTATCAAATTTCTTAAAGAAAAAAGCCAAATAACTGCAGATATGGGATAATTCTATGAATGCATATATCTATTAAAGGACTGTACTAACTGAAATATCTCTGGCCTGTTTTTAGGTCACATTTAAAATTTCTCAGACCCTTTTGCCATACTCAAGTGTTACACAGGTTTAAGAAAGGCCTACGAATAAAGAGAAGTCCTGGTAACTACATATTTCTGGAGAACTGAAATTATTTAATTCATGAGGGAACAGTCCTCTTTGAAGACTTTCTCTGTTTGGAGGGACTGAACATTGTGTTATTCAGTGTTGTCTTAAATTAAAAGCACAAGCTCCAAATTATCCTACTGCACAAGTCTAATCATTGTGGATCCCATGATCAGGGAAGACAGAGAGAGCAGTCTGCAATTCAGTTCTCAGTCTTCTGAAAAACTGCAGCACAGCACATTTGTTATAACACTGCCGCACATCATTTCCCACACAATACCCAGAAGGTATGGGGCAATGAAAACCGAGTATGAAATCATGGATGCTTATTATACCAAGCGCTATTCCAAGATCTTAAGCAGATCAAAATTAGACATAACAATCTTTAGTGTCAATGGTGTTCTATGAACATCTATTAAGATATGTTTGTATGAGGCGTGATTTCTTTTCAGAAAACAAGAAAGCTGTGCTCAAAGTTAAGTATTTTACTTAAAAATAAACCAAATCTTAGGTTGAAAGTATAGCTCAGTGTTGACATACTTGCTTGGGGCGTTGGATTCAATCCCCAACATTAAAAAAATAAAATAAAGTGAACAGACCAAGTGACTTAAAACGTTATCTACACCTTTCCTTTGTTATTTTAGAAGGATTTAATGTCTACATATTTGTTGTTCATTCGTTATGATGTACCAACACAGTATATACACTTTTCTTGCTATCATAGAAACTGAGGTCCCATAATTTTCTAGACACATGAGATTTATATCTGACCCACAAGTTTGACCACCCAGCATGGTAAAATCATGTTGATGTATCCAGTGTTTCCTTTATTTAAGATGTGTGTGTGTGTGTGTGTGTGTGTGTGTGTGTGTGTGTGTTTGCCTATAAACATGTCTGTACACTCTGTGTGTTCCTGGTGCCTGCAGCACCAGCGGAGGCTGGCAGAAGTCCCCCTGGTACTGGAGTTACAGACAGGTGTGAGCCACCATGCGGGTGACCAGAACTGCACCAAGGCCCTCTGTGAGATCAGCAAGGGTTCTTTGTGGCTGAACCACTTTTTCAGCCCTGGAATCCAGTGTTTCAGGTTAAGGTGCTGACCTAAACTTTCCTGTTAAAGTCAGAAAAAAAAAGTCACTTCTCTGTAGTACCTTAGGTAAGACTGTAGACAAATTCACTGTAAGATTTCAAAGCATGCGGAGTCACTTTCCTACTCCCTGGCTGACTAAGGAGGAATGCACTTCCTGTCTTTGACTCCAGAGTCTAAATAAAAAGGGAAAAACTTCCTGTGATGCAGGTTTGGGCCCCTAGCTTTCAACAGAGAAAGGCACAGAGCAGGCAAACCCTAACCCCTGCATGTTCCCTTAGAAGATTCAGCTTTTCTAACTGCTGTCTTCAGCTTCCTTCAAAAACTGCAAGTGGCTGAAATCCACACTCTCAAGTTTTGAATTTTTAAATTTAGTATGCAACACTAACTCTTGTCACGGTAATTTATCTTGGGACAGAGTGTTTTATTTAAATGACACACTTAAACGAGAGTTTCCCAAGAATAAATGTCTATTTTTATCACTAGTCTTCAAATGTAGAAGTTTATCTATTCTATTGCTTGAAGCCACGTTATAGGGGTGTTGAAAGTCTTGTGCTCATTCATATGTGCATGAAATGTTCTCCCTCAGTACTGTTTAAAACAAACGTCCTAAATGACTATGGATGTTGGAATAACAGGTTCAATGCCTTAAATTTCAACCAAGTAGAGCTGGGATGACGAAGTTAGGAAAACATATTCATAAAAAACATCACAATACCTTCACAGCACTGTGGAAAGTCCAACCATGTCGCCAAGCATGTGCCATCACATCCAGTGAAGGCCAGGAAGCAGTGCAAAGACTGGGATGGCAGCCCATAGCACCTGCGGATGAAAACTCACCTTCCCTGTGAGACCTTCCAGCTCAGAGGCATGCAATCAAGAGTCCTCTAATATCCCAGAAGCAGAAAGACACACAGGGTATACACTCACTCATAAGTGGATACTAGACATACAATCTAGGATAAACATACTAAAATCTGTGCATCTAAGGAAGCTGGTCAGGAAGGAGGACTCTGGCTAAGATGCTCAATTCCCATTCAGAAAGGCAAAGAGGATGGACATTGGAGGAGGGAGAAAATAGGGAACAGGACAGGAGCCTATCACAGAGGGCCTCTGAAAGGCTCTATCCTGCAGGGTATTGAGGCAGATGTTGAGACTCATAGCCAAACTTTGGGCAGAGTACAGGGAATCTTATAAAAGAAGTGTGAGATAGTAAGACCTGGAGAGGACAGGAGCTCCACAAGGAGAGCAACAGATCCAAAAAGTCTGGGCACAGGGGTCTTTTCTGAGACTGATATTCCTGCCAAGGACCACTCATGGAGATGTCCTGGAACCCCTGCACAAAGGTAGCTCATGGCAGTTCAGTATCTAAGTGGGTTCCACAGTAATGAGAACAGGGACTATCTCTGACATGAACTGATTAGCCTGCTCTTTGATCACCACCCCCGTGAGCGGGGAGCAGCCTTAGCAGGCCACAGAAGAAGACAATGTAGCCACTACTGATGAGACCTGATAGACTGAGGTCAGAGGGAAGGGGAGGAGGACCTCCCTTTTCAGTGGACTGAGAGAGGGACATGGGTGGGGCAGAGGGAGGATGGGATTGGGAGGGGAGGTGGGATGGAGGTACAGGGGGTATACAAAGTGAACAAACTGTAATTAATAAAAATAAAAATAATTAATAAAAAAGAGCCCTTTAGCTATAACACAAGCACGGTGGATGGGGAACTCCTGGGACAGACATTAGGCACTAGACCACAAGGGCACAAGCATCCTCAAAGAAACACAGACTGTGGAATCTTTTAAGCTACAGTGTGACCAGATTGCTGCAACAGAGCTCCCTCTGTGAGTGAAGTTAGGAATACGCTCCTGACAGCTGCGAGTGAATCCCTCTCATGTAGCATGCTTGGCTGTGAATGCAATGTCAGTCTGTTAACACAGCAATCCAGGGGGGCGAGGTGGATGGGCCCTTTGGCTGTACTTTAATATGCTAAATATAACTTTGATTCATTTGAGAAGGGAGAATAGGAATGAATTAGGTCTAAAATGCATTGAAAGACAGTAAACTCTATTATTGTATAAATGGGGCTTGGCACCAAATGACACATTTTATTAAATGTAATGTGCAAAATAGAACGAAGTGACCTCTATTCAAAAAAGGTATAAGACGGGATTATGTAAAAGGCTTCAGTACTCGTTCTCAATAAAAAGAAATCTGGCTTTATAAAAATACATAAAATAGTCATGGATTTATACCATTAATTTACATAAGATATTTTTCATATAAAACAAAGTTATAAAATACTTTTAAAAACACCTTTTTTATATGAAAGTTATTCCCAGTATAAAATTTTTATAACTTTTTTTGTAATTTTGGTTCATCTATATAAATAAAGCATTTTTTCCTTTTAAAACCATGTAAGTCCATTTAAAAACATAGGGTTCTGTCTCTTTTAAATAGAAGCCCAGGTGAGGTAGTATGCGGGAGCTTCGCTGCAGCCCCGTCCAGTCTATGTGTCCACGTCACAAGGCTGGCAGTCTGGAGTCCTGTGAGTGCCCAACGTCTGTTGGTAAGTACACCTGTGATTTTCTTCCTGAAAATCTGTCCTTTGTTTCTCATCTTCCTCTGACTCAGAGTCCAACCCGGGTGTGGAGAACTTCCCGTGAAAGGGTCTTGGCTGACTCTCTGGTGGTTGTGCAAAGCTTGAGAAGGCATCCAGGTGCGGCCTCCTCAGAGGTTTTCCAAAAGTACCTGTAAGAAAAGAAAACCCTACTGAGTGCTTGGGCCCTTTTGCTAGCAAGTAAATGGACACTGAAAGGGGCAAGCATGTTTCCATTAACATGGATCAGCATTTCCTAAGTCCCTAAGCAGGTGTAGGTCAGTACCGTGAAGAGACTACTGACAGAACACCTGCACACCCGCTTATTTAAAGCCATCAAATAAATGCATCCATTTTCATCTCTTCACGAAGCTCCTGAAGCCTGTCACCTGAAAAGTGCTCCCGGACCTTCTGCTTGAGAATGCGTAAGGCCATGATTCTCCGAGAAGGGTCATTTCGCAACACAGAATCAGTTCTGCCTGAATACAGCCAGCAGTCTTTCATCAGCCTCTTGTCCTGCCCTTTCTTCAACGGCAGCAAAACATCATCCGATTATCTAAAATTCCTTCCCTACTTCTACAAAACATACTTTTTCCCTTCAGGAAGGTATATAAATAATCATACTGGGACAACGGGTAAAATTTCTTAAACACTTAAGTAAAAATGGTTTGGAATCCTCCTTGAGAAACAAACCAAGAACACAAAAACAGGCCACAGCAGGTTAAGGCTTGCCTTCCCAGAGTGCTTCCCTCAGCAGAAAGAACGCCCACTCCCTGCTCTTCCCTCCGTCTGTTCCCACACACACGAGACCAAAACCCTCATACTCCGTCCGTGGGGCCAGCTGCTGTCTGAGCCCACTGAGGTGTGCTGCAGGCGCCGTGGGCCTCCTGCTGAAGATAGGCTCCCTCTTGTCTGGGGCTAGACTAGGTAGGGTGCCACTGTCCCAGTTTCCACTGCGAGTTCAGTTAGAAGTCGCCAGACATACGAAACCACAGCCATGCCGAGTATACAGCTCCACCCCTCAGGCTGCCATTACCCAAAACCTCTTTTTCCACATGGCTGACAAGCTCAGCTCCTAAGTTATTTCCCAAACTCTTGACTCCTCCATGCCACACACACAGCATAATCCAGAAAGCTCCCGGGCTCAGGTACAAATTAAATAGATACCAACTCGCAAGACCCACCTGAGTGCATTTTAGAAACGTCTGCGTCTCAGAGGTTATTGCAGTGACATTAGGAAGGAAACCAGTGTCCAGAGCTTTGAGTGTGAGTCGGAGAAGTAAAGTAATTCCCAGCTGGAAAAACTTACCCATGAAAGAGTTGCTTGAAGCAACTGATCCTGGTTCCAGACTTGTACTAAAATCCAAAGAGGACTTGTGTAGACATACAGTCTGAATCGCAGGTCCCTCATTCTGGGAGTAGGTGGAGTTCATGAGCTTTCTCGGGTGTGGCCATGGGATGCTACTGAGGCTCCGTTCACAGGGCTCCTCTGAGGGGTGGGCACAGGGGAAGCAGTCCTTCTTCATGTAGCTAGGCTCATAGTGGTCCATTAAAGCTATCCTGGGGTCAGAGCTGCAACCTTTGCAAGTACGGATGTGCAAAAGAAAGGGATACAGTTAGCATGTCGAGAAGAAGTTACAGGAAACAAAACAGTATTTGAGCAAGAAAACCATACCTGGAAGATAAACTTCAAATGGATCTGGTCCGTAAACATTCCCCTTCAAGTACACAGGGCCTGTGGAACCCACAAATGGGCATAGGAAGGGATCAGGGGTAGCTTCCACATCAGCCTCACTGCTGTTGTCAATATGGCAGGCCCCTTTAAAACACATCAAATGCCATTCAACATTCTTCCTGATTCTGCATTTTCCATATTTATAGAAGAAAACTTGGCTAGAATGTGATAAAAATGAAAACATGTACACACGTATGGAATTTTTCCTATTTCTTGAGCCCCATGCATTTGGGCTTAAAATGAAGCTAACCTTGGGAGGAGACTAAATGCTTCATCGGGATCCACCAATCCACAAATCCTATTTGTGTTTTAAGGGAAACGGATCTATGCCTACAGCCATGGTATGACCTCTTGGGAATGTTGCTTTCCCATAAAATGTCACAATTGACTAGAACCATGGAGTGACATTTGGCTAGAAACCTCTTAGTGTCCTACCTCAAGGATGACTCAAAAACCAAACCAAACCATCTCAGGGCAGTTAGCAATGCACATGGCTGTGGGAGGACTACATAGGGTCTTGGAGTTGCCATGGAGACAGAGGATGAATGCTGAATGTGTGTTTGGAGGCGCTGGAGCTTCTCCTGACTCTTCTCTAGCACTTCTGTCCCTTAACAACGCTCTTACTCATGTGTTCCCAATTAGCTTCATTATGCTGGACAAAGGCTGGATCTCTGCTCTTTGCCAACATTCACATTCACTTCACGCTTGGATTTTCTGTCTCTACCTGTTCTTACGGTTTTGCCAAGCACTATATAGCTGGTCTGTCTGCCTGTTTGCTTGTTTGCTTCCTTCCTTCTTTCCCTTCTCCTTCTTTCCCTTCTCCTTCTTTCCTTCCTTCCTTCCTTCCTTCCTTCCTTCCTTCCTTCCTTCCTTCCTTCCTTCCTTCCTTCCTTCCTTCCTTCCTTCCTTCCTTCCTCCCTCTCCTCTCCTCTCCTCTCCTCTCCTCTCCTCTCCTCTCCTCTCCTCTCCTCTCAAGTATTTGTCTCACCCATGACTAAACTCTGAACTGAGAACAAGCATCTTCCTTTTAATTGTGCAGTCTGGTATGGAGCAAATACAAATACTCAGTAAAGACTTGTGGCAAAGCATAAAATGCTGAGGATAGCCACAGAAATGTGTCACATGCAGAGTCCTTGGCATGTGCCGAGCACCAGGTACTCCGTTCTCTGTCTTGACTGGAAACCAGCTATCTGGGAAGGGCTTCAGTGGCCTGCTGACATCAGGAATGGGTCTGGGCAGGGAGACTCCCACATCATACCTCCTCCACAGTTACTGTAGATACATAAGGCACCTACAATAGAGGTCACATCAGCTTCCTGCTATGGTCTGTAAGCTATCTGGCCTCCGACACTATTCAAGCAATGTCAACGGAGAACGTGCAGCACCAAAGAACATTTACATGAAGAAAATATGACAATCTGCACAGAAACTACCTTTGACCTAATTTGCTATCTTTTTTTTTCTTTTATCATAAAAAGGTGCTTTTCAAGAGTTTGAGAAAGGATATAAAATGTGTGTGTGTGTGTGTGTGTGTGTGTGTGTGTGTGTGTAAAAATAAAAGATCAGATAGATCCCTCTGGAGCTGGAATTACAGGCACTTCTGAGCCACTGGGATCCAAGCCAAGTCCTCCGTAGGAATAAGTACTCTTAACAGCTGAGCTATCTCTCCAGGACACTGACATTGGAATTTTGGGGGATTGCCATGAATTTGTAGATTCCTTCTGATAGTATAGCAATTTTCTCAATATTAATTCTTCTGATCCATGATCATGGGAAGTCTTCCCATGCTCTACACTTTTCTTCAATTTCTTTGTTCTGATTTTAAAGTTTTACTTGCATTGGTTTTGATTTTTTTTTTTTTTTTGCTTTCTTGTTTGAAATTTATTCCCTTAGCAGCTATAAAAGGATCCTATGCCTACTCAGAGGGATGATCCTCTTTCTCTGAGAGTTCCTTACTGTTTGTCCACAGCATTCAGTCTTTAATAAAACTTTAATGATACTTTTACATCCATTCTGGAAAGCAGATGGGGAGGGAAGAGGAAGGGGAGAAAAGGAAAGGGGAGGAGAGGGAGGGGAAAGAAGAGGGAAAGGAGAGGAAGGGGAAGAGAGAGAAGGGAAGAGGATAAGGAAGAGAGGAATGGGGAGTGGAGGGTGAGGAAGAGAAAGGAAAGAGAAGGGGAGAGAAGGGAGAAAGGGGAAGGGGAAGAAGGGAAGAGGAGGGGGAAAGGAGGGAGAAGGGGAGGGGACAGAGAATTATAGCTTTGCTAATAACCTTGGGCCAGGTCCTCAGCACTGTTATCAACTTCTACAAATGACTATTACACACAGGACTCCCCTGTGACTTCAGAACAACACGGACATCTCAGACACTCACCAGCTCCATCATGTTGTGGTAAGAAAAATCCGCCTCCTGAGGAAGTGATGAACTGGTGGTGACTTCCACTTTCTGAGGAGACATACCCGTCCTGTCTGTCAGCTAATGTTCCCTGAGAGGAGAGATAACTGGGGATATCGGCTGGCAAGTTGGTCTCATCTGTAAGGAGGCAAATGCATTCCATCAACAGTCCTGCCCGCCGCCTCTGTGCAGGCGGCACAGCACAGGCTGCTCTGGCTCCTGTAGCATCCCCTCTGGGAAAAGCAGGAACGGCACGTGATGGCTTTTCAGCTCTGGGACACTAGTTAATGTTGGTGTCATTACTCAGGAAATTCACCCCTGGGTGAATTTCAAAAGCACATGTTCAATTGATCATGACTCAAAAACATGAATCCAGGCCCTTGGTCACCCTCCATTTCATCAGTAGCAGAATTTGCAGCCAACCCTATATACACACAAAGTGCTGCGTGTGCGTGTGCATGTGTGTGCGTGTGCGTGTGTACACAGACACAGAGCACTGCTGCTCTTTGAGAGTGAGTCAACTCAGCTGGCGCCGGCGTCCCTTTGCTCATCGTGGAGAAGGGCAATTTCCCTCTATCCTGATTAGGTTTTAATACAAAGATTAATCTTTGTGCACTGACCTATCAGGCTGGCGTGTAATTTTTAGCTAAGCGTATTCCTGCAGCCTGCAGCCAATGAGTCACCCCTCTGAGACAGGCTCAGACTGGGAGCCACATTCTAGCAGGGAATGTCCGAGAAACCACAACTACACACGACCGGTACGTTTGGGGCCGAGCTCGTGCTTACACACCTGTGTTGGTAACGCTGCAGTCCTCGTTCCTCCGCCTGGTGTGGTATATGATGACCACCCACACGAGGGACGTGCCCACCACACAGCAAACCACGGCTATGATGACGACGCCCACGGTGGCCCAGCCATTGTCATCTAGCGAGGGGGCAGTCATGTGAGGGGAGTCGCAGGTAGGAGAGGGAATCACGCTGAGGCGAACGTTGCCTCGCTCCGTGCCGACGGTGTTGGACATCTCACACGTGTACTTGCCGGCGTCACTGACGTCAGAGTCCACAATGATCAGCAGCTGATTGCCTGCTGCGAAGAAGTGCCTCTCTGTCACCACCAATGGGCTGTCGTCTTTCGTCCAGTTGAGCCTGGGGGGCGGGCTCCCGCCCGCGATGCACTGCAGGACCGCCGTTTCTCCCTTGGTGACTGTTCTGTCCAACAGAGGCCGCAAAAAGGACGGTGTCTCTGAAAGCGCAAGGTTTCAGTTTCTGAAGTGAAAACTGGGTTCTGCGTAAGACCTAGCAGCTGAATTTATTTAAATCGTATACTACTACCGCCCACTGGATGAGCATATTAAAGAGCCCCAGACACGGCCACCTCTGACCATGTCAACCATCCGACCAGTTAAGGGTGCCATCCTCCCTCAGTTGTGGAAAGGTTAGTTAACTGGTAGTAGGAAGATAGAACATTTTTAAAAGTCTAGAAGTTGTGTAAAAATAATTTCACGCAGAAGACTGGGTGGATGCGTCTCAAACACTTTTGTTTTTCTTTATTGTGTTTACTTATGTGTATTATATGCATGTGAGAAGGTGCATGAGAGGTGCTTGGAGTCCAGCGAGGGTGGGCTCCCTGGAGCTGGAGTTGATGACAGGTGAGAACTGTTCCTTGTGGGTGCTGGACCCCAACTCAGGTCCTCTGAAACAGCACGCACTCTTAACTACTGAGCCATCTCTCCAGCCCCACAATTACTCTTTTAAAATTAAATTTCTCATGCCAGAAAACTAGGTCTGTATGAAGACCCTGGGCCTGCTTCTGTTACCTGGCATCTTGGTAGGTTATTGTAACTCACTCAAAGACACATGGATCATGTACTTGTTCCCAATCTGACAAACAGGTGAGAGGTAAGAATGAGGACTTCCACAGAGACATAGGAGGCAGAGCAAAGAGATGACGGGTCATCCCTATCTAGCTATAGATGCTTTCTTACACATTCCTAACGACCAATGGCCGTGATTAATCCTTGTGCACAAGGACAGCCCTGGAGATTACACCTGGAGTGAAGGGGTCACCTCCCTGACCACAAACCTGAATGTGGATTCAGAGCTAGCCAGTGGCTGTTTGGTTTTTTTGAAGGCAGAGCTCTCTGGGTCTTTATCTAGCTCCCTCCCTGCCCCAACCGTCACCCCTGTCTCCTTGACCCAGCCCCAGTCCCTCCTCCACCAGCCACCCACCCCCAGCAGCTCCTAGCATGGCAGGTCAGCAGGGATTCGCAGTCTTGAGAAACCACCTCACCTAGCACTGTCAGGGTGGCGCTGGCAGAGATGCTCCCTGCACTGTTCTGTGCCGTGCAGCTGTACACCCCAATGTCCTCGATCTTCACGTCCACTATGAAGAAGACATCATCCTCAGGCATCACGTGCATCCGTCTCTCCCGGGCGGCTGGGAAGTCTGTGCCTCCATCCTTCTGCCAGGCTATCTGTGGGGCGGGGTGTCCCACGGCAGCACACTCCAGGCGGGCCATGGCCCCAGCTCGGACGGTGAGGTCCATGGGGGTCTTGGTAAATGATGGCAGCACTGAAATCACAAATCCATGCAGCTGTGACACTGCTTCTCTTGCTGGGTGCTCACAGAGGTGGCAGCCCAGGTAGGGTGGGGCTCTTCCTAACTCAGAGACAGGGAAACTGAACTTGCGCTGGAGAAATGAAAGAGCTTGCTCGGGGTTACAGGGACGCAGGTGTGATGGAGTCACGACACAAGGGTCATAAGATCTTCAAATGGAAGGTGCTCCTGGCATTCTTTGGCCACATTTTAGTTTTCTCAATAATTAAGTGTGAGATCTTAAGGAAAAATAATCAATAAATCTCTCTGTAGTGTGAGCATGCACTTCAACTATTTTTCCCCAGTCCTGCAGGACCTAACATTTTGTGACTTTATCCCGATCTACACTCTCAATTCTCCTATGTGTCAGGCCTTGGCAATTGCTTGCTGAATGAATTCATTAGTGAATCATATCCTGAATGTTCTACCGGGCAGACATTAACAGCTAAAATGATAGAGTGGCCAGCATCCAAGCTACAGTCCTAGGCTACAACTGTGGGATTGTATGCCTGCCGTGCAAATGCTTACTAACAGTGGCTGCTGTGAATGCGATCACTGAGCAACCCAAATTCCAAGGTCCTCCAGCAAGCCACTGACAGACACATTACCTTATCTATAAATCACGACTTTTCTAGGACCTGGCACTCGGTATCTCTTTATTTCTTATGTGCTTTGTTGTTCTGCCTGCACACCTGTCTGTAAGAGAGTGTTAGAGACAGCTGTGAGCTGCTACGTGGGTGCTGGGAATCAAACCCGGGTCCTCTGGAAGAGCAGTCAGTGCTCTTAACTGATGAGCCGTCTCTCCAGCTCCATCTCTTATGGAAAGATGGTTAAGTCACTTGCTGAGAGTCACATAAATATGTATTAAGAGTGGCAGGATTCACACCCAGAGCTCAGTTAAAGGCCGTATGCTTTAAATAAACACTTTGTGGTCCTTCACATCACAGTGCCCCTGAGAGAGCAGGTGTCTGTTTCATCTTAATTCCTGTTCAACCTGAACATTTAGTGAGGTGAAACCAATATCCCAATAATCAAGAACAGTGATTGTGTGTAGTGAGAGATGGGAAATGAGGTAGGTGGGAGACTATGAGAAAGAGAGCAGAGGTAGGGAGAGAGGGAGAGAAAGGGCTGCAGACAGGCACTGCTACTGTTTCTGAAGCTGTGGGTTACGCACTATTCACAGTGAGCTTGGCTTTGACGGAGTACGATGAACCGAAGTGGTTGGAGATGACACACTGGTATTTCCCTTCGCTGGTGAACTCCACACTGCGCAGACGCAGGATAGTGGTATACTCCATCACCTCTCCTCCCTGGGCCCGGAGGTGCGCGTAGTTCTCCATTTCAGCGTCCTGAAGTACTTCGTTGTCTTTCTTCCAAGCGAAAGTCATCGGGGAGTCGCTACTGCTGGCAGCCAAGCAGGTAAAACTCACGTTGGAGCCTTTTATTGCTGACTGTGTTTCTGGCTGGACTGTGATCTGGGGTTTGGGAAAATCATCTGTCGAAAGTGGAGAGGAGGAAACAAAATGGCATGAAGGCCTGAGCGTATACCACCGCTCAAATGCCAACACCAGGAAACAAAGCAGAGGGTGGCGCAGGCTGACCCTACCTATGTCTCACAGAGAGGCCAGCTGTCCCAGGGTCCAGTGACAGAGTCTGTCCAGTGAAGACAAAGGCTCCATCATAATGATGGAGAAAAGTGTTACCTTGAAATGATCATACAAGTTTGTGCCATATGCCTGGCGTTTTGTGTGAGCAGAAGAAGAGCAGTGAAGAAGTCACAAGGGAAATTAGAGCATATTTAAAACTGAGTGATGCAGCAGGCTCACACCGGCTGACAGCAATTAAGTGACTATTCCAGAGGAGCCTGCAGAGAGAATCTGCTGGATTGCCAGCACAACGGAGTGATTTAAGTGTGAGGTGACAGGCCCACCAGCTAGCCTGGTCTGCTCTCAGCGCATCTTCATGTACTAAACTGCCACAGGATATCCTGTGCACATGGAGGATTACCATGTTGATTACCATTAAACACAAGAATATATGTACATATATCATATATCAGTTATATATGTATTATGTATATAATACACATATGTATACATTATATATACACACATATATACATTATATACATATATACACGTATACACAAACACACACACACACACACACATACATATTTATTTTTCTCAACAGGGTCTCATTATCTGGCTCTGGTTGTCCTCATTCAGTAGAGCAGGCTGGCTTCAATCTCACAGGGATCCCCCTGCCTATGTCTCTACACTGCTGGGATTAAAGGTGTGTGCCACCCAGCAAGAATATTTTTTTAAGGAAGTAAAGAAAGGCTGATTAAAATATTCCAGGCTCACAGACGATCTTTGAATGTGGTTCCCAAGAACTGCAACCTTTTGCCCCAGCTCTCCATCAAACATCAGTGGCAAACAATCCTAACCCACATCATCAGGACATCAACAAGCGGCTGTAGAGCCCACGTGTTCCTGCAGAGGACCTGGGGTTGATTCCCAGCACCTCCTAACTGTAACCTCAGTTCCTGCTGTTCCTCTTCCGGCCCTATGGGCACCTGCAGAGACATGCTTCACAACACAGACAACAGGCTCACACAGACAGTAAAACAGTGATCAACAAAAAGCAAACAGACAGAATGAGCAAAAAGGCCAAAAATAAATGGAAGCAAATGAAAAAGCACGTGCAAGCTGGCCCAGGGCTGGGCCCGAGGCAGCCAGTCCATCAATCAGGCTGCTGCACAGCCTGCCAGTGCTACACTATAATTAGCACTGGGCAACTCTCTCATTCTACGCGGTTAGTTCTAGTTCTCTGTTACTTTTTGGAAGAGGTACCTTTTCTGAACTCCAGTTTCTCAGAGATGGTCTAAATAAACCTTGAAGGAAACTACAGATCTCCCCACATGGACTTCTGGATAACGGCTAATCTGAAAACACAAGTTTTCAGGGCTCTGACCACGGCTCCACTGCCAGCTTCCTACCCTGTGGCTGTGGGTTGTTGGAATAGGACAGTTTCTTCTGTGTGATTCTTTGAAATCTCCATTCCATAATCAGTGTTCTGATTCACAACACAGAAGGAAAAACAAACAAACAGACAAACAGACGAGCACTGTGGATGGTGCCTATGTTTCTGTCCCACAGCACCAGGGAGTTCGCACACCCAGGCTAGAGAGCCAGGAGATAAAAAGTGCGAGGAAGAAGGAGCTTATGGGATAATGCCAAAAACTTGTCTGGATCCAAAACCTACATCAGGGATTTTACTTCCAAAAAACTGCTGACACCATTAAATTCTGCAACCTAATATATATATATTATAAATATATAATTATATATAATATGTAATACATAATTACATATAATTATTATATATATATAACTATAGTATGTGATAATATATAATCTAATATAGTAGTATATAAATCCATGCATAGTAATGCACTCCTCTAGTCCCAGCACAAGGGAAGCAGAAAGCAGGTTGATCTCTGTGAATTTGAGCCCAGCCTGGTCTATAGAGTAAGTTCCAGGACAGCCAAGGCTACACAGAGAAACCCTGTATAAAGGAAAGAAAGAAAAAAAGAAAGAAAGAAAGAAAGAAAGAAAGAAAGAAAGAAAGAAAGAAA
>NW_026591816.1:6008867-6043867 GCF_907164565.1 Psammomys obesus | reverse complement strand
CAGCTGTATTTCCACTGACATAGAGAAAACTGCAACCCCCAGGTTCAGGGCCATCTTTGAAAGCTACCACCAGGAACTATAACTTTCCCAAGGTCTCTGAAAATAATACGCAGTGAACTCATGAAAGCAAGCCTCAATGTACTATCACCACAGACAACTGTAAATACGGCATTTACAGAACCAGCTCCCCAAACCAGTGAGGGTCTCCACAGCTCAGGCAGAGGAAGGCCGGGGAAGGGAACTGGATGGGAAGAGCTGGGTCGACTCTCTGCTCTTCCAAGATCCGGTTCCATTCCCGCCACCAAATATGCTGATGCTAAAACAAATATGAAAATTCTACCAACATCCATAAAACATCAGCAAGCAGAAAACTACAGATCCACATCTACCTCAGCACAAATGAAAAGCTTTATTAAGAGAACACAAATCTCTTCAAAACCATCACTTGGACAAATTGGTGGAAGAAAAGAATTAATAAAAATCAAGGACGATGCTTTTACTCACCGCACACAAAGCCATCTGGGCTGACGGTGAAAATACTCCTGCCTTTCAGCAGCTGAGGGTGGGCACAACTGGCATTTACAAAGCTCTGAAAGTTGTTCTCTGCCACCCACTGTGGGAGCCATTTTAGCTGGCAATCACACAAAAGGCTGGACGTGTTTAAATGCCTGAGGAGAGGAATTACATTCAATTTGTTTTGTAGGAAATGCAGCTTTCTAAAACTTAGTCAAACTTAGGAAATATTAACCAAGGGAGGAATTTGGAAACCAAATGCATGATGTTATAAATATTCTATTGTCCACCTAAAAGTAAAGGAAATTGAGCTAGAGGGGGCCTCGGTCTTTCTTCCTCTTACTGTCCTACTGAGGAAGAAGTGCCAGTACATCAAAATTCCTAAGTAACAGAAAATGAGAACTATATTTAGGAACCATACTATATATGGTCCCACAAATTTAGGCTGAAAATTCAAAACAGAAAGAAAAAGAAATTCCAGTTGCAACCAAGGGAACAAATAGCCTGCTCCCCTTGTTTCCTGGTATAAAGCTTAATAATGTTAAGAATGTGCTAGTTACTTTTTGTAGATGACACCTCACACGATTTTCCCTGTCTGCATTTATTTGAGACTGGGAGGAAAAGGGAAAACTTACAGTTGCTGAAGTTTCTTCATTTGGGAAAAAGCATTGCTTTGCAGAGACATGATTGCATTGTCACTCAGGTCCCTGGAAAACAGCCAAGCCAAACACATCAGAGCAAACTATGACCAGGGCATGTGGTTAAGGTCTGGGCCACGCTCCACTACCCACCCCCACTCAACAAGCAAATGCTCCATGTTGAAATGTGTGAATAGGACAACTGCAGAGGAAGCTCTTGCGAAGCTCTGACGAAGGAACCCAAAGATGGGTTTGGTTCTGGGGTAAGAGGGTCATTCCTGCCAACACTCCCAGGGTGTTGACTCCTTGGGGCTTGGGCTCATCCGCCTGTTGTATTGCTCTATTTCTCATTATTCAAATTTGCTATTAATCAAGTGTACAACCTAATGTTTCATGATTGCATCTTTTAGAAAGCGTCTTCTATAGCCCACTTTCTGCGGTATGTGTTGTGTCAAGTGATTTAGACATACATTATAGCAGATATCCCTAAAGCAGCCCAGTGAAAAATGGCTTTACTATGTAACTTGGCATGAAAGGGGAAGGAGCCTGTTGAGTCCATTATTCTCTGCTCCAGCCTAATTCTGTCACACGCAGCTCACCGCTGCAAAGACAGCAATGTTCAGAGGAGACTGTATTCATTAAAGCAAACAGTGCTCCAGGCAGGACATCCATGAAATGAGAGGATATTCTGTGTTGGCTCTATTTTTAACTAGTACTTTAAAGCAGTTTGAATTAAACTACCAGCCACAATGGTTACATTCCCCCCACCCAAGAGCTCACAGCATACAAAGGGGATTTTGATTGAGACAAGCAGTAGCAAGAGAAAACAAAGAAGGAAAGTGACAGACTTGGGTAGAGAAAGAGTCTGGGAGAGTCAGGGAAGGTTAAAGAAAATTGAAGCAGAGGTTAATACTCTGCTGATCCACTAATTCCACTTTCCCAGAAACGGAATGGGCCAGTTGACAAATGCTTTGGCTAGTTTTCCTTCGAAAAATAATCTGTTTCAATAACAGCTCTTCTGGCTTGACTACGCAGCACTCAGTTTTGCAGACTCATTCTGCAATTTCGCACTGCTGTACTGTCTGTGGAGCCAGAAGTCCAGGGCCATGTCTCTCAGAACAACTGGGACAGTTGAGATGCCGACAAGGTCACTCACAGACAGACAACACCCAAATGCACAGTTCCAGTGAGGTACAACCCAAATGTGCATATAAAGAATAAAATATATCCATGCTAACACAGGAAAACTTTTGGCTACAGACATTCCTCAATAGAGCAAACACACTCTAAACTATATGGTGCTTTGACCATGCAAATGTGAAGCATGCACTAACAGTGGCTGGGCCAGCTGTCATAATGTTAAGTGTCTTCTCTTAGTAGCTGAAAACCCTCCACCCGGAAATCTCATTTCAGAAATGTGTGCCAAAGGTTCCCAACACAGGGCACAAGCTGAGGAGTCAAGGGCAAAGGTGTATGGGCTCTCTGTGGAGTCGGAGGAAGCCTGACCAACTGATGTGTGTGGCTGGAAGAGAGCAACAGAGGGCTAGGCTATGCTTCTTATATCAACAACAAAGGTTCTTCAGACACTGCTGTCCACCCTCAAATCTCTACCATGTCACTGTCAAGGACATCTTCTTGATCTTTAAAATTCACCTCAATATAACGGAATCTTCAGGGATTCTATTTAACTTTTTAAGATGATAACAGCAGCTATTGAACAGCATTCTGGGTAGGTACGAAATGGGGACACACACACACACACACACCTCCAGCCCATATCGGAAGCGAGCACATGGGCAAAGGAAAGCTACTGAACAAAAATAGGAAGCAAGGCTCATAGAAGGCAGGCATATATGTAAATGGGCTTTCTCGTGTGGAGAGAATGTTGGCACAATGGTTTCAAAACAGAAACCCTCTGGACCACCCTTAGGGGAACTGAATTCCAGCTACTCACAGGTGTTCCAGCGAGTCCAAACCAGTGAAGGCCTTTTTGGTAATCGACCGGATCCGGTTTCCCTGGAGTATTCTGGGGGTTAAGAAGGGGGTACAATCACATTGTAGTTAATTTTAAGAAGCCATCTTAGGAGCAGAACTCTTATAAGAAAGGATCATTCTCATTTGTGAACAAAACTTTTTTTTTCAATTAAACAATGTAACTTGAAATCCTGACTCCTGGTATCTTGTTCAGCAGCACCATTCAACATGGGTTTCCAAGCAGACATGTGCGGAAGCTTGCACGAGAAATGCCCCACGAGCATGTGTGTGGTCCCTGGCCCGCAGGATTGCTACAGACCTTGTAGGATATGAAGCCTTGCTGGAGCAAGTACGTCACTGGGGTTGGGCTCTGAGGGTTTACGGTATACTGTTTCCTGTGTGTGTGGCAGAGGCATGGTCTCTCAGCTTTCTGTGTCTGCCAACAAGCCTTCCCTACCACTGTGGACATCTATCTGTCTAGAACTTCGAGCTAGAATAAACTCTTCAGCTGCTTTTGGTCCTATTTTATCGCAGCAATGGAAGAGTAATCAACACGCTCAGCAAACACGGGTGCTGCCTGAGTTCCCTGAGGACAGTGCCGCCCCTCAGAGGGACTTCTCCCCTCTTCTCATGTGCCCTTCCTCGCTTACTGAAAACAGAACAGTCTACAGGACCATCTCATGGTGAAATACAGAGTGTCCGCATCTGTTCTGGACCCCGGTGCAGCGTGACTGATGGACTGTTTCATTGGAGAACTCATAACTATAGGAAGCGTGAGGGCCTCCTGAAGGCTGGCATAAGCATGCTCACTGCCACACAGCGGCCACTCCTAATGGGTAACGGTCAAAACAGTGTTCAAGATGTCAAAATAGACAAATTCCAGGAGAGAATTTTCTTCCTTTCCTCTAAGGAAGAAAAGCTAACTAATGTGTACACATCATGGACAAGAGCACATACTCAGAGGAAAGGCCACGGGTACAAACAGATGACATGTCTGCTTCTAACTTTCCATAACATCAGCTATAGATCTAACTTCAATTCAAGTCACAGAGGACACAAACTATACTCACAGGCGCCTCAGTTTGTCCAGCCCTGAGAATGCCCCATTCATATCTTCGATGGTCCATGAAATTTCATTGTTCTTCAGATCTCTAAGGGAAACACAGTATTCTCTTCAGAGATACTTTTCAGAGATATGGGGTCACCATTCAGGTGTATCCTTTGTAACAAAGTCCTCGTAATCCCCACCCCCACCTTCTTCATCCACTCCAGAATAAGAAACTCCGTTCTCCAAGGTGCCCCTCCATCCCAAAGTCTGCACTCAACATCTAAAAATTTTCTCCCAAACCAAGACAGTAAGTCTGGCCCTGTTAGGTCTTCTACGAAGATGGCTAAACCATGAAGTCCTGAACAACCTGAAAAGTACATTAAATTTTAAAACCAAGTTCCCATCGCGTAAACAGACATGTGTCAAAGCATGCAGCCTGTCTTTCCACTCTGTAATGGTTGAGAGGAAACAGAGCGCAGGTGGCGCCCACTGCACAGCCCTGAATTAACACTGGAGAGCTTTTTCAAAAGGTCAGGTAATTCAATACTTTTCTTCCTTCGGACAGAAATCAGGCGTGGGTAACCAGAAGAATAAACAACCTTCCCTTAAGGTCCTTCCTATAGGCCTTTATGCTCTGGGTTATTTTTAATCTATATTTTATAAAGAAAAAAAAATAGTGGACCTAAAAAGGGAAACTGCAATCACGGGCAGTCTGCGCAGTGCCTCTTTAAAATCCCTTTAAGAAGCACACATGGACAAAATGGGTCTATTCTAATCAAACTGCTCTGGGAAAGATTAAGACCCCACTTTGGAGGCTGTACACATTTCCTCAACAACAAAGGAAATCTGTTGGGAGAAAAGTGGGCACATTTAGGAACCAATTAGGCTCGTGTACCAAGAGCAAAATGTGTAACTCACAAAGTCTTTAAGCTGGAAAGCCCCCGGAAGGCACAATCAGCAATGTAGCTGACTTTGTTGTCCCCAATGTGGAGGGCATTTAGTAGGCTTAGGCCAAGGAAGCTGGAATCGTCTAGCCTTGATAAGTGGTTGAAAGTTAGGTCTCTGCAAAGAACAACAACAAGAAAAACAAAGCTTTTAGCTTTCCATTCAGCACAACAATCTGTTTTCCAAAAGTGAGGTAATACATGTAACTAAAATAATCCCGTTTTAACATGCTGCCCTGACAGTCTCCAGGTAAACAGTACTTCTAATCCCAGTAATTAAAATTAAATAAATAGTCCATGAAACAATGACTACTTTGTCAATGTGCCACAGAACTGAGTTGGCTTCAACTTATCTCAGCCAAAAACACAGCAACAAGGGCACACAGGAAAGTTGCTGTCGCCTTGGCAACTTTGTTACGAGAATTTCACAGATCAGCAGTAAGAAGCTCAGGCTCCAGCAGAATTCCCGCTCTCAAACCTGAGACTAGAAGGCAACTTACAGCACACTGAGTTTCTGGCAGAACTCCCAGGCATCTGGGCTGATCCTGCTGATGGCATTCTGGCTCAGATGAAGCTCCCGCAGCGTCAGCAAGCCATAGAGCCAGCCTTTGGTAATCTCGGTTAGGTTGTTATGGTCCAGCTGCCTACAAGTACATTGAGGTACAAAGGTGGGGTCCGGAGTTCACAATCCAATCTCTTCAAAGGCATGCATGGCTGGCTGCAGTTTATGCCATAGTCGTAATGGGCCTAGACACTTGCCTTTGATATATAAGGACACCAGGAAAAGATTTATGCACTAAACTCTCCGTTCCTCTGAAACACAACTGAGTAAATTATAACTATTACTGTACAGGGTGAGGATGTAATGAGGCTTTTCAAATAAGAGCTACCCAAGCGTCCACGGACAGCTCTGGGGTCACCATATCTGAGTGGGAACTGTGACAAGCCACACTTACAGGATCTCCATGTTGCTCAGCCCCCAGAAAGCGCCATCCATGAGCTTCGTTACTCCATTTCTTTGCATTTTCAGAGACTTCAGTGCACCAAGCCCTTGGAACGTGAGTCCATCCACACTCTTAATCTTGTTCCGGTTCAGTTCACTACATTGGGTGTTACAATTAGCGGTGAGCTAATATGACAGTTAAACTCCAAAGCTGGTATAATAAAATGTGTCACATACTACAGCACCCCTAACCCAGTCAGTGCTAAACTACACAGAACGCTTTACACTTTCCAGACATTGTATTGACAAGAATTTCATTTTTTTCCTTCAGTTTATTTCAGGGGGTGAGTGTCTGTGTAAAACGCATGAGAGTACATTAGGTTTTCATTTCTAAACTGTTGTCCACTCGAGGTAGCAGCAAACAAACTGATATTGAGGGCTACCCATCCCAGGAACGCAGGGCGTCTACTCAGAGTGGCCAGGAAAGCCCACTCCACACGTACTTGAAGCTGGTTGCCTTCAAGCCCAGTTAATTTTAGTTTGACACTTTCCTGCACACTGCAGCTCTCCATGTCTGGTAAACACTACAACCACTGAGAGAGCTTTAAAAGTTTCCCAAGCTGGAACTGCAACCCCAGAGGTTTGAGTATAATTGGTCTAGGGTGCAGCCTGGGCACTGGGGGATTTGAAAAGCTCCCCAGGTCTCCGTAAGTACAGCCAAGGTTGAAAAGTGCCATTGCGGGAGCCTGTTCACAAACCAGTTTGCCAATCTTAACAAGACAGTTCTTTCTGGCCACTGAGGCTATCAATGCGTCCTGGAGTTGTTGTGTTCTCCTCCCAGGTTTTTCCGGGTTCACAATGGCACCTCTGCGAAGGGGCGGCTCAGTGCTCCCACTGTTTGCTCCTTCAGCATACATCTAGCATGTCTCGTCAGCCTGCAGCTGGCAGGAGGTAATGGGGAGGCCTCTTCCCGGTCTGGAGACCCCACCACTCTTTCGTTAAAGGGAAGGCAGTCGCCTGCCTGCCTCCAACCTCCTCCTGCCACACTGGGAGCCTTGGAATACAGACACCAAAGGTTTAGAGAGGAGAACATGGCATCGGAGTGCACGTTCACTTACAGGTGCTGCAGCTGAGGCAGTCTGAACATCTTGGCGGGGATGGATGAGATTCGGTTCCTGTTCAGCTTCAGCACCAGGAGTGTGCTCCCCAAATTGTCAAAATACCCTGGTTCCATAGACATAACCCGGTTGCTGTTGATGAACCTGTTTGAAGAGTTTGAAGGTCAAAGGCTTGCTCGGGTTTCTGGGGAAGGTTAAAGTGCTTCCAACCTCCCCACAGCAGCGACCCTCCAGAGAACCTGACCATCAGTGGACACTTAACTTGTGAATACTGAGGTCCCTGCGAACAAATTAAAGTTCACACCTATGGGCTGGGATATGGCTCTCTGGCAGAGTGCTTACTGGGTATGTGTGAAGAAACCCTGAGTTCCATATCCAGTACCAGGAAAAATAATAAGTAAAAATGAAAAGATTCACTCCCTGTAGTTTTAATAAAAAATGTCCAGTGCAGGCTCCTGAGTTAGAACACGAACCTTTGGGAGGTGGGGCCTAGCTAGAGGAAGCAGACCACAGAGGATGGGACTTAATCTGGCCTGACTTCCTGACCACAGGAAGTGACAGGGCTGCCTGCTACTTCTTCCATCACGCCTTCCCTGGCATGATGAAGCGAACCCTCAAACTGTCAGTGAAAATAAGCCCCATCCCTTCAATAACTTCTTGTCAGGAACTGAGTGACAGCAGAGAGTAAAACAGCTAATACAAATATACAGAGAGGAAACACTGACTGATCTTTGAAGGCAACAAACGTTACATATATATGCAGATGTATATATAAATGTGTGTGTGTAATATATATATATGTGTGTGTGTAATATATATATATATACACAAGTGTGTGTGTGTGTAATATATATATATATATTACACACACACTTGTGTGGAAATTGTTATTAATAAACAGGCAATGATCTAGTTTGGGGCTTTTTGTGATACAAAATTGTAAGAAAGAAGATTGTATGTATTTAGGCTTATTGCCAATTTCAAGTCAGTAAGAAAGTTGCATTTTAATCCAACAGCAGTAAAACTGAGTTTGCTCTATCTTGAAGGCCCTCCTCCCCTGTTCTCACTGTGGGTGAGAGGCTTTGGTAACTTATACTCACAGATATTTGAGTTGTAAGGGTGGAAATGCAGCTCTAAGTTCTGAAATATTGTTGTTGCTCAGGTCCAAAGCCTCAAGGGACTGAAAGGCTTCCAGCTGCTCGGGGAGGATTTCATCAATGCTGTTCCCAGCCCTACAATTAAGACAAAGTCCGGGCAACGGGTCAGCAGTGCAAACCAAAGGGAGAGGAGCAAGAGCTGCCTCTTCCTGACTTGTTCTTCAGAGGTGTAAGAAACTAGCTGATCTGAAAAAGCCCCGTGGCTGTGTGTTCTCTGAGGTCATACCAGAGAGAGCAGAGTGCTCCTACAGGATGGTGAGCACATCTAACTGTCATGCTTTCACACAGCCGGCTGATCGATTTCTTTTCAGATAATTTTTCTTCTTGTTTTATGAGATTTAGCAAATGAAACGTCTAGCATTGAGTGGGCCCGCCAAGCCACACTGCCCTCACTCCCCATTCGTTATATATAAATATGTATTACCTAATATAATCTACAAATACATTACTTATAGACACACACATCTTTAAACTTACTGTATTTACTACTGTTGTGGGAGAGGGCTACACATGTAGAGGTCAGAAGAGAACTTTGTGGTGTCAAGTTCTCTCTCTACTTCCATTTTGGTATGTTTTTATGGGACCTAGGGATCCCAATCAGCTGGGTAGGCTTATACAGCAGGCACATTTATCCAGCTATGGTTATTTCTTCTTGATTCCTAACTGGATTCTTTTTTTAGGAGTGTTCTCACACCACAGTGACAATCAACTTCCAATACTCATCACCCTGTGGTTGCTTCAGTGCCTGGCTAGAAAGATCCCGTTTTCTACAGCAAGTTACGAAGTTGCCAGGGGCTTCAAAACAGAGAATGAGCTACATTCTCCTTCTATGTTACAAATGTATCCCAGAAGAGCCACCACCTGAACCATCTCTAGAGACAGGTAGATTAGCACATACTTGACATTATCAGTCTTCACACACACACACACACACACACACACACACACACACACACACACTCACACATGAGTACATGTCATTCAGCATGGAGGCACACAATTCTAATGTCAGCCCTCAGGAGGCAGAGGCAGAAGTACTGAGCCAGCCTGTGCTACCTAAGAAAACTGTGTCTCAAACAATAAAGTGTTCCTTTATTACAGTATCTATATTTCAAGAGAACAGTAGCCAATGGTCCTGATAGCATCTAATGAGATGAATACTCACACCATCTCTCTACTGCATTTCAAATGGGGGAGGGAGGATGCCCAGTCAAACTCTTACAAATGGACACAGGTACTGTAGCCACAGGATCTGAACATTGCACACGGGGCTCTGCACCTCACACCCACATCATGCCAGTACTTCTATAGTTTGCAGTAACTCTTCACAGGGAAATCAGAAACTGTATTTGGCATGTGTATTCTCCTTACTCAGAAAATAGCCCTCACATGTGTATGTAGCTTACAAAAGGCTGGACTTTCATAGTGCTTTGGGTTAAGCTTTTATTAATAACTCAGAGATGACACTTCACTCAGGTTAAATGTTAAATGGCTTTCTTATATGGGCCCCCAAATCTTACACTGCATCTCATTACCGCATGCACAGCACTGGCCTCTGCCATACTGTAAACTCCTTAGAAGCAGGAACTGTGCTGGAAGGTGATGAAACCAGAAATAATGGTGAGCACACAGTAGGTATTAAGCGCTGCACTAAACAAGCTTCATAGATTATGTCACTCAATCATAGAATACTTTCTCTCTTACAAATGTAAGAGGTAATCTGAAGTTGTGAAACCAGGGCTTTTTTGCATAACCAGTCCAACCACTTCTGAACCACTTCACATGGTAAGTCTGGGTTGCTCCCCCAGCCAAGCCCAGGTTTCTTTTTGAGATTCTGCCAATTAAATTCTCACTGTACACGTTCCTTCAGAAAGATCTGCTACTTCTTACCCTTGACAAAAAAAAAAAAAAAATGTTCAACTTTAATTTTCAAACAGATAGGGAAAGCCAAGTGGCCCACTGATGTGTCATCACAGCGGAAGGGAGCCAGGGGCCCTTTCAGTCCATGCCATGCCTGCACTCTCCTCCTGGACAGGCCAGGCATCTGGGATCTGTGTGCTCAGCGTCCACTACCATTAGAAGGTTGCTACTCTCTCCACACAAGCAGTAAGGGGAGAAGCCCAGCGACATGGGCTCTAAACAGCACAGCAGCTTCTCAAAGTGCAGTCAGAACCCACAGTCTGTTCCTTTGAAGGGGCATTGTCTGTTTGATCTATAAGACCCAAATCACCAGAGAATGTAACTTCACCTTTTCCTACACAGGGTAACAAGCTGACGGTGCACACCTTAGAGCTGAGGTTATAGGAGAAAAATAAATAAACAAGAACAAAAGCAGCAGTTCTACATATGAGTCACAGATTACAAAGCCCCTTGGATTTCCATAAAGCCTTACAGACTTTGTTTAGAGTCAAGTCAGCCATGACCTCTGATTTTGAGCACTTCCCACATCTGGTTTTGCCAGAGTAGAAACTCCTTGATCTAGCTGTGAGGTACAGGCTAATGCAACTAGGACAATTAGTCAATTTCTAGGTCCGGAGATGGAGGCACTCCAAGCCAAGCCAAGAGGCCTTGGGGTCAGGGTAAAGGGGCTGAACAAAACCACAATTTGGGGTACAGAAATTTTCTCTTAAATCCATAGCCTAATGTTTCCATCACCAGGACGCCTTCTCAGCAGCTGCCCAGCAGCCCCGAAATGCCCAGACCCTCCCTGTCTGTCTCACGTCTCCCTTCAAGTCTGCACCTGGTTTGGGCCCAAGGTGTCTGGGGCTAAACTACGAAACTTAAACAGTGTTTTTCAACAACAAAAAGAAAACAATAGTGTAGTGTTTGAGTTTGTTATTATTAGTTTTTTTTTTTTTTTTTAATAAATGAAGCAAATTAGTTTTTCAAGGTAGGGGAAAAGAGGCCCACAAGGTGTCTCTCTTGCTGGGCTAATACAGTTACAAGTTAGATAACAAGCCATACAATCTTCGGTTTATATATTCATTTGTTTATAAGGTAATTATGAACAAGGTATTAAAACTGCCAATTACTTGAGTGACGAATAAAATTTTCCTTGCAGTAAAAGTATGGTCCAGCCAAATCCAGCAATTTCCTGAACTGCACAGCTCCTAAATTGCAGTGTGAAAGCGCTCCGTTCTAGATGGCTCATGTACACTGTGGTCTTTGTCAGCCTCGATGCCCAGCACAAAAATCCCTTATAACCACCAGGATAATAGCCCCTGTATCACAAAAATTTAAATCTGCCCTAATGGAACTGAATCAAATCCAAATTCAAGTTTCTTATTACCTTAGACTAACTGGCAAATTACCACCTGATAGGTACCAGTCTAAAACAAAAACAAATAAAAAAAGTTACTTTATTTTATGAAAGAAGGTTTTAAAAAGAGAGAAGTAACTACATTTTTTTTTAAATGAAGAAAAAAAAAACAAACAAAAACCTCTTATCACCTGAAACTCTCAAAATAAATGCATTTCAGCGTTTGGGTCCTAAACAGCCACTTGCAGAACACAAAGATCCAATTCAGTTATAACTTTAGCTTTTCTCCAAATATGGATAAACACCAAAATTCATCAACACATTCACAGGCACCACAGGCAATTCATGCTGGGGCAGAAAGTGTGCAGTGCCTGATTAAACCCAAATTCCTCATCCATCACTGAGGTTACATGCACAGGGCGTCTTTCCACTGCCGAAATAACAAGGCCTGGAGGGCGTTCAAGCCCTGCACAAACCCATCGGAGACTAGGAATATTTGGTTTTCTGTTTGTTGATGGTACAGAGAGTTCCACGGTCAAATCATTGCTGAGGTGACTTATAATTAGTTTCTTCAAGACAAACAGACCTTCGGGGCATGGCTGGTGGGGAGCAGCGGACAGCTGCTTCCTTCCAGCTTCCAAAGAAGCCACGGGAAAAACAGGAGTCCCACGTATTTCAACCTTGGCTGCTGAGGTCCAAAAATAATGTCTTCATTTTGTCGCCAATGTCATCTTTCAGTCAACTTTGCCAACTACCATAAAATGTGGAGGCAAATACAGCATACCAATTTTCTCTGATGATATTTATTTTAAGAATGCTGGAGAAAGACCTTGCTGTGAACAAGATTAAGATGCCCTTGACTTCCCTTGAGTCTCAAGTCTAGCAGGGAACGGGGAGGGAGAGAACAACAGACAAACAGAATTTGGTAGCAGGGTTGGTGCTGTGAGAAGGAAGGAAGGGGCATCAGTGAAAGTACAGGGGTCTGCCACCTCAAGGGCATAGAAAGGCCAGCAAAGTTCAGCAATGAAATCACTGGTGAGCCTCCAGGGATGCAGAGCTGGCCTGGCCATTGGGAGGACAGGCCAGTGCAGCTGCATGTCAGCTCTCCAACAAGAAAGAAGAACGAAAGCAGAGTGTCTTCTCAAGGAAATGGAAGTGTGCTTGGCTGGCTGGGGTACAGTGTTCACAGCTACAGACAGAAAGCTTGCCGTCCAAGAGTCAGTTAGCTGGGACTAAAGACAGGGACTAGTGACAGGTTAAGAGCACTTGCTATTCACTCAGAGGATCCGAGTTCAGATACAAGCACCCCACAGTGAGGGGGTCACAGTCACCTGTAACTGGAAGCCACGGATCCAACACCTACCCTGAGGGCACCTGCATACATGTGACATACATATACACATATGCAAATGTACATAAATAAAAATAACAAATCCTGAACCAACAAAAAGAGTAAAGTAGCCAAGACGAGAGTATGTCTAGTCAGGCCCTGGGCATCATGTCAAGCAATGACTTTCCTATCCTGTTCACCTGTGAGGACAGGCCTGAAGCTTTGGAGTGCTGTGGTGACATCATTACCGGTGCCATATGCAATGGATGCTCTGGCAGGGAGCAGGTGACAGAAACTAGCTGAAGGGGAGGGCACCAGGTGTGAGGCTTCAAAATCAATGAAGACAGAGGATGATACTGTGCTGCCACGCAATGACCTGCTTGGATGTTATGTTTGGGGGTCATGTACCACCCTTCTTCTGGCTTCCAGAGCAGCCAAGGGGTGGTCTCTCCTGCACACAGCTGGGCCCCTACTCAATAGCTCTAGTCTTGGGACCAAGTTTAACTCTAGCGGAGTTTCCATTCAGTCTGTTACTTTCATCTTTCATGATGGATGTGGGTTCCTTTCTAAGGCCTGGGCTCCACCTTGCTCAGCAGGTATGAAGTATTACAGATGAAAACACCCGATACCAACACTTCAACCCATCTGTAGCTTCTTGGAAAATGGCTGAGTGCACAATCTCCACCTATGAGGAATGTGTTCCTTTGATAGATACTGAGCACACAGAACTCTGTAATCCTGGGGGGAATCACTAAGCAGAACAGAGCACAGGCTAGGACGGCCGCTTGACACAATGCCAACTGCTTCTACTTTCAACTTGCTGTGATCTCCAGAATGTACAAGTGTCTCAAAAACACTCACACACTGTAAAGTGGAATAAAATGGTGATAATTTACTTCCAGGGTGCGAAAAAGGGCTTTCAGATGGAGTAGCTTCTATTCTTGGGGAACAGAGAGTAGTGAGGTTGGTTGTTTTCCTTTTTTTTTTTTTTTTTTCGTTTTTTTCCAACCCTGGAATTCCTGATCCAATCAAGCTCTTGTTCCTTCTGAAGTAAGAAACGTCTGCCAATCATTTCAACTGTGTCCTCCCTATTGAGCCAGATGAAAGGCAGCTCAAAGGCAGGCATGATGTGTATGGGCATGCAGTCTTGGCTGTGTAAGGAGGCTATGTGCAGGAGGCACTCTCCTTTCCAGAGGATGGGAGTCTATGGTTTAGATACTGCAGAGGCCCCTCGACGTGGATGTTACCCCTCTTACAACGCTCCAGTTCTGTTCTTCTGCTGTCACCAACAACTTATGAATTGTGGTCATTCCACGTACTCACCACCATGCAAGCACATTAACTGTATGGCCTGGCACAATCCGCCCTGGCCATAGAGAGATACTGGCCTCTGTATAAACTTACAAGCAACCAGCTCAGCACCATATATAAAGAAATCACAATTATTAACAAAAACGCAACATTGTACACACACACTGAAGGGGATTTATTTCCAACACACAGACACTGAATCAACCAACTCCCCATAGTATCAGACTTCTTTTAAAAGAAAGGTTTTCGGGCGAAACCTGCGTCTTCTCAATCAGATAAAATAAACAGCAGCCACTGCTCACCTCTACAAACAGGATAACGAGGAAGTTTCATTACGGGAATACACATGTGTAGGCCAGCCCACTATCGTGGTGCCATTGAGTAAAAGCCAAAAGTGGAGGCTTCAGAAGGAAGCCTGATTCTTGATGAGCTGATGGTGCTAACCAGCGAGGGACCCATGCAGCGAGGAGGAGAGTTTCATAGTGTCTCGGCTAAAGCCAGGTGGACAGGAAGGGTCATCAGCTTGTGCAACAGCAGCTGCACAATCATCAGGCCATGTATGTCTGCCAGTTTTAAGACACGTTAAAATGGAAAACAAAATGTGGATCAAAAGCCTGTTCATGCCACGTATAAGTTCAAGTTGGTCCTCTGTAAACAAAAATTGACAACACATTCTCAAAGAGGAGGATGAAGTTCAGAAGCAGCTGAAAACTCATTTTAATGTGAAATGACTTGTGTAAAATAAAGCCAACGATGCCTTGACAGTAAAACTTTTAACCCTCTGGGTCCTGAGAGATGACTCAGCAGGAGAAAGCACTTGCTGCCAGGCCTGACAACGTGACTTTGAACTCTAGAATTCACACCATGGATCTCCAGTCCCCAGGTTGTCCTCTCATGTCCACATACATGCTTTAGACATTCATGGGAAGGACGATCCAAGATGCCTTGGTGCACCAGAAAATGGTACACTCCTCCCGAGCTTCCCAGGAGGGCAGAAAAGCAAACACTAGCTGACTAGTTACACAGAGCAACTTGTCCAAAGTTAAGGCTCTTTGATATAATAATTCAAACTGTGGTGCCTGCAGGACTTTAATCTCTTCCTGCTTCAATGTCTTGCTTTGCTGCACTAGCTGAAGCCAGACAGAAATGAAATAGAAAGATCTCACCCAGCCATCACCAGCTGGGAGTCAAGATTTGGATGATGGTGCACGACCAATAAGTAGATTTGCTGGAAGCTCCAGGGAATAATCACAGCATCCCTTAGCATTGCGCTGGGCATGGAGAGACTTTATAATGTGCCCCTGTATCTGATTCTTACTGGTCTCCATTTATTCTCCCATTTCATGGGCCTTACCCCCCATCGGTTTCTGCCTGTTTGAAAATGATGCTGAGAGTCTGGCAATTTGTGTGGGCATGGTGTTCAGACAAAAAGGCTCAGAAGGTCCAGTCCTTGCAGATGGAGGTTGAGAATCCATGTGCTGTTGCAACCCTTCACCTCAGTGTTGCTCAAACCTGAGCCAACATCGAGCTGGAAGACAGCACTCCTGAGGGAGGACTGCAAAGCACCACACTGCGAGGGCTCTAGTCAACGTGTGTGCAAAGGAAGGACCTGAGATTCTGTGTTTCCACTAAGTTCTCAGGAATGACCCACTGCATGTCGAGTTTTCCTCCTCTCTGAGCCTCTTGTCACAGTCCCACATTGAAATTTCACAGCAATGCACTGGAAGCCTTTTGTCTTTTTCACTGTGCTGGCACACAGTATGCCCTTTGAAGAGAACTATGTTGTTTCTCGGTTCTCACACTGTCTTTTCCCGTATCTTTGATAATCACTTTCTGTCAACCTCTACCAGTGTCCTTGGTGGAACTGAACTCGCAGAGAACCTGCCTCCTAGGGCAATGCTCCCATTACTCACCCTGTCCTGTCCTTTTCTCCATTCCTTTGTCCTGTGGTTCCTTCTGGGAGAACTTTTCAACTTTCTCCCAGCACATTTATTTCTTTATTAAAATGACTATTTCTGAATTCTGAACTTCAATTTTTCAGCTTGGTGAATATTTGCATTTTCAACTTCCTGAATATTTCCTGTGTATATGTTTTCACTGGACTCTTTGATTTTTGTGGTTTGAGCAGCTCATCTTTGGTCCCCAAAGAAATCAGATCTGTTTCTCCATCTAGTCTCTCCAAATCCCTTGTTTCCATTTGCTTCAAACTCTGAATTTCAAAATCAGCAGATATTGACTCATATTTTATAAAAAATTATTTTAAAAAAATCTTACTAAAACCAGTTAGGGCAATAAGCACGTGAAATCCCAGAATTCAGGAGGCTGAGGCAGGAAGATACCGAGTTCAAAAGCCATTCAGTAAAACCGACCAGACAGAGCCACAAAGATAAACAAAACAAAACACAACTGAAAGGGATTAGGGTGTAGCTGTGGCTGGGGTTATGGAATTCATGCCTTACAAGTAGACAGCTCCAGATGTGTTCTCCAGGACCACGCACAAAAAGAAAGCATAGTGCTACCTGCCTTTAACCCAGTTCTTAGGAGATGAAAGCAGGAGGATCCTAAGTTCATGGCCATCCTCTGATTTCTAGCGAGGGCATCCAGGGTCACATGAGAACCTGTCTCATAAAGAAAATGGGGAACCTAGGCTGACTAAAGCTATCACTTCAGGTAGACAGGTTGCTGAAAGATAAATGTCCACAGAGGTGACAGAGGAGCTAGCTTGAACGATGATGGCCCCCAGGGGAGGTTCTCCTTGCAAATCCTTAGGGTCTAGGCTATAGGTCTAAGCATGGCTGTCACCCGAGAAAGCAATGGAAATAAAATGGTAGGAGAGGGTGGAACCTTGGCATTGCTTGACTCAGTTTCCCTGACTCATAGGCAAAGCCCTCCATCCCGCCCAAACTCCAAAGACTCTGCTCAAGCTGTCTTAGAAATGAACTTGCAATCTTGTGTGTCAGATGCAGGTCAGTCACTGGGCTATGAGTGTGGAATGAGAACGTGGAGGTCAGGTTACTTCTTATAAAAAAGTTTTTGCTAATTTTTTCAATAGTATGGGACACCTCCACTTTTACAGATTTTGAATTCCTGAAATAACCTGAGGATCTGTAGCATCTGCAGGTGTGTGCACACACAGAGGCACTCTCTCTCTCTCTCTCTCTCTCTCTCACACACACACACACACACACACTCTTTCACACTCACAGCAGCTTTCACTTTAGGGGATCTTCTCCACTTTCTCCCTACTTAAGTTTATGATTTGCCCAATGCCTGCAAACTTTTTATGGGGTTTTCATTTGGCTTGCTATCTCCTCTTCATTCTTGCTGGTATTTACATTGTGTGTTTTCTGTTCTTTGTCTTTGCTTTATTCCTTTCATTTTCGGTGGCTACAAGAGAACAGAAGGAAATGAATGTGCCCAGCAACCCAGTTAACACACACCTTCTGCAGGAGCTCAATCAGTAACACCGCATTCACATTCTCCCTAACAGTGAGCAAATATTCACCACTGGCCCTGCTTCTCCAATAAGCGTAGACTGTTTTATTGGCCTACACCAGGAACCGTCACTTAATAATAAAAGCAAGAGAGCACCAATGTTCAAAACCACAAGTAAATAACCCGACACCACAAAGGGATTAATTGTGCATCTGTACAGCAGGGTAAGTTCATTCTACTTTATCTTCTGGTAGGGAACATCACAGAGTATCTTGGTCCTACTGGCCCCTCTGACATGTGGTCCCTGTGGTCCTACACGCAGGACCACCACTCTTCTGTGTACTCACTAACATTGAGCCTATAAGTCACGCTAGAAAGGAGCATGAGAATTTAAGACCAGAGATGGAAGGAGTCATGAATGGCAGGGCAAGCCTGATGTCCAGCACTGAGAAGCTGAGGAAGAACCAAGAGGAAGCTAGGCCTACAGAGTGAGACCCTGTGACAACAAACAATAACAGAATGGCAAAAGATGGGTAGAAGGCCTTATGCAAAACAAACAAATAAACAAACAAACTTATGTTTAAAAGCATACAGTACCCACACTGTCTGTTTCCCCACCACAGAGAGGTAAGTTCTAGCAACTACAGCCATAGCACTGGCCTCTCTGAAAAGGGAGCTCACCAGAATGAGCTTCTGCCCCTAACATGCTTCATGGAGAGATCCAAAGATGGCTTTCAGGAACTTTTTTTCCCCATAGTGGAAAATGCCTCTTCCTACAACAGTTACATAACATATAAAACTGTTTTGAATTCTTTGAAAATTCTCTTTGACTATTATATGATGTGGTACGAACAAAGACAGACTCATTCAATGAACTGACTTCGTGTCCAAATCTGTAAGCACTTTTTCATCTTGGAAGAATTCTGCCATCTGATCTCCTGAAGTATGACGATTCCCTTAAAATCTTATTCAACCTTACTCAACAGAGTGCTCTATCTTCCAGCTGAAGCTACACAACAAGGGAAGGAGACAGCCTGGCAGGTGGGATTAAACGCTAAAAAGGAGGTGTTTGTATTTATAATTGCCTTCTCTTTCATGTTTTGAGTTTAGTGCTTAAGCAACTCTCATCAGAAGGAAGAGGCACTGTTGATTACAACACTGTCTCACTGTTTTGTTCTCCACCAAATGGAGAGTCCTGAACCTCTGGCCTTCAGAAGCCATTGGAGAAGCTTAGGTAAGCAAAGGAAGAGACAAAAGTAACTAGACCAGAATATAGGCGCGTGTTGGGTCTTGCCACCCTGATCACGGAACGCTAACTGGCTAGAACTCTGTTTCGTCTGTCTTGGCAGAGCAAGCTTCCCTTGGCATAGAGCGGCTTCCTGCTAGAAGCCGTCTCAGTGCTTCAAAGCAGCACTTGAAATGGCCAGCCCAAAGTGGGGAGGAGGGCGGGCATGACGCCACTCAGATAGCACAGAAGCTTGTGCCCCACTCAGGCAGGACAGACTCAAGGAATGGAAGTCGATTTTAGGGGCTTCAAGAAAGACCACTGGGGAAAGATGGCCCACAAGATTACTTCTGTCAAATCTTGTTTTGAAGGAGGAGAAAAAAAATAAGTCTAATAAGTAAAAACAAACTTTAACAGAAGGAGGAACAGAAAGCCCGACTGTGTGATTAACTAGGACAAGCCATCCATCCATGCCTTTATCCACCCAACAAACACGTGATGAGTGGGCCAAACACTACCGTGCAGGCATGTCGTAGTGGGTATAAAAATAGAAATGATATCAGTTTGGGCAGGTTCCATTTTGAAGAGAAAAAGAACATTTTCAAATCACAAATACTACTAGAAGAAAATACGTTTTCAGATGCACTTCGAAATGATGGAACAGGAAGCAGAAGCAGATAGATCTCTGAGTTCTTGGCTAGGCTGGTCTACATATCGAATTCCAGTGCAACCAAGACTGTGTGGTGAGACCCCATCTCAAACAAACCTACAAATCAACCAACTGTTCAAACAAACAAAATCAAATAGGAGCAAAGCCTAAACTGAGGCACAGGAAGAGCGGAGCACAGGAAGAGTGGAGAACAAGCGACCACGCTATCCAGCATAAAGCAAACATAACGATTCCTAGGAAGCAACAACATGGCTCATCCCTGGACCCAAGGAATGACTCTAGAGACACTCCCGCTTGAAGAAAGGTTGCAGAACACTAAGCATCTATTTAAGATTCTGCTTCTGTCCTAACGAGCCATGTAAAAACACTGAAAGCTCTTAAGAGCCATGACGATGACAAATAGATTTCAAACTCAGTCATTCTAAGCAGAGAATTGAAAACATGGTAAGTCTGTATTCCACGGGCTAGTTTAATGAGTCAGTGTGATGGTAAGCTCCCAATGTGGCCCAGATACAGCTCCATGCAGAGTAAATCCTTTCATGTGCAAGCTATGTATAGACACCTTAAGGTCCAATAAAAGAATACCGAGAAAGGCATGACGATACTTATATGCTTATTTTGTGGGACACAACCGTATCTGGGTTCCGTGGGGGAGGAGAGGGCCCCTAAAGCAGGACTCTGCATGTAGGAAGACATGCATTCATCCGTCAGAAGGACAGCATGTGCTTGCTTGGGGAAGAATTTTGCAGCTAAGTTGGTCAAATTCCATCGCCTCCTCCACAGACAGATATGGGTAGGTCCTGGTAAGGTCTGTGCCTACTTCATCAAAACCAAGCTTGTCGATCCCCCTTAGAAATCTATGTTTTACTTTTGGCTAAAGTTGATCTTCCAGTTTCTTAATTAATATGACAAACTGGTGACCTCTTTTCAAATATTGACTTACGAAGGTTTTGGTTAAAACAACTATTTATGCTTTTACCACCTAGCTATATAATTATTCAGGTATGTTACTACTTGAATTTTCATAATGCTTGCTTTCCCATTTGTAACTTAATTTCTGAGCGACAAATCAATTAAAATCACTAATACCATATTTAAAATCTATAAATTAAGCTTGATGAATACTTCAGATAAACTCAGTATCATACAACCAAGCAAGGGTACCTAAAAGGAATTCCAAACTAATCCAGGAGTCTGATTTTTGGAATGCAATAGAACTATATAATTAATATGGGTTGTATTCACTATATAAATAACAAAACATATATTTCTCCAGACTTAAAATAGGATGACATCCCAGCAAAAACATCATGTGTAGAAAATAAAGTTAAAAATTCATAAGTTAAAAATGCAAACCAAATCTACTGGCCATCCAAGCTAAGGCTAAACCTATCTTAAACATGCTCAAATATATATTCACCTATAGACATGCAAAACCATTTAACAGAAAACCTATTTTACAGCTAGGCGGTGTCTCGTGTAACTTTCTATATGTACTGAAAACAGGAAGCAGGATTATTGTCTCTCTTAAAACCTGGTCCAGCCTAAATACTGAGTAAATTGGAGACAATCTATACGTTAACTCATTCCTCTTTGATTATTTTGCTCCAACCCTACACAAGGCTTGTGTCATTCCTACAGACAAACACCCTCCTTATGTGGCTCTGACATACCCAGGACTCAGAATAAAGAACAACTCTATGATCTGTGCATGACATGTCTGTTACAACTGCTGGTACTCTCAGCCACATGATGCTTGATTCTGGAAAGAAACAATATGTTGACTATCTAAAATGGAGACAGAGGGAAAGGGAGACAGACACACACACACACACACACACACACACACACACACACACGGGGAGGAGGGTTGGTTGCACACTATATCCTTTCATTCTGCTGCTTAAAAAAAAAAAATGTTAAGAGCTTGTCCTTGACTCCTTCCAAACCAGCCAAAGAGGAAGAACCGCTTAGCCACATCTTCTCCCTGGTGTTAATGTTCTGTCCAGGTAGCAATCTCTGCAGTCAAAGCCTGGGATACCACTCCCCCTGGACATGGCCTCTCTTTGACAGTCTTTACCAGCTACTTTGTCCATTGTTACAGCCACTGGAGAGCACACCTCAGGCCTTTTATGTCTTTGCTCTCTGTCACTTAGCAAATGACTGACTTGGTGATTAGGGTCAAAATTCATCCCATAAACACAAAATTGGGTACAAATGCTGACTTATTGCTATTATGTTGTGCTTTATTTCTTGACCACTGAAAGAGAGCTTGAGTTTTCCTGTTAATTCACTCTAAATATAAAACACATTCTCTCTCCCTCATCTACTGCTGCCAAGACAGTTCTAAATTTCCACCTTTCTCCTGTGACCCTCGTGTTTAAGAATCCACATTGGCCCTCTTCCCTAGGCCTATGCCCCTAAGCTAAGCCCACAGCACATGGCAACTGCTGCAGTTGTGAATGCTGGAGATCCTTGAGCCCTTTCAAGTGTGGAATGCCATTTGATCCCTGCCGGAACAGAGGAGAGATGGGCAGACATCGCTGATTGTTTGTACAGATACACAAAGAAGAATTAATTAAGTCTGCCTAAGGTCAGACAGGCCGTTACCGTGAGCCAGACACAAACCTGGGTCCCAGATCCCAGACTTAGTCTCTTCTCCAGAGTGCTCCGTGAGGAATGCTCTCCTCTCGGCACGAACAGGACTGCCCTAGGCTGTTGGAAGGACTGAGACACAGGTCTGAGTCCTACACTGCTATGAGATGTGACAAAGGACACTAGAGGTCACACACCCTAAATCTGTAAGAGTTTCAAAACTGAAATTAAAAAAAAAAAATAGTCTTCATACTAGAAAGCGTTAGTCAACTTGACTGAACCTTTAAGTGCCAGGAGGCTAGTGACAAAGTCCTCTGGCAGCTCCTGAGAGGATGTTCGCAGGCAGGATGAACTATGGAGGAGAACCTGGTCATAAAGAAAGGTAGCATCATGTCATGCCATAGAATAAAGGGGAAGCAGAAAACCCTCTAGTGCAGAGGCCTCCCATCACTGCTTCCTGGCCACCAGCACATCTCCTGCCCTTCCTTCCTTGTCTTCAGGTGTTCTGTTACAGGCACAGGAGAGACTGGGTATCAGCCTTCTAAGCAGTCCACAGAACCAGAAGCTCCCGACCCCTTCGCGGACCACAATCCTGCCACACAGTGCTTCTCGGACCACAATCCTGCCACACAGTGCTGGGTTTTGTCTCTGAGGCCTAAGACCCCACACCAAGGGAAGGCTGTGACTCTTAGGCCTTTCTGTGCCTCCCACACATCTCAGCTACAATGGAACCTAGAAGATGGGCTGGAAGCTCGCATTACTCACAGTAGGTCAGGAGGACAGCAGCGGGGACAGCATCTGTCACCAGCCTTACACATGGCTGAGGACTTTGCCACAGTCTCCACCCCCGCCCCAGGAATCCAACACTGCTAGGTTTTGTTTTGTTGTGTTTTGTTTTTTGTTTTTTCAGAGTGAGACAGTTCAATTTTGTGGGCGTGTGTGTGTGTGTGTGTGTGTGTGTGTGTGTGTGTGTCTGATGTCTGTCTATCATGTCTCTGCTGCCACTTTTCACGTGGGACTTGATAAAGCAGTTCACAAAGCGAAAGGCACGCTCACCATGAAAGACCTGTGTTTCTGAACTCCAGCGTCATTCTGGGTGACTTACAAAGGTGGAAGAGAAGGGGGTCGTGGAGCCCCACTGCTGACGTACTCTGTGACAGACTCTCACTGCAGAGTCAGATAATGAATCCTGAGCTATTTAAATTGCTTCTCTTATTCTTTTTAATTTGGTCTTTTTAATTAGTGTCATTGCTATTGCTATAATTTATTATTATTACTTTACCAAGTATGCACAGTTGAACGCTATAAATATTCAGCCACAGGTTTAGACTATGTGTATACAAGAACCGCCTGAATTATTCTGGTGCACATGGCTTTCCATAAATTTTCCCTAATTCACATGTTAATTAAGCTAATTCTACACTGTATCCCTGCAGTAGGACACTGAGCCACCAAACACAGAGAGCAGCAGAAAGGAACTTATTTGATAACTGGGGAACAGCTAGATGGACAAGGCAAGCTGGGCACAGCAAGCTTAGGGATGAGCTCCAGTCTCCAGCATAAAATGTGAGGCCAAAGTCTCATCTCAGTGAACCCTCTTCTCACTATCACTGCTTTACATTTTTATTTATTTACTCTGGAGAGGGGGTGCCACAGAGAACCTCAGTGCACTCTTGAAAGTCACAGGAAAATTTGGGGGAGTCAGTTCTCTTCGTCTATCGTATGGCAGTGAGAAAGGAACTTGGGTCCTCAGGCTCCGAACCAAGTACCACTTCACAGTCTCACTGCCCTTCCCCTTGAAACTGCCCAGCCTTCTTTGGGCATGCCCATGTCCCAGGCTTTCTTCCATGCTTTATTTTCTCTCCAGGATCTTCCCCTCTCTTTGAGCAACTCTTATTCACTGTATTTCCTCTTCTCCAAGGTGAGACATTCCTGCTATGTGGTAAGGATTTCTGTTTGTTTTGCTGACCTCTGACCCTGGAGAACTGTAACCTGACACATATTAGGACTCTATCAATATTGGCCTTGCCTGACCACATCAAAGGATAGCTGCCAGGGCTCAATAATCACACCTTTATCAGGAGCCCTTTGAAGATGGCTCCTCACTAGAATGAAGTTCCACCATGACAGGCAGTTCGTGGGCTCCTTCCTAGAACAGAGGCTGGCATATGACACGTATTCACGGCACTCTAGATGAAGGCACTGTCTCCCCCTCCGCCCATCGCCTCCTGTGTAACAGGCTCTCCCTGCCTTCTCTCCACAAGTCCCCACACTGACTCCGGGAATCACATACAGCACGTACAGCACACCACACACACACACACACACACCACACACACAGATGGGGCCTCCCAGTATGGGCGGACCTTGCACTATAGATGAGAGGGACCTTAATGAATCCTGTACCACTTGATTTGAGCTTTGCAAATGTCTACAAGTCAGGCAGTATCAAGACCAAGAGCTGAGCATGTACCCACCATGTTTCACAAATCAAATTGCCCTAAGTCACATTTCAGATTTCAGAAGGGCGTGGAACATGGATAAGTCATGCCACACCACATAAAGCAGAGACAAGCACTCATCACTTTTACTTTCAGATGTACTCATCCAGAGGATTATTCCATGACCAAAAACCAAACCAAACTAACCAACCTATCCTACCACAGCTATGCCATGTTTTGAGAAAGGGAAAAAAAAATCAACAAATAAAAGAAACATACACAAACACACACAGCCTTGCCCTGCACATCACTGAGCTCTTCTGATTTTTTTTTTTTTTTTGAGACAGGATTTCTCTGTGTAGCCTTGGCTGTCCTGGGCTCACTTTGTAGACCAGGCTGGCCTTGAACTCAGAGAGAATGGAGATCCACCTGCCCCTGCCTCCCCAAGTGCTGGGATTAAAGGTGTGCGCCATGGTGCCCGGCTGGTCTTTCAAATCCTAAAAGATCTGTTATTGTGCCAAAGATAAGCTTTGTTAAGAAGACGAGCAGTGGCTCTCCAGCCAGCATACCAGGTCACTCCTATTTTACCAGGCTTCAGAAGAGTCTGTCTGCATTTGTCTTTGGACATGGGATGCCATGTGAGCCAGCGTTAGCTCTTGTCTGCGACGACAGGCAGAGGCAGACATCTGACTAGTCAGCCATCGCTGAAGCCAGCTACTCCAACTGGGAGGGTCCAGTGGTACAGAGAAGAACAGCATGAAGCTGGGGTATTAAATCTGTGTTCTCATAACAACAATATACAATAGAAATATATCTGTGTATATACATTATATAATCACAAGTATGATTTCATATAAATATGTGAGATCTTTAGATATGCCCTAACAAGACTCGAACTATTTTTTTGGTTTGTTTTAGAGCATATAAATAGCCCAGAAAAAAAAAATGTTTTATTCCAAATGATTTCTAATAACAAAAGTGAAAAGCCCTGGTAATAAAGGTCACAGTTTTAGAAATTACTTTGAAAAATGCAATTAAAACACTGTGTTAAAGAAGTATCAAAACTGGGTCATTTCCTGTTTGTTTTGTTTTTATGCAATTTCAGAAATGTGGTTAAAAGCAGTGATATTTAGCTGAGATTACTTTGAAGGGCCTCTCTATAAAGGAAAATGTTCCTTTCTACACACTCTGATACAGAAGATATTGATGCTTTAGAAATAACTATATCTTCCAATATTCAGAAGTGCCCTCAGGAGAAAATAAAATCTTTGTAGAAAGAAACCACCAGAGAGGTAAAATTCTCAAGACTTCTCATGGGCATAAAACTATTTTTCACCCTCCATATTGCCTAGCAGGCTCCTCACATAAATCACCACCCACAGAGGCCTCCTAAGCTCAGCAATAATTGGGCCTCTCATTATGTGAGAGGAACAAAAGAGTAACTGCCCAGATGTCCTGGGACAGATGAAAGGGAAAGGAGGTAAGATTATTGAGGCTAATTTGACACACAGACTCACTAAAGCCAAACACATACAGAAACAGCACGTGGTAAATTCATAACTTTCCCTGCAGCCTTTATAAATTCATAACTTTCCAGCCTTTAGCTTTCTAGCTACAAGTGACAGCATTCAGAGGTGTGATCGTTGCTGTTTAGTTCCAAGAGAATTTCGTAACTTCCTTGCATGCTCTTAGGCTTTCAACTCTCTGCCATGCCACACTGCAAACTATTAGCCCACTGTACCCAGAGCAAAATCCACCCTGCAGACCCTCAGCCACCACTGTGCTGGGCTCTTAAGCATGTTGATAGAATCTGCCAAAACAGAGGACAAAGATGCCAGGAAAAAGAGAAATTTTGAAGAGCTGTCTTGGTCAGTCAAAAATAACTCGCAATGCTACAAAGACACCTTCTGCTCAGATGCCAATAAAACACAAAGAAAATAGGTATTAATACTAATATGAAAACTTTCATTTTTTTTTTAATTCAGTGTTTATTTGATAAATACCAAGAGCCTTTTCTTTCATTCGTTTCTGGTTCTGATCTGTGGAGAAACCACAGTATCAAATGCCACTTAGCTCTTATTCAAACAGAAGAAAGCAGACAGAGCGGCTGCAGGGTGACTTGGCTGACCTGGGCCTTCAGTAAAAACAAACCGCTATAAATCACCAGATGTAAGCAATTGGAGAGTGATCACTTTAATTAATTGACCAGCTTGCCTGAAATTTACTATATAACTTCAACCCTCCCCACACCCTTACTAGAAAAAAAGGAACAATGGTGGGTTTTATCAAGCTGTTAAAAGAATATGTTTTAGTTTCAGAGACAAGTAAACTATTTAATTGCTCAGATCAAAATGGGAATGTCTTAATTTTAGAAATTAAACCTGCTGGAACATATGAAATGCTACTTTTAAATACTGCAAGGACAAGATGGCCCCAAAGCTGGTCTCAGATACATCAATATAAGCATTTTATTAAACGCACTGAAAATACAGAAAAAAACTGACACAATTTTAATTGTATCTGAAAACTTTGCAAACTAACATTTTGACTTCACTTACTGATTTAACTGCCTAAGTTGTCATTTTTAGTTGGAGTTTCTAACCCTGATCCCATACCAGGAGCCGTACTTAAGAGCTAATGTGAGATGGCTTGTGTTAAGAGCAGATTCTGCTTTTGATTGGACCCTCATTCAATTCCCAACACCTACCTCCAGCAGCTGGTAACTGAGCCAGGGGATCTAGTGCTCTCTTTTGGACTCTAAGGGCACCTGTACTCACATGTGCACAAATCCACATATACACATAGCTTAAAAAAAGGACGATGCCTCCATGGCAATGGCCAACTCCCATTCTCACACAGTAGTAAGTCTGATCATTCTGTACAAACACAATCATAATGCACCATAGCAGTTCCTATACCAACCGCTAGCAATGCCAGAATTTAAGTTCTAGTCAACAGATTATAATCAAAGTTTAAAGTATCTTCTTTCAATCCCAGAGACCACAGTAGCAAAAGCAGTAGGGTGTAGAGTGTGTTAAACCTGCTGGAACATAGAATGTTTGAGGGGGATGTAGTTTAATGGATTGTCTAGCAAACAAGAGCTGGGTTCCATGCCCACACCAAAATACATTCACGCATGCCAACATGCATACATACATACATACATACTTGAGAATTATAAGTGGAAACAAGTTAATCTATATTTACATTAGGCCTCTTGGCCTTCTTTATTATGCCTTGGGAATAGTCCTAATGCTGTGATGCTTCAGTACAGTTCCTCATGTTGTGCTGACTTCCCCTCAATGGGAAAATTATTATGCTGATACTTCACAACTGTAATTTTGCTAGTGTTACAAATTATGACATAGATATCTGACATGGCCACCCAAATGGGTTGCGACTCTGAGAAGCCCTGTAGACGACACCTGCTGCTCTTACAGAACATGCACGGGAACGGTGCTGACATTCACTTACAAGGAGAGCTGTGTAACCTTCGCAGAGACTGGTCCCAGGTTTGGAATGGTCTCTAGTTCATTGTTGTTCAGCTTCCTGTGAAGCCAAAAGAACAGGAGACGCTAATTAGGCCATCGGAAATTCGAAGGCATCACCCAGTTATAAGTTCCAAGGAAGTTCTTTTTTTCCGAGACAGGGTTTCTCTGTGTAGTCTTGGCTATCCTGAACTCATGTTGTAGATCAGGCTGGCCTCAAACTCACAGAGATCCTCCTGACTCTGCCTTCCAGAGTTCTGGGATTACAGGCATGCACCACCATGCCCAGCACCAAGGGGAAAATATTTTATGCAACCCTCAAAAAGAAAATAAGTAGAACTCACACTTCTCGAAGGCTTTGAAGGTGGTCCAGGGAACTTGTCTGGATAAAAGATAATCTGTTGTGACTCAGGTCCCTGTAAGAAAACAAAAGTAATATTTCAAGTAGTTTCTTAAATGTCACTAATATCACTTAATGACCAACTAGGCAGAGGTTTTGAATTCTCTCTCTTAACACCAGTGACAAGCAGAGAAATAATTGGACCATTCTGTCCACAAATTAAATGGCAACCAAATGCCAAACTCGAAATGACAAACTTTGAGGACAAAGTTAGTTTAAGAGACTGGCAGACTCAAATACTTGAAGCCCACAAGCATTTTAAGAGAGACTTTTTGGCACATGGTGAACAGATCTTTGTGAACTGTAGTTTGCTTCAGCCTCTCATCTCCCCACTCCCAACTTCATACAATGACATCACAGACTATGAAAAGTGTCTAATTAGGCAGGTTACTGAAACAAGTACTGCGAAGAAATAGTTTATTATCACAAAATTAGGTACCAATGTCTTTACTGCAGTCAGAGAGGGCCGGTTGCCATCCATGGGTGTTTGTTTGTTTCTCTGTTTTAAGGGGCTAGATTCCTGTACGGGGTGTGCTCAGGCACACACACATCCCTGAATGTATATATGCTCAAAAGGATATAACACAGAAATGCGCTTTTAACCAAAAGGCTCAGTCAAAAGTCAGGTGGATCAGTGTTCTGGGCTGGGACGGGCTAGGTCTACCCTGCATCAAGATTTTAAATGAGGGACAAAATCCAACAAACGTTTCAACATCCTGTCTACAGGCAGCCAAAGTACTATAATGAGGATGAAATGGGCGAAACAGCCTCTGGAAGGCAGGATCAAGCCTGTGGCTGGAAGCTCCCCTCTGCAAGAGGCAAGCTGGTCCTAAGCTAATTCTTCAGTGTTTAAAACGAAGCTTTTTAAAGAACCAAGGTTTTAGAAAACTGAAGTTAGCTGCTGACAAGCATGAGTCACGTTACGTACGTGAGAATGTGCTCCCACAAGTAACAGAAAAATTGAACTCACAGACCCAGAGAAAGTGTTACTTCTTGTTTAGTTGACAATTCAAAATTAAAGATTCTGTCATTCTCCAAACTTCTTGTTTTGAGAGTAAGCCCTGATTGATGTATTTCACCTTAAAACAAACTTTTAAAAAAACAACTTGCAAAGATTTTATTCAAGCTCCGTTTGCTTAAAGACCTACCAGACAGTAACAGACATGAGTAGATTTGTTCTGGTGGAGTTATAACATGAAGGAGGAAAAAAAATCTGGCTCAGTTTGAAACTATAAAAATCCTGCAATTACAACCACTGCTGTGCACGCTCACCACGCTGACTGGAGCCAGACACTTTCCCTCACAGGCCAGCCCAAGTCCATCTGGAGTTCATCAAGGAAGCCATGAGCCCAACGACTCACGTTAGCAGTCAAACAAAACCTGTGTGCTTTAGCACCCCAGACAGACGCAGACTGCCCACATGGTTTAAAACACACGGAGCAAAGAGTCCTCCACCTGGGACTTTAGCCTCACTCTACAGAAGAGTCATTTGGACCTACTTAACTCAAGAATGCTGAGGCTCCCCCCACACAGCCATTGTTTCCTGTGTTTGAAAGCACAGGGGGACCAATCTGCTATTTACATTTAATACAGTTGATTTTCTTTTAAATTAAAAGAAAGAAAAGAAAAGCTAAGAACTGCTCTCTGTTCCCTGGAAGGTTTATTTCACAGAGATCCTGGGAGAAATGAGATTTGAGTGCTCAGAGTTTTCCAATGAGTAATGGGATGAGATTCCCCCAACAAAAGGGAATCAGCCTTCAGCCCAGTGCACATTCTAGGCACACTGGTTTCATGTCCTCCAGCAGGTGCTGGCAGCCACACAGATCTTAGTGCAAATGCTTCCATCCTGAGCTCTGTACACTATTAAAACCACACTATATGTGGGAGAAAAAAAAAAAGCACTTAAGTGACTTTTACTGCTAAATACTTAAAGCCATGGAACTTTGAATTTACCTAAATTTAGATTTAAAGTAATATACATTTCAGAAATAATTGCCTTCCTTTTAGAGGATGCCACATTTTCCTGCATCTCTCCTATACTGTTTTTATGACTGGAGCACTAAAGAGAGATTTGGGAGATACAATGCCTGTGTTGTCTTGAACCTTGGACAGAAACCATTCAATAAGGAGGGTAGATTCATCATTATCTGAAGTTCCATGAAAAAGCACCTTCCCTAGGAAACTTTTTTTTTAAAGACTTGCTGTGATAAGGTCAACAGATGGGAAAGTTGGTGAGGTGCTAACTCTCCAGAAGCCACTGGGCGAAGGTATGGCTTTTGCCTTGCTGTATATGGTAGGGTCACTCTGCATTTTATCAAGCCAATGAGCATATGTGAAAATTATTGATTTTTGCAACATTTGGTTCTAGCTATCGTTTTCTTCTTTTTAAGCATTTGGAAATCTGACTTCCATCTCAAATTTGAAAATACAAATACAGCGAAGCTTCTTAATCAATCCCACAGGGGCCTGCCAAGCTGCTAACTCAGCAGAAATCTGGAAACCAAAAAAACAAAAAGGCAGGCTGTAGCAATTTCAAAACACTGATCCAAAGCGACTCGTAAATCAGCCTGCTATGCTCGAGTTTGGGTCTGGAAAATATAGAGAAACAGCTGTGGAAACCATATTCCACAGGACTATTATTCCCTTCCCACCCCCAACTGTTCTCTGTTCCAGAAGATTCATAACAGGCCGACACCAAAGAAGTCACACCACCTTTTGGACTTTCGCCTCAGCCCTATGAAGAGCTCAAACTTTTCTATGTGATAAGATAAATCATCTGAAATTCCAGCTAAAAATTAATAACACTCGAGGTTCCTGCTGGCAATCAAGCAATTTCCCGCCTTTGGCTAAATAACCTATTTTCACAAGCCCCGTCTCTAGCGTCAGAGCTCTGGAGAGGCACACACCAAGTTCTCAGAGAGCTCTGGAGAGGCACACACAAAGCTCTCAGAGAGCTCTGGAGAGGCACACACAAAGCTCTCAGAGAGCTCTGGAGAGGCACACACCAAGTTCTCAGAAAGCTCTGGAGAGGCACACACAAAGCTCTCCTGAGTCAGGCTCCAGCAGTTACTTCTCTAACAGCCACTTTCATTAAAGAACTGCAGGTTCCTTCTGAAAGCAGAAGGCAGCAGAGCTGCCTTATTGTTTGGCCCCAACTATTCAGCTTTCCACATAAGGCTCTCCTAAGGCAATAAAGGACAACTGGGGTAAATTGGGAAACACACACATACACACACACATACATTCCTAACTTGCAAATTCAACAAAGGAAACAAAAGACACACAGCATAATTTCCTGAACTTTCTCATAAACTATCCCAAAGACAAACTTTAGCTATCTTAGTAACCCAAGGAAAGGATTGCTGTAGTGAACAACACATATTTTCTACTCACTCCCTGGCCTTGGAAGCCATCTCCTTAAGAGCTTCTGTAATTGTGTCAGGTTAACTAGCAGCACACACCTCCCAGAGCAATATACCAGATAACGGGGGAGGGGGAACTAAATTGCACATTGCCTTCTGCTCTTCTCTGAGGTGGAGAACAGACCTCTAGAGCTTAGAGAACAAAGAAAACACTGACAATAAAGACGCTAAGACCACATGGTTAGGCGGCACCTAAAGAAAGGGATGGTCAGAAGTCACAAAAGTACAAGAATGGGGAGGCTGTTTGAGGAACTAGCACAGCAGAGCTTCTGACAACAGACCTGGAGCTTATTTATACAAGTGGGATGGATTTTCACATACATTTAAGGAACGGAGACTTGTATTGAGACAATTTACTACCGGCGGAAATGTAATTAAAGACTGTGCTAACCAAATAAACTGTAATTTGTTTTTAGTGTGCCACCAAATTATCTGAAAAACAAAATCCTAATTAGGTCAGCTCCCTTTAAGAATGTTTAAATAGGTATTGAATCCCCCGCCCCCCTTGATTCAACTCAACTTCCATATAGTTTTCTGAAATGCATCTAAAGTTCCGAAACACAGTGCTGTGTGCTGACAGCATTCCATGGGTCCCCTGTCACTGAGAAACTGCCATAAAGGATAAAGTTAGAGTTGGTAGGCATTTAAAGGCACTCCAGAGAAACACAATCTTGTTTTCTCTCTCCTCCCTGTTATCCATGGGTGTTCACCTCCAGGCATTCCCATGTTCCATTCCATATGTTGTCAATGGAGCCATTCTGCCTTCATGAATGCAGCAGGACGACCCCCCACTCCTCCAAGAGGCAATTGAATGGAATTAGCCACAACTAATTGAAAGTCTTGCTTTAGGCTCAAGTCTTTATCTCCCCCTTCACGAGTAATAAAAGCTGCTACATCAGGCATCCCATAATCAGCCATTAAATATCAATCCAATTCTCGTTAATTCTATTTCCTTATTAAACTGCTTTTCAAAACGAGCGTGTTGTTTGGTGGCCAACAGTTTATAAACTGATGGAAGAACTTAGGTTAGGACACTGGTTCAAAAACACGACTTCTTCAGCCGCCTGATCGAAGCTTCGGCCACTGTTTTCAGGATCGACGATTGTTTAAGAGCTGATAATTTCTGCTAGGCCTTAAGATTTAAGATTTAAGTATGAAGTGCACTTTGATTTCTTTTAAACGGGACAACTATTTTTTTTTTAAACACAACTTTTGCTTATGGCTTAAACACCCCCTCCAATTTTAACAAAATTAGAGGTTGGGAGAGAATAAGGAGAGCTGACATTTGTAAGGATTCGTATTTCCAAGTAAATTATATTTTCTTCCGTGTTCTTCCACACAGTTGGAAGTGACTTTGGGTTTTCAGGCTTTCTAGCTAAAATTCGCCAAAACAATGCTCAGCGCTTGCCCTAAACCTTCCCAGGGCTACTGCAGAAGATCTCGCTCTGAAAACCCTCTGACTATCCGATCAGCCTTCGCACCCAACTTCTCACTGGAACCGAGACGCACTACAAAGTGGCCCGGGAGGGAGGCTGATGGTTCGCTAATGTGAAATTAAGCACAGGAGGCGGAGAGGAAGAAGAAAAGTCTGCACCACAGCAAGGGGTACTAAGTCAGAAGCGCGCATGCAGTGACTGCGACCCGCAGGGACCTTAACCTCTGAGAAGCTACGGCTGGGCCAGTTTCCTACATAAACTCAAAAGAAAACCACCAAAGTTCAGAGTGGCGAGCCAAGAGCCCACCTGAGCGGATGCAGACGGAGGCTGAGTACCCCGCGGGATCCACTCGCGGCCTAAGCGCTGCACACTGCGCCCGAGCCCCGAGCCTTGGAGGACTCATCGCGTCCCGCACCCCTGGCGGGCCGGTCCCCTCCACTCCACAGGAATGATACCGATACTCACAGCCGTGCGACCCAGGCCGGGAGAGGATCGGGAAGGCGAACCAGCCGGCGGCGGCTGCAGTCTAGCAGGTCCCCTAGGCAGTGGCAGGCGGCTGGGCACGGGCGCCGAGCAGCATCGCCCGAGAGCAGCGCGGGCGCCCGGTGGCCTCCGCGCCCCGCTGGGCCCGCGCGCCCCAGCCCCGCGCACAGCAGCAGCCCCAGCGCCGCCGCCGCCGCTCGGAGCCCGGGAGCACCCATCGCCGCGCGCCCCGCCGCCTCCGGCTCGGCCTGGAGCTCCGCAGCCTCGCGCCCCGCGACGAGCCTGGACGAGCACCGACTCCCAGGCGAGGCTGGACACGCCGATCGCGGCCGCGCGCTCCTCGCCGCTCAGTCCCGGCGCTGAAGGCCTCGCATGCCCGCGCGCAGCGGGAGAGCCAGCAGCGGAGGACGGCCAGTGGCGGCGCGGGCAGCCCGAGCGGCGTCCAAGAGCTCGATCGCCCGCGGAGAAACTTTTCCGCCTGCGGCGGGCGGCGGGGCGCGAAGTCCAGGCGCGGCCGAGCGGCGAGGCGGGGCGCGGAGGCGGGCGCGCGCCCATTGGCCCGCCTGGCACCCTCGGCCACGTGACAATAACAAGGCTCCAACCTGGGGGCCGGCGCCTGAGAGAAAGTGGAGCTGAGATTGTAGGAAATTCCGAGTTACATTTTCCAGCGTCTGCAGCCAGAAGTCTCCGCTATGTCCTGGGAACTATAGATCAGGGCGAAAGCGAGCCAGCCAAGGACTGAGCCGGCTGCTGCTCCAAGCTGGAGCTGCTTGGCGAAAACTTCAGGGATTACAGTTGAAGTACTTTTGGTTTTCGGAGGCCTTTCGATTCCAAGCGAGAGAACCGTGTCGACTATTTTACTATTCGAGGATGAAACAGTGCCTTGATGAAAGCAGTTTTAATATTGGTTCCAGTGGGGTCTTTCATGTCCATAAATTATATGTATGTGTATATGACGTATATGTTTCCCTGGCAGCTCAGCACTGGAAGATCAAGGCAGCCAGGACAACACAGTGAGACCCTTTCTCGGATGGATGGATGGATGGATGGATGGATGGATGGATGGATGGATGGATGGATGGATGGGGGATGGAAGGATGGATGGATGGGTGGATGGATGGGTGGATGGATGGATGGATGGGTGGATGGATGGATGGATGGATGGATGGG
>NW_026591816.1:5934009-6008467 GCF_907164565.1 Psammomys obesus | reverse complement strand
GATGGGTGGGATGGGTGGGTGGGTGGAATGGATGGATGGATGGGGGGATGGAAGGATGGATGGATGGGTGGATGGATGGATGGGTGGATAGATGGATGGATGGATGGGTGGGATGGGTGGGTGGATGGAATGGATGGATGGATGGGGGATGGATGGATGGGTGGATGGATGGATGGGTGGATAGATGGATGGATGGATGGATGGATGGATGGATGGATGGATGGGGGAGGGATGGACAGATGACAGGCTTTTGAAATATGGTAGCTTGGTTTAGAATGGATGGAGTTGGTGGGAAGTGACGTTTTATTAAACCCAAGTTGGCAAACAGATTCCAAGCAACAGCTAAGAGAAATAAAAACAGTCAGAAATATGTACTAAGACCTTGAAAACGAACAAACAAAACACATGCCTCGATCTAAGAGGCTATCAGACATAGACATGCTTGGCTGTCTGTGGGGTATGTCCTAACTCCAAGCCTCCCAGTGAAGTCGATCTGGACGTACTCTGCAGGTATGGGCAGCAAGGTGTTGGAAATAACAGACCTCAGAGATGCTCTGCTGCCCCCCACCCCCAGGGAAAATAGACCCTGAAGACTTACGCAATATTTTGTGGGGTGGCATAAACTTCCCCTCCCAGGGAAAATAGGCCCTGAAGACTTTCGCAATATTTTGTGGGGTGGCATAAACTAATTTTAGGGCTCCATTTTCGTAGGCTGCTTGCGGCATGCTATGTGCCCACACGTGTGTGGCTAGAGCTGTTGAAGCGGAATGATGATGCGGAATGAGAGGGCTCGTGGGACTGAGACTTTTACCCATGCCCATTGATTTCCACGATAGCAGGTCACCTGTGTAAGCACTGGACCTCGGAGACGCTGGGTAAGATAGCCCCTCCCCTTTCCATCTGCCTGCAGCACAGACAAGAAATAGTTATGACTGTGAGGCTTCAGTTTTGAACTGTGATTCAGCAGTCAGGCTATGGGCTTTTCTCCATCTCCTCAGCACGCATACTCAGCACACGTCTGCTCCCACTGAGATCAGGACGACACCTCCTTCCTATCTGGCATCCCAGTGCTCTCCTGAACAGGCTTCCCTAAGCCCTGTTTAACTCACCCCACCCCATCTCCATGTACTCTATTGCATTCGCTGGGATGAGTTTCTTAACAGCTAGCTGCGAATACAATCAAAGCCTTTCTTTAATCAGGCTTCTCTCTATCAGCTTTTTGGATAAGTCACTGTAACACTCTGTCCTTTCTGTAATACCTACGAGTGTAGCCTCTGACTCCTCTGGAGGCCACCAGCCCCTCTCTCTTGTGCTACTTCACATGTATGTGTTCCAGACAGTTACTGCCTAATCCTCAGTAGGTCCAGGCTGGTATTTATAATTACACAAATTAAACATTAAAGCAGATATTTATCTGGTTAACTATCAGGAAGAAACACTTATTTTTTATGACAGCACGTGTAAGATCCTTAAAAGGTAACAACTAAAGCAATGTTATTAAATTAGATTAGAAAAGTACAATTGTAAAAGTGGGAAGGAGGCTCTTAGTCCATTTCTTGCTCCTGTAACAGAACGCTTGGTGCCGGGAAACTGACAGCAAGTAAGGCTGGCAAGTGCAAGACTAGGTGTGCACAGCTAGTGAGGACCCTTCCTGTCCACCATCCTGTGGCTGAAGAATGCAAGGTGGGGGAGAGGATGAGGAAAAGGCAGTGCTCATCCTTTTAGCAGGAACCTGCTGCAGCTAGTCAGTGCTGCCGTCACAGTGGGAGTGTGTTTGCTACTCTATAGAGGTTTGTTGTGAAGTTGAGTTTGCACCTTGCCCCTTTTCCCTCTCTGTCTCTCTCATGCCTTGCTCTTTTCTCTCTGCTTTGGGCTGATTCAGTAGAAAGTCCGCCCAGGTGTAAGTACCTTGACCTTGCATGTTCCAGCCTCAGTCACTGTAAGAAACATATCCTTTGTTCTTCATAAATGATCAAGTCTTTGGGATTATGTTAGAGGGGCCCAAAAATGAACTAAGAATTATGTCAACTTCCCAAGATTTACTCCTGAAACAGGCTTAGCAAACTGCTTGCTGTTCCTGTCAGGCTAATACTCTTTTATGTATACACACAGCCCTGATGGCTGCTTGAGTTGTGGCTAGTGTCTAATCAAGGATCGATTTAGTATGAGGTAGTCATATTCATTTTGACTGGGACTCACTTAACATTTCAATGAAAATGAGGTGATGTTTTGGGTTTCTTCTTTCTCCTGAGAGTTACAGTGTCACCGAGCAGCTGAAAATGAAAATAGCCTTCCTTGCAAAAAGTGCCTCAATCACACCAGTTTCTCATTTATAACTTTTCTCTGGTGAATTGTAAGTACTGACTATTTTCCAAATGCCTTCTACTGCCCATTTTGTGGTTAAGGTGTCCCAAGACCTATGGTTCTTTTAGGTTGAGGTTTTTTGTTTTATTTTGTTTTTGTTTTGTTTTTATTTTTCCCTTTTGCTTCTGGCAAGTGTGTTGATTTGGTTGGCAAGCCCACTACACACTAGCTCACTTGCTCTCTCTCTCTCTCTCTCTCCATCCCCCTCTCTCATGCACACCCCTGGCAAGTGAGAGACTTTCTTATCTTGAGTTCTGGCAAGGCCAATGACTCGGAGATAAGGAGTAATAGAGGTGCTAGGTTGTTGGTTTTAACATCCAAGGACAAGCATGAAGCTGATTTGCTCAGTCCTTGCCTTATCATCACAATGAATGACACGGTTTGTGTACCTGTGAACTGTGAAAAGGGGGAAAAGATAAGGCAATGGAGAAATAAAAGTGCAAAAGTCCCAGCTAGTGTTGCCAAAAGGAAATGCCCCGTGACCTAGCGGGGCCTCCCCCTTCTTGTGGCATGAGAGCAGACTTTGGTCACTCTTTGTCCTCACACGCTGGCACACACAAATGCAGTCCCAAACAGAAAGCAGAGTCTTGCTTTACAAATACCTGTGTCTAGAAAGAAAGAGATCTGTTTTTCTCCACTTGGCAGACTGTGTGTTATCTGAATTAAAGGCAAACACTGTTATCTGAGTGTTGACTTCATGACAGATTAAATACATGTTGAGTTACACTTTATTTATTTCTCAAATCAACCCCTAGGAAGATCATGTGCTCTGAAGGAAGCTCCTCTGTGAGTAAAAGTGGGTGCCCAGGAAAGGAGCCAGGTGCTGCCTGGTGCTCCTGGCTGTCTGAAGCTGGGGCTAGGGAGATGGGCAAAGGTAGTGTGCCCGCTGCATAGCTTCTCCTCTATTTAGAGACTCTCCCCACAGGGTTCCTTTCAGCCCTTCACTCTACTACTAACCTCCAGCAAGCATCAGTCCTCAGAGTTCACTGGGGCATCTCCAAAGCCCTCCCTAAACCAGTCTCCGGAGTGCCAAACACCATCACATGGTAGGTGGCTTCAGCGGAAGCGGAGAGGTCAGAACGTGAAGTGGTATAGCTCTCTATGCCCTGACAATGCCACACTCTGCTTTCCTCTTCTAGAAAACAGCTCAAAAGAACAGTACTGTGTTACATAGTGCAATTTCATAACTAACAAGTCCCACATAAAGTCCAATCCAATAAATATATATTATATATAATTATATGTGTATAATATATATTATATATAGAATCCTTGATATGTAGAATATATTTTAATAAGTACATGGTAATATATTCACTATAAATAATACATTATATAAGATAATAAATTATATACAGAGGGAGAGAGAGAAGGGGGGAGAAAGGGAAAGAAGGAAGCCTATGTCTGCCTGTGTGCACCATGAGAATGTAGTGCCCACACAGGTGAGAGGAGGCATCAGATCCCCTGGAACTGGTGCTACAGACAGTTGTGCGCTGTCCTGGGGATGCTGGGAGCTGAACCTGGGTCCTCTGCAAGAGCAGCCAGTGCTCTAACCACTGAGGCAGCTCCCCATTCTGCAGCCAAACTCTTTACATCACGAGCTGTCAGTCTTCTTTCATTCTTCAGAGAGGTCAGACAGGTGAACATAAAGAGTTTGCTGCGGGAAGTATTTACTAATGATGTCACTAGAACTGACCGACTCTTCAGCTGTTAAATGATACTGAAATTGGGAATTTTTAAAAAAGGGAATTTGTGACCTCACATAAGGTCTTAAGTCTATTGTTATGGTAGCATACTGTATGAATTTTATTAGGGATTCTATTATGCTAAGTTTTGCGTGAACTGACCTTTCTGTGATGTATGTCACGAGGTAAAAAGAATCATTAAGCGTAGTTACTGAAAAGGACTCCTGAGTGCCTCTTGGGCAACCGGGCACCTGGGCACGTCCCTGTAAAGCGGTTTTCTTCTGCTTCTTGGTGGAGCAGTTGGTCTGCACTATTCTAAGAATTAATTTGCATTCCCAAACCATGAGAGCATACAGAAGTGGTTTATTTACTGCTTTTGTTTACCTTTCATCCAAGCATTCTGACTATTAAGGTATCTTTATGTTGTACATTCTCAGAATCAAGTGACCTGCATTACAAACTCGGTTTCCCTTCCTAAACAGGAGGATATACACTGTCACCATAAGTATTTTAAAATAGAAATCAAGAAAATTCTGATGGCATTGAGTTGGTTTTAAACTGTTAATCTTGTTCTAGAAAAGGCAGTTGAAATACTGTACTGAAAAACCTATAAAATTTAGTGCAAGGCCATTGAGATGGCTCAGCAGGTAAAAGCCTCTGCTGACAGGCCTGACAAGCTGAGTTCATTCCCAGGAATCCATGAAGTAGAAGGAACAAACCTACTCCCACAAGATGTCCTCACACTGGAAACAAATTCCACAGGCTTGGTGATGATCTATCAGGTTCCCCTGGGATCTGCCTTCCTTTTCAACCTTCCTGTGGCAAAACCTCCTTTTTGGGCTGGACATTCATGCTTTCCGTTCCAGGAATGCATCTCACCTGCTGTTTTCTGGCTTAGGAGCTTTTTTGTGCCTGCCCCTCCCCCAACTCCCAGAGGAAAACTGAAGTGCTTTGCCAGCAATACTTTAAAAATTTTTCTGTGTAATTTAAATAATTGCAATTATTTTTAACAGGGCCTCACAAAACAGAACTTGTTTTCTGATCCGCTTATCAGGAGATGGAATATCTCTTTTCAGCGTACAGATGAGCAAGCGTGGAAGTCCTCACGTGTTCGAAGGTAGCATTTGCAGGCTCCTGCGATTCATCATCACCATTATTGTCGCTGAAGTGCTGGGGACTGGGCCTCCGGTGCAGCACATGCCATTCAGATGCTCAGTCACTGAACTGTCTCCCTATTGACCCTTCAGCCAGCGTCTTTCTATTTCTCCGAGGCAGGCCTCAAAGTTTTGATCCTCCTGTCTCCCAGTCACAGTGCTGGGCATACAGATATTTACCAACACACCTGGCTTCTTCATATTCCCTTAGTGTCTGGTGTGTACGAAACCGTTTCTTTCCTACAGCCTCCTCACTGGGTATCTGCCTAGGAATACCATGGCATGAGACACTCAGACCACACCCCTCACTGTGGAGTTGGAAGAGATGGGTTTCCAAAGTCTCCCTGGGTGCTGCAGAGAAGAGCCTTCAAGTCGGCAGCCTGGAAGCAGTGGAGTGGAGTGGGGCAACAGGACTGCAGTCCCTCCTCCCCTCCCACCCTCCTGACATTGATTAACGTCGGGGAAGATGGCTGGTGCAGATGCATGGCGTATCACTTTAGAGGCTGGCCTGTGAAGGTGGAAGGTTGATGCCCTTGGCTCAGTATCAGAATGAGGCTTGAGGTCTACTTGAGGACAGTGCTAGCTTTCAAAAGGTTTCTTCTGCTGTATAAGCCCACCACAGCTCTAAAAGTGCGGCGACATGTCAGGGAATTTTAATCATCCCTGCTCATCAAATGAAACTTGCTAGGAACCTAGGCAGTACATTATTAGAATTAGGAAACAATGCTAGAAGAGAAGGATGCTTTCCTTCTTTACAATTTTGTCGTGGGCTACACTTAGTTAGGAAACTAAATGGTACCCACGTGATGACCCAAGAAGCCCAGAGAGACTATACAATAATGCTAGAGTTACACTCCAGCTGTGAGAGTTTTTGCATGTGGTAACAGCATTTCTTCTCCTGTGGTTCAGGGAACAGTGCTAATCTTTGTATTTTCTGATTTCTGTGCAGCATAAAGAGAGATTTTAAAACAAACAAGAGTCCCCAATGGGCTCAGTTTCCCAACCAGATTTTGTCTGAGGTTGTCCTTCAAACTATTGCCCCAGAAACACCTATGAGGCTTCTCTTAATTAGGAGGCTCTCTAATTGATAATTAAATAATACTAGGAGTTTATCGTTGTTCAAGCCCAGGGCTGGAAGTAGAGCTGGGTTGGTACAGCACATGCTAATGCACGAGTACCATAAAACACCCAAACCAGCAGCCAATAACCAGCACCATTAGAAAGGGAATCAGCTAACTGATTCAAATTGTAAGGTTAACTTTTTTTGTTTTACTCTAATGATTTCTACAATACATAATTTAGCCCCTATGACACTGAGCCTTCTAGAATTCTAATGCAAACAGATATACATGTTCTAATGCTATAAGAGAAAGTGCTAGAGACACACCCACACTGGGTTAAAAGTTGTAAATTCATTTTTATTGTCTAATATTATGTGCCCTTATCTATTAATCGAATCTATGTGCCAAAGGGCTTCATATGAAAGTGTATTGAATTTCCCAGATGTTTAAAAAATATGTTATTAAAAGTGAAGCATATAAGTTATGTGGTTTGGATAGTTTTAGCCTTAGGATTAAATTCAGTACTCTACTCTGCTAAAAATATGATCTACTACTACCACACTCCTCAAGGCTTCATGGGCATGTTTTTGAAAGTCAGGGGATCCCTTCACAATTTGAATTTAAAAGAGACACTTATTTGTAGTGACAAAGGTATACTGTGGGAAATTAAAGGAGAAGTGAATAATTAATTACATCAAATACCAATGGACCAATCCCCAAAGATTTCAAGGGCATTGGCAGGAGCCGAGTGTTCCCTGAAGTCTGCGGTTAGGCACGGAGAACGATGCTTAGGAAGGGACTGCTGGAAAGTTGTGGGTCTACCCTGCAGGTCTGGAGCACTCACCATAATGCCAGCGCACGGCATCAAGGTGGTGGTGGGATTCTCTGTTGGGACAGTATTATTGGGCACTGTGTGAAGGTTATCTTTGCATTACTCAAATGCTGACTTCCGTCCCAGCAGAGAGCTGATTGCAGGCAGGACTTGGTACTGTAATTCTTATGAATCATCACCTGTGTTAGTATTTTGTAAATTGTTCTCCATCATCTTCTGGTTAAGTTAAGTAAAGAGCTGAATGGACAACAGCTGAGGCAAGACGGGGAGGAAGAACTTCCGGCAGAGAGAGGGAAGAATCTCAAATGAGGTAGTTGCCAGCCAGACAAGCAAGGACTAACTGACTAAGAATAAAAGGTAAGCCACATAGCAGGACATAGGCCGGGCCAGTATTGCCAGGTTAGAATAACTGGAGCATCTACCCCGCTATGCTGCCCAAGCTAACGATAAATATACAAGTCTCCATGTCATTATTTGAGAGATAGACTGGGCACAGAAAGTCCTATCTTGTTAGTAATTATACTCTTTTCACCTAAGAGGAGAATGGTGACAGCCAAGTTGTACACACTCAAACACCCTGATTGTGGCTACAAAGGCACTTGTTAAATGTTTTTCCAGAGGCATTTAAGAAAACAGCGTTTAATAAAAGCATTCAAATGAAGGTTAAATTTGCTTCAAATATCCTAAAGCAATCCTTATTTTGTCACTACGGTTGTAAGACACATTTTGTTTGTCTAAAGCCAAGATTAAGGGTCTTCAACTCCTGAAAACTCCAATGTTCAAAAAAATAAAAGGTTTGGTGCAGTGTCTGTTTGAGACGGCTTTCATTTTCATCATAGCTTGCACCAAATAGCGTTCCAACCTTTACAGCCCATAGGGCACAGAGAGCACAGGATGAAGCTGAAGGTCTTCACAGATGGTAGCTCTTCCAGTGGGCATCAAGGTGCTTTCAGCATCAGCTGGAGGAATGGCTCAAACAAAAACACCATTTGACTCCTCCCATCTGCCCTAAAAATTCTGAAGATAGGGTTCAGGCACTTGGAAAATTTGAGGCATGGCATCTCCTTTTATGGTTTCTTTCTATGAGTGACTCTCAACTGTGAGAAACTCTTCTCTCTTCACACCCAGATCCGTCAAAGAACGTAGATAAATGCTAAGAAGAAAAGAAAGAAAGAAAGAAAAAAAAAAACAGGTAGCCATTCAATCTTTTTTAATTAATTAGTGTATTTATTCACTTTATATCACCAGTCAGCCATTCTATCTTAACTCTAGTCACTGTGGAGGATTACTTTCCAAAATGTTTATGTGAACAAGGAGAATCCTCTGTCATATACTTACATGGTAAACAACTCTAAGAAAATGGCTGTGGTACAAACTAATTTGTACAATCAGTGAAGACCAAAGTGTTAGGTATCTCAGCAAAGCCACTCCATCCATGAGTCTACTGTGTAGATGGAAAACAGAAATGCTTATTTTAAAAGTAAATATGTACATCAGGAAATTCCAGTCTGTGTTTCTACAACACTCTCTGGTGTGTGTGTGTATGTATGTATGTATGTATGTATGTATGTATGTATGTGTGTGTGTGTCTGTTTGTGGTATGTATGTATGTGTGTGTGTGGTGTGTATATCTGTGTATGTGTGTGTGTGTATGTATGTATGTGTGTGTGTGTGGTGTGTATGTCTGTGTGTATCTGTTTGTGGTATGTGTGTATGTGTGTGTGTTTGGTGTGTATGTCTGTGTATGTGTGTGTGTGTATGTATGTGTGTGTGTGTGTGGTGTGTATATCTGTGTGTGTCTTTGTGGTATGTGTGTATGTGTGTGTGTGGTGTGTATGTCTGTGTATGTGTGTGTATGTATGTGTGTGTGTGTGTGGTATATGTCTGTGTGTGTCTGTGGTATGTGTGTATGTGTGTGTGTGTGTGGTGTGTATGTCTATGTGTGTGTGTGTATGTTTGTGTGTGGTGTGTATGTCTGTGTGTCTGTTTGTGGTATGTGTGTTTGTGTTTGTATGTGTGCTGACTTGTGTTTTTGTGTGGCTCTTGTTCCACTTCTATTTATAGATTTTTATTTGTAAACAGTTTTATACATCTATATATTGAATTTTAGTCATTTATTTCACATCTCATTATTTGTTTCATCCTCTCTCTTCTAGTGAAACCCTTCTTTCTAACAGGTCTCCCTCCTACTTTCAGGCTTCCTTGCTTGTGTATTGAGTGTGCAGGAGGGGGAGAGGAAGAGGGACTTGCTTTAAGTCGACTTGCTCCAGTGAGTGGTGTGGGAGGCTATTTAATAGAGCGTGAGTGACTTGCTGGTGGCTGCACTACTGAATAAAATCACAGTCGCCTTCCCACAGCAGCCATGTAACAGCCAATAACCCAGGGAAGGGGGAGATCATGAGTCCTTTTGCCATCCATTGTGAAGTGTTGACTTGTGTAATCTGGTTCAGGTCTAGTACAGGTAACCCCATCTGTTATGACCCGTGTTCTGAAGGCAGCATGCTTCCCATCCTCTGGATTTACATTCTTTCTGCTCCCGCCTCCTTGAGCCTTTGAAGGGTTTGTAAAGATGACATGGTTACTGGCTTCTTTGAGAGATGTGATGTGTTACCTGTGCCCTGGAAGTCGGGCCTGTGAACACCTGAACAACCAGCCTCAAGAGCTTGTAGAAATTCTAGCCCTCCTTTACTGTAACTCCCTTTTTTAAAAAAAAAATATTTATTTTTATTAATTACAGTTTATTCACTTTGTATACCCCCCGTACCTCCATCCCTCCTCCCCTCCCAATCCCACCCTCCCTCTTCCCCACCCTTGCCCTTCCCCAAGTCCACTGATAGGGGAGGTCTTCCTCTCCTTCTTTTGATCCTAGTCTATTGGGTCTCATCAGGACTGGCTGCATTGTCTTCCTCTGTGGCCTGGCAAGGTTGCTCCCCACTCATGGGGAGGTGATCAAAGAGCAGGCCAATCAGTTCATGTCAGAGACAGTCCCAGCTCCCATTACTAGGGGCCCCACTTGGACATTGAACTGCCATGGGCTACATCTGTGCAGGGGTCCTAGGTTATCTCCATGCCTGGTACTTGGTTGGAGTATCTTCATCCAGGCATGTAGGGGTAGAAAATCCATCAATGTGATCACCATATAAGCAAACTGAAGGAGAAAAAAACACATGATCATTTCCTTAGATGCCGAAAAAGCAATTGACAAATCCATTCATGTTTAAAGTCTTGGAGAGATCAGGGATACAAGGCACATACCTGAACATTGTAAAGGCAATATACAGCAAGCCTATAGCCAACATCAAACTAAATGGAGAGAAACTTAAAAAACTCCCACTGAAATTAGGGACAAGGCAAGGCTGCCCACTCTCTCCACACCTCTTCAACATAGTTCTTGAAGTCCTTGCTAGAGCAATGAGTCGATTAAAGGAGATCAAGGGGATACTGTAACTCTTATGCACATGCTTCCCATTCCTTCACAGCTTGCTGTGCCCCTCTCACAGGGAGTGGGGGAGTCCCCTCAGCTCTGCTTTCAAAATGTGTGCTGATTGCAGCCAGTTTCAGCCCCTCTGTCCTTCACCACCCAATCCCAGCCAGTCTCTTTCACCTGAGCCAATGGAGAAGCCTCTTGAAATCCCTGTAACGTTTACAGGGCAGCCCGCATCTTCTTCCCAACACAGATCCCTCCCTCCGCATGCCTGCTCAAGGTCCTTCCGTGGTTTTCTCACACTCGGAACAAATTCCACAGGCTTGGTGATGATCTATCAGGTTCCCCTGGGACCTGGCTTTCTCTCCAACCTTCCTGTGGCAAAACCTCCTTTGGTTTCCTTTCCTTTCTTTTCTAGGATACGCCAAGGTCATTTCTACCCAGGGAAAGTTTCTATGGCTGTTATTTCTACACAGTCTCACATTAGCCTCATTCTTTCCTCATTAGGATTCCTGATCAAAGTTCACCTTCCAGAAACTCTCACCCTCACTCCCTCCACTCGGGCCAAGGCAACCTCTAGCTCTTTTTCTACTTACTTTTCCTTGCTCTATTAGAATTAACTGAAGCCACAGCACACATAGAAATGTGTGGATCTATATTTTGTTCGTTTGTTTCCTGTGTCCTCTACTGAAATCTAATAAAGGGAGTGGCATTTGGTCCTGTCTTCTACTGTAACTTCATATCCAGAATGAAGCCTGCTCCTTTAACTGGCGGAACTTTATACAGTGCCTGAGCAGCACAGCTGGCGCACAGAGCCCTGCCAGTCTTTAGTGGATGTCTTGGTGAGCACGGGAGCATTGGTGAGAATCAAGGTGGGCCAATCTTTGAGTGCTCTTGCCCAGACCCCATCTTTCCCTTAACCATATCCTCACATCCAAACAAACCTCTACCTTTGAGTTTGAAGAAGGCAAATGCAATGTCGTCCTAATTAGTTGAAAAGCAGCTTGGGGTTTATCCTGAGGAAAAAAAAAAAAACCCAGAAAGTTAATTTTGTCCTACAGAGGATGTACTCAGGTAACTTTCAGCTTATCGCGAGACAAATCGATACCAGAGAGAAAACAGCAGGCGTCCCGCCCTTGCTTTCAACTCCAGCAGCCTGCTTACCAGTGAGAGTCCCCCGTCTGCAGAGACTCATCGAGGACAGCGACTGGGGAGAGAAGGACCAGGCGCCTCTTAATCTCACATTTTCAAGCAGAAAACCTTTTTCTTCCTTCGATACAGAGTCTCACTACCCAGTGACCCTAAGGTCTCAGTTCCTGTCTTAGCCTCCTGGCCACTGGAACTATAGGAGGAACTATATTTCACTGCCGTACCCAGTGAAAATGCCGTCACGGAGCAAGAACTCTTGCCTCAGAAAAACGAAGGAATTGAGACTGGTACTTTGGACCCTGGGAAAAGTTTCTTCCTATTAATACCTTGAGACATGGTTCAGCCCAAGCAAATCCTACTTGATCAAGAGCTGTGGACTTATGGTGTGCAGATGCATGTTCTGAAATGAAAAAACTGAGCAAATCAATGCAGGTCTGAGTGCCCATTTCATGAGAGCACAGAGGCAAAGCCTTATAACAGAGTATCTTAGACAGTGGCATCAAAGACGCACACACGTGAAGTTACACAACTGCCACTTTCCTGCCTCACCTTGAAAATCAGGCAGAGGGTGATTTTAATCTGGAAGCAACTGCTTTCCACATGTGGGTTCTGTTTAAACTGCAGTGATGATGTCACTGAGTTGGAGTATAAAGAGTTACTTTTAGTAATGGCTGCTTCTCCACAGCTGTGGGCAATGTGTTTCGTTAAGCCATACTAAAACCTCGCCCTTAACTCTTCTCCTGCATCGTTTCTTAAAAATGGATACAGAAGTCATTGACCCACAAAGCTGGGACTTCATGCATTTTCTAGTTAACAAATAAATACTGAATTCTTGCATTTCACCATCACATCTGGTAGAAGTCCAGTGTATGATGCATGATAAGCCAGCCTGAAAAATTAAACTGAGGGGGTTGATGATCAAATACAGTGAGGGTGGTTTTCTGGTTTGAAGTAAAACCATAGGCTCACCGTGTGTTTGATTTTTAAATATTTGAAGAAAAATAGCCCAGGTCAAAGGTAGGAATACATTTTTCATTAAAAGTTTTAAAACATTGCTTACTCTTATTTGGGTTGGATTAAAGCAAATCATTAGCTTTACAGTAACCTGGGTCATGGCTAGCCTAGTGGAGGGTATGGCTGTGTGCCTAGCAGACCCACTCTGCAGGAGAACAGCCCTGGTGGCCTTCTTCACAGGTGTCCTCTGCCACAGAGCACAGTTCTCTCCTTGTGGGGTCTCCATGATTCACTGTTGAATTTTCACTGGAGAGAGAACATTTCCCAGAGTATGTGGGGGGGTGGGAGGTGGGGGAAAAGGCAACAGCAATTGGCAACAGAAAATGAAGAGCTGTGCTTGGTGGGATGTGAAATAATTTTTCTATTCTCAATCTTTCAGCTTCGTGTGGCTTGTGTGTGGTGTGTGCAGGGTGACTTTGTGGGTCCTGCTTGACCACACTATGCCCAGTGTTTACTGGACTCACTGCAGAGTGGACACTCTTGGGTCAGGAAGAAACATGGGAGAGCATAGTTATCCACAGTGGCTTGAGAGCTGCTGTGTATGAGACCCTTGCTGTCTGTTCCTTGCTATTTTTGAAACAAGGCAGAGACTGTTTCCTAGTTAATTATCAGCTGTAAAGCATGATCTACACTATATGAGCCCAAGTGCACTGCCCAAGGCCTGTGTGTGGGTGTGGGCTTTGAAATGAACCAAAGAGAAGGAAGAAAACTGAGAAGGTGAATATGAACCTGAGTAGCAGATATGATGTGCTGTGTGGGTATTGTAATAAAACGCACAGATTCTTAACCTCATCTACACTGACACCATATCTCAACAATCATGGCTAGCACAACAAAACACACTGTGCAACTATCTCTTTGCTATGCTGACTTAGGAGTCCTTCAAGCATTTTCCTAGGAGTGGCAGAGCTGGACCACGTCATAAATTCTTGTTCCATGTCAGTGTTTTATTTTCTAAAATGTGTTTTGTTTTTGCAAAAGAAATTATTAGTTTGAAGTTGGTATAGATCCCTTTTTTTATTTCTGAAAAAGAAACAAAGGGTGTGCTCCACAGTCTAGAGACTAGGATTGGGGTGTGGGAGGGATCTGTGCCTCATTCCTATTTAGTGAAACAAATACAAAATAGAAGAAACAAACCCAAATTCTGTCATAAAAGTCACAGAGGAGAACTGGACAGTATTTTTACTATAAAAATTATGAAAGAATAGGTCATACTCCTGTTATTTGGCAAATAATGATAAAGTTTGGCAACAAGAAATTGGAGGCTGTATCAAGCATGGAGAGGAAGGGGCAAATGCAGTCAAAGCAGATTAAAACTTGCATTCAAATCCCATATCATCTCCGACATCTTGGCAGCTGTTTGCAGCCTTCACCATGGGTATGTCTCATTCACTGTTGCTGTAAAGAGACACCATAACCACAGCAACTCTTATAAAGGAAAATACTTAATTGGAGCTGGCTTAGGCTTATAGTTTTGGAGGTTTAGTCCTTTGTTGCCATGATGGAAAAAGCATGGCAGTGCCCACGCAGACATGGTGCTGGCGGAGGGGCTGAGAGTTCTATGTCCTGATCCACAAGCAGCAGGAATAAAGAGAGAAAACTGGGCCTGGTGTAGGCTTTTGAAACCTCAAAAGCCCATCCAAAATGACACACTTCCCCCAACAAGGCCACACCTCCTCATCCTTCTTAAATAAGACTGCTCCCTGATCACTGTGCATCCAAAGTGCCACAGGAAGGGTCTCAGTGTACTTACTGTTTTCAATACACTTACAGTGTTGCTTAGCACACAGGGTAAGAGGCAGATAATAAAAAACACAATTTAAAAGACTCAGGGATAACCAACCTTTAAACAAATACTGTGATTTTTCTTAAATGTTTTCTTGGCCAGATTGTAACATTCTTATAAGTAGATTGGTCAGCTGCCTAACTTCTCTCTGCTTTGCAAGTCTCCCACTCCTGTGTTTGGGCGTGTATCCTCAGCAGAGGTAAAGATTGAACATCTCCATCTGAAGATGCCCAGTCATCTTCAGAAAAATGTGTAGAAGCTGAAAAGCTGGGTAAGATCTGAGTCTCTCTCTCTCTTTCTCTCTCTCTCTCTCTCTCTCTCTCTCTGTGTGTGTGTGTGTGTGTGTTTGTGTGTAAAATTCAGAAAGGGGAGATACCAGAATGAACAAAAGGAAGGAAACCAAGAACTCCTAAAAAAAAAAAATGAATGAATGAAAAAAGAAATAGGAACATTGCTGCTTGGGGGAAGAAATTTAAATCAACCACAGCCTTATCAGCTCAACTGAATAGGGGGACTGGCTGAGTCTCCTGAATTATTTTTTATATAGTACATTCAACCTTCAATGGCTTAAACCTTTCCACCCCCATTTACCAGTTAGAAAGGTAAAGCTGTATCTTGACTATGTGAGTGGGGATTATTTTAGGATTTTTAAACTATGCATTGCCTTGGGAGAAAAACACATAGAGTCTTCAAGGTGAAACTTGAAATATTGGCTTTAAGTTATTAATTCCATTTTATGGCAATACTAAGTCAATTTTACTTGGCTTTTGAATTATATTGTTTGATGCTTGGGGCTGCACATGGCTACAGTAAGGGATAGGCTTTAGAAATATCTCAAAAGAACATTTAAAAAGAAAGAAAAAGGACCTTTCTTCTCTCTGAAAACTTAGAAAATCTCCTTGGATATTTTCTCAAACTGACCAAGAAGCTTGTCTGTTAGTGGCCACTGTTATAACGTTTTAATAATAATTATGGGTCCTCAAGCTCACCTGCTGCAAGTGGCTTCACTGTGTTTCACAGTGTGAGGTGCAGCTTGCCCAGGATGTACTTAGTCTTTTGATCTTCCTGGAGTAGTTCGGTCACTTCCAGTTTCTATTTGTTTTCATTCATTCGTATATGGTGTTCTGATACCAGTCTAAGCAAACAATGAGAAAAAGACCATGTGTGCATGTGTGTGTGTGTGTGGGGGGGGTGGGATAGCAGAATTTTGCTTGATGAAAATGTTATTCAATAAGAAAACCTAACCCTATTGCAGCATCTTCTTCAAAGTAGAACAAAATAAATGTCAACTAAAGCCATAAGATTAAAAGAGTGGGTTAGGAATTAAAAATTGTTCATTCTGGTAAATTTGACTCAAAATGGCCTCTTAAGCAAAATAAATTATTTCAATGTATGCCTTGCTTTTGATAGATAGACAGCAGCCGACCTCAGCGTCTGTTTTCTGGGCTATGCAACACCGCAAAGGTGAGGTGAGTCTACAACACCCATAACCTTCTCTGATTGGTGACGTGAGTTTTGGGGCCCAGAGCACTGAGCTGTGATCTCTGTTAACTTACACTGTTTACTTTCTCGTGGTGATGAAAGATATAGACATGGGACAGGCAGGAGACCCAAAGCATGTTAGTAAGTAAAGCACAGAACAAGAGCGGGCCGGGCTTGTAAACCACATGACACTGGGAATGCATGCTAGAGTCCAAATTTGACTCTAGAGGCTCACAGAGGCCAAGGCTTCTCCTGTGCCTCCACATAGCAGACGCGGGCTTGAGAGCCTCAGGTGTCCTGTACCAGTCTGTGACTGCCCTGATAATAGTGATTACTGTTGTTATCAACATTTACAGGCAAGGACACTGAGGCCTTAGCTAAAGAAACTGGCCAAAGTCACAAGCTAGGTAAATGAGGGGGCAAGCTTTGAATATTTTTATTTTAGTTTAGTTTTTTAAATTTTACTTTATTTTATTGAGACCAGTCTCCTGCATCCCAGACTGGTTTCAGATTCTTGTGTAGCTGTCGATGACCTGAGACATGATTCTCCTATTGCCACTTCCTGCATTGTGAGATTGCAGGGTTGGATCACAACATTTTCTTCACAGAAAATTGGAGATGAAACTCAGAGCTTAGTGTGTGCTAGGCAAGCACTCGAACACTTTACCAGCTGAGACGCAGCCCTAAGTTTTGAACTTTTGAGCCTCTCTGGTATGGTTCTGGGGTGAAGGAAGACTTTGAGTGACTCTGGGTGGAGGAGATTCTTTTGAGAGACGGGATACCGTGTTCACGGTGCTGATAGCGCTGGTCAGGTTGAGTGAAAGGTTTTCCTGACAGTGCCTATGCCTTCTGAGTGGCCAAGGACATCGTGGAAGCCCAAGGAAATGTTGGCCATTGCTGTTTAGAACAGCTGAGGGCGACATGGCAGCCGTCTTTAATGTTGAAACTGTAAGCTTCTGAATAGTTATGGTGTGCCCTGTTGCCTTGAAGGTTCATCGAGACCTCAACATCAAAGTTGTCCTCGAATAACTGATTTTAGGAAAACTGCGTTAAGATTTGCTGTGATGAGGTAATAATGCAGTGTCTGTGTAGTATCACGGAGAAAAAGGGCAGAGATATCAATTGCCATATATGCACATAGAACCTTTATGCTGTAACTATGATAAAGGCATGTTGAAATGAAAAGTGAAGACTATTTAAATGTGAAACTGAATTTGTTTAGGATTAAAAAAAAAAGACAGGAGGCTGGGTTTCGGGCGATGGTGTGAGTGGTGAGAGTAGCGAACTCATGAAATCCGTTCATGGAATGCAAAGAACAAGCATACTGAGGGAAAGCTGTGGGTCTAGATGCTAAGGCTCAAGTTCCTGGGCTTCAGCTGGCGAGAGATAGCCAGGCAGAAGGTGGCTGTGAGAAGAACTCAGGAGGGAGAGCAGGTCAAACAGCATAAATGCCAAACCAGGGCCAGAATGAGGACTGAGAGCTGGCCATTGATCAGGCTGTCGGAGGAGGGTCCTTTGGAAGAGAGGTAGGACCCAAAGTGGAGTAGAACGAATGAGATGCAGGAGTCTGGCAACACTATAGAGGAGTCTCAAGGCCACCAGCATTTTACCCACCAGGTTCATGCTGTCTTTAGGACATAGAAAAGAAGTCAGGAAAGAAGGATGGTTAAAAATACCTCACACTGCAGCTAACTGTTTAAAGCAGGTCCACAGGGAGGCTGGGGGCGGGGGTGGGAGGCTTAGGGGGTGCGGGCTGGGGGTTAGGCGCCCTGCTGTGCTATGGAGACCTCACAGAAAAGCTTTGTAAACACCCACTAAAGCACTCGCCCTTACCCCTCCCTCCTCTACGACCGAAATCTGTGTTTTAACTACTCTGGCACTGGTCCACAAAAATAATTAGCATTCCTCAGATTAATAAGTTCTTACTCGGTTCAGATTTATAAGCTCTTACTCTTTTCGCCGCTGAGCTAGTTATGAGCGTTAGCCACGTGGAGAGTAGCCTTCGCTGATCGATCCCTAGCTTGGCCTGCCTGCCCTCTCGGCTTTGAAACCCCAGTCTACTTTTCCTCTATTCTCTGACAGTGCAGACTATTGGACGTTTGCCATGAGGCCCCCAGAGTGAAATTCCATGGGGCTTAGACTTTAAATCAGATCGTCTGAGATATCCTCTGAATCTGGCAACAAAACCCATTTAAGGTGTATTTTCTTTAGTTTCTTTTTGATGGATAACATGGGCCAAAAATCCAGCTGCTTTATCTCAATGTGTAAGGCAACAACAGAGAAAATAAAAAGTTAATTTCATTGATATATTTTAAATTAGTTGTTATTTTGTATAAATTCCGCCTATAATTTTATTTTTTAAATGCAACAAAAACAAGGGCCAGAGGGTTGAAGCACCATATTCGGGGCCATAGGGACCAGCCGCAGAGCCATGGATTGAGAACCTGTGGTTTCCCTAGCAGATCCAGAGGCAGGCAGCCGCTGAGGTACAGCAAACAAACCTGCCGAGTCTCTCCGTTACTTCTTCTTCTTCTTTAAAAATAATTGCTTCCTTTGTCATCTGCCCTCAAGTAGTAGGCCTGGATGCTTGGGAATGATACAATCTGGTCTTTCTGAAAGCCTTGCTGTCTATCTGCTTACATGAGATCTGGCTGCCCGGTGAACGAAATCCCGTTTCTGCTTGCCTCAACTGTCATCCTCTAAACCAGCTGTAATTGGTTCATTTTGTAATTATCCCCTCTGTCAAGAGAATTAGTTTGCAGGGCTTCTTCAGCTTCTACACTGCATGGTCCAACAAATCATGTCTCGAGCAATGCGTGAAGCAATGAAGAGCAAAAAACAAAATCCAACAAACCTATTTCAGAACTGGTATGTTATTTGTCCCAGAAGTTGGCTAGTTTTCGTTACATAAATTTAAATATAAAACATATGAAGGATTCTTTTGAAATTGAGCCCCTAAGCCTCCGTTAGAAGAGGAGGGTCTGCCTGTGTCAACTGAATTAAACATGACGTGGGATCCCAGGGTAGAAATCTGAGCTTTTCGGAGAACCTTAGGTGGCTGGGCTGAGGGGACAAATAAATCAGAGATTTGGAAAGCTTATAGTTCTTATCAGGCCTTATTTACACTCTTGGGGGTGGCAGCTTGTAAAACAAATTAAGATGTGTCCCTGCTGCTCTCTGACTCCCAGGATACTTTGCCAGCTTTCTGTGGTGATAATCCTACAGGGTTAACTTGGCAACAGAGGTGTTCTGTTCAGAATGGGGAGCCCTTTTCAATGCTCTGGATCCTTTTCTTTCTTGTGAGTGATGTGTTGTAATGTGAGAGTAGAACAAAACAACCAGCATCTTGCTGATGGTATTATAGCAGTGATATGCCTTCAAAGAGCAGATGTAAACAAGACAGTCAATTAGGAACAAGTTGTTCTGATACTTCTGTAGCTTGGCGTAAACTTAGATTACAGCTTAGTACTTTGGGGCCTTTCTTATTCCGAGAAGCTGAAGTCATGTCTCAAAAGTCACACATATATGTTGGAAGTTTGGCCTATGCCATGTGCTCTTCATTTGCTGTGGAAGTCATTCTTGCATATAAGCTTTGAGTTTCAAGGTTTGAAAGTTGTTGCTGTGAGTCATACTGTGCTTTCACTGGGTGATTTTATTTTTCACCATGCTGAAAAGCATTGTGTATATTTGTCCAAAATTGATTAAAAGACAAGAAAAGAGGTATAAATAGAAACCAACAATCTCATCTCACACCCATGCAGCACAAGCAACTCCTGTGAGCGCCTAGGACTTCTTTTCTTCTGTGTTTAAAAAATGTCAGTACTGGAGTTGGTTCATGAGTTAAGAACAATGGCGGCTCTTTCAGAGAACTTGAGTTCATTTCCCAGCACCTACAAGACAGCTCACAACTGGATGTGACTCCAGTTCTGAGGAATCTTATGGCACTACCATGAAAGAGTTGCTCAGACATACATGCTCATTAAAACAAGTGTTAACAAAATAAATCCCATTTTTAAAATGTCAGTATTATCAGAGCAACGTGAACATAAAAATACAGCAGCATGGTAAAACAATAAGTGAAAAAATTAAGAAAGCAGCCAACAACTGCCAGGAACAATGACAACAACACAATGTGCTTTCTATAAACACTTCGTTTGATCCACAGCACGATTACTGCTCAAATGGCTAAGGCACACAGAGGCTCAAGAATGCGCCAAGCAGGAACGCCTGCGTGTAGTCAGCTATCTTCTACTCCCACATTTCCATGCTCACTGATATTTAAATCATCCATCAGAAACCGTGCAACTTTCTTCCCTTTCCACAAACTTGTAAGGAGCTCCCATGTCAATGCTTCCTTATAAACGTGATTTCTTTTAAGCAGTGTAAAGTAGCTGGCTGATTTCTCACTATTTTCCTATTTCCTATTATAAAGCAGATGTTTATACTCTTCGTAGGTTTTTGAGAGAACAATACTGCTATGGTGGATTTAGATTCATGTAAATTTTAGTATAGCTTTCTCAGGATAGCATTCTAGTAATAGAATTCCTGTTTGCTCCAAGGACATCTTAATGTCAAACTTTTCTAAACTGAAATGAGTACAAGTCACTTTAGGAAAAAATTGTGTCTCCACAGAAACTGCAAATCTTTAAAAGTCAGCTAATGGGAGTACCTATATTCTGGAAACTTTTATGATGTGATGAGAGGCGGCAGCAGGCTCCTCTGTGGGCAAGCCATTCTCTGGCTCAGGCCTGACCTTTGCTCATTCATAGACCACTGCCTTATCTTTGTATGAAACTCCTGGAGTTAATCCACATGCAGAGTGCCATTGATTGTGACTAAGCTGTGTCCTTAGAGAAGCTTTTAGGGAAACACAGTGAGAAGAGAAATCGGGCCATGGATTGCAGAGCACGTGCAGATACTTACAAGGCTCTGCATGAAATGTTGTTTTTAATCATAATTCTTAGCAATGTCTTTGTTACCCAACAATAAAATAACAGAAAATAAACTGTGGCTCCAAAGGAGCGGTGATCACGAACACAGGTATTTCCAGGTGCATGGTGAAGTAAGGTCAAGATGAAGTCTCCACGTGTGGTTTTACTCTGAACACAGAATCTAGCCCTGTGGTGTGACTGTTCCCACATCCTGCTATCCTGGTGGCAGGCATCTCAGATGATGAAAATGCCTTTGCTATTTTTATTAGCTCATATGTTGTTGAGAGTGTGTGAGTACAGGTATGTACACATATCACAGCACATGCATGGAGGGCAGAAGATAATTGGAGCCAGTCAGTTTTCCCCTTCCATCATGCAAGTCCCAGGGATGGAACTCATGTCATCAGGCTTGGCAGAAAGTGCCTTTACTGGCTGAGCCATCTTGCTAGCCTTTAGTGCTAATCTTCTGTCTTCCATGCTGTCCTCAGCATTCCCATGAACACCACCACCTTCAAGTGTTCTCCTCATGTCTTTTTCTCATTCTCAGGTACAGTCTTTAGTTTCCATTTTGTTCATTATCTTTTCCTGGTCTTCAAAAGACAGGAAATTACACATACACACCCAGGAGAGACAGAGACACAGAGACAGAGAGAAAGAGACAGAAAGAGAAAGAAAGGCAGAGAAAGATTTGATTAGCCAATAGGTCTTAGCCTGGGGTGATACTTTAAAACACTGTTTAATGTCCCACTTCATTTATTGTCTCCTAGTGTTTTCACAGTTGTTCCTTTCTTCAGCAGGCTTTCCCACCTGGCCACAGTCTTGGGCAGGCTTTTCCTACCTGGGCTCAAATTTGCCATGACTATTTTCTGAAAAATGACAGCTAAGTAATTGAATGAGCAAACTTAAACTAAATGAAAAGGCATGTTCCTGGCTCTAGTAGACTGAAAAATGAAAGTAGGAGAATTAAAGACCTGGTGATTACAATGAGAATATATAAATATATAATAGAGTTCAGGATTGTCTAGCAGATTAAGTTTCTGCAGCTCTACCTTTCCTTAAATAACACTCAAATGTCCCCCTTTCCAGTACTCCCTCAGGGACGGTAAAAGCTTGTGTAATGTTACCTGTTATAAAGAATCTATTTGTCCTTTATTCAGAAGCTTAAATTCTTGACTTTCAAGGAACATTGTGGAAAGAACTCCCCCTTGGTGAGTCTGTGAATACCAAAAAGCCAAGAGGTTCCAAATTTGGTTGCACATCTATACCCCCTAGGGAGCTTTATAAAAATGCAATGGGGCCTGGGAATTCATGTTCCTCAAAAGCACTCCAACTGATTTTGATCCTCAGCCAGCTTTGTGGACTGCTGTTAAAGTGGCTGCTTGGACATTAGCTAAGTTAGTTCCATGCCTTCTGTGAATGGCTAACAGTTATTCTACATAGATGCTGTGGCTGTTGCCATGGCATTTCATAGCCACAGAAAATTGTCTTGGTTTCTTAGTAGCAGCAGGTAAATTCAAACTTTCTTCTTATCTGGGCTCTCAGCTAAATGTTGATGATTCAGGTGCTAAAGAGGTGTGGAGCAGATTCACACTTGTGAACATTTTATGGTATATTTATCAAAATGAAAATATTTGCTTTTGTCAGATTTTCCACCACAGTCTGTACAGGTTGTTATAACAAAGTACTTTTCACTAGATCATTTAAAAAATGATAGAAATTAACTGCTCACAGTTTGAGAGCATGGGAGGTTCAAGATCAAGGTACGAGGTAAATGCTGTTCATCACACAGTGGAGGGGGAGAGGTGGGGTCTCCTACAGGCTTGTTCTGTGAGAGCTCTAATCTCATTATGAAGGAGGAATTTCAAGATCTATTTATCCTCTAAACACTCTACCTCCTGATTCTGCCACATCAAACACTAGGTTCTATCAGGAATCTGGGGAACACCAGCTAGGCAAGTGTTCCACTGCCAAGTTACATCCAGACAGAGCCTGTCACTTTTCAAAAATGGTGTCTAGTGTTTTGCTGCTTTTCCTCCATGTTTAGTTTAGCTGGCATAGTTTTATGTTTGGACTAGAGCTCTGAATCCTGGAAATATATTTCTTGTGGCAACACACTGGTGTCTTTGTAAGAATGTCTCAAACTAATCATCAGATACAGATACAGATAGATACAGATACAGATAGATACAAATACAGTTACAGATAGATACAGATTCAGATACAGATACAAACAGGTGATCCACTTTCCAAGATGAACACTGGATTTGGGGAGGTGCCAAAGTCTTGTTATATCCACTCCAAATGGCAACCCCATTTTAGAAGGGCCTTCCATGGCTAGGAGCTGAACTGAGAATGTATGAGTTCTCTGTAGGGCTGGGATTTCCCCCAATGTGGAGTCAGTATAGTCAGGGAAGGGGCAGCTGTAGGCAAATGTTTGTTATGGGTAATTGACATAGTGGGGCTGCCCTTGTGGTTTTCTCTTCTTTCTAAAACTTAAATTGATAGGTAGTTAAGTGGAAAGCAATTTAGTTTGAAGCAAAGTATCAACCTGACACTAACAAGGACTCTGTTTAAATGTGTTAAGTAACGTATTTTGCCTTCATTTCTCTGAGCCCTGAAAAGCTAGCTCTGGATTTCAACATAAGAGGTTTTTTTTTTTTGTATTTATGTATTTATGTATTTATGTATTTATTTATTTATTTATTTATTTATTTATTTATTTTACAGAATCCGACATCATTTCTGATTGTAAGTCTTACAAAGTTCATTCTTTCCATTAATAAAACTGAAGCATTGCTAAAGTACAGTTCATAACTATACTCTGATAATTTTGCTAACATTTCAGAGAATGCTTGTCCATGTTTTTTTTTTTTTTTTTCAGTCTGCATAAATAGCTTGTAAAAATCTTGGAAAGTTTAATCACTATTTGGAAACTCACACTTTTTTCTGTTAAGTTTGTTATTTGAGTGAAATCACAGCTTTGATCCTAAGAGAGGGAGAGAGAGAGAGAACCAGAGAGAAAGAGAGAGAGAGAGAGAGAGAGAGAGGATAGTTTTAATATGGGAGTTGAATACTATGCGTACTAGAAAATGATGTCATAGATGAATAAGTAATTAGATGACTAAACTCTACCTGCCCAAGATGTTCTCTGCTATTTCACTGACACAAAAGTTACAATGTGTTGAAAAGTCGTTGCATTGTGAGAAGTATAATCAACACATTTCCTGCAGTTGAAGACCTGTTCATAGGCAGCATTGAAAGAAAAATAAAGTGACATAATGTCTGGGAAGGATTTCTTAATAGAAGCAGGCTCAAGTCCATGCTTTGTGGTTTTCCAAGCTCTTGGTTTCTTCAGAGAGGCTTGTTGACAGTTTTGCTCTTACAGTTAGAAAGACTCTATCTCCGAGGTCTGAGTGGGCGGTAACTGCTCAGTAGAACAGGCTCCTTTGTTACCCTTGCTGACTGGAGGAGGAAGAATATGTTACACTGACTACAAGCATCTTTCTAGTTCTACAGCCTTCATGCTTGCTACTTCTCATGACTCCTGCTGGCCTTCATTAAGCCCTGAAAGTGCAGGATGAGATGCCATTTTAAGGTTACTAATGACTGGGTCATCAACCCTCCTATTCTGCCAAGGGGGAAATGGGGCTTTGCACTGGGCCAGGTGTGTCCTAAATAAACACAGCTGTCATTTCACAGTAAGTTCCAGTCTGAGATCAATCCTATTTAAAAGTTAATTGTACTTTAAAAATAATGGAGGATACAAAGCTGGGTGTGGTGGCAGAGGCAGGGTGATCTCTGGGTTCCAGGCCAGCCTGCTTTACAGAGTGAGTTCCAGGACAGCCAAGGCTACACAGAGAAACCCTGTCTCAAAAAACCAAATGGGGGAAATACAAAACCAACCAACAAACAAACCAAAGTGAGACTTTATTTCAAAGGTGGGGGGGGGGAGATATTACAGCTTTTCATTAAAACACCTTCTATATGGTGTTGATAGTTCTAATGGCTGATAATAATCTTTGTTCAAAGAAATATGTGGTGTTTTTGTGGTTACTTTCAAAGTTAGAGTGGTGCTAATCAACACAGAAATAGTGAAACATATGTTTTTGAAAATACTTCTTAACCAGTGTAAAACAAAGGTCCATATTGCTATTTCTAATAATATGGTAAGCATTTAGCCACTGTCTACCTGGAGAGGTAAGCTCTGGTATCTGTCATGTCTGTCCATGTCCATGATGTATGTATTCTGAGCATACCTAATTTCATACTAATCATTTCGTGTGGGATTGGTACAATATGTGTACCATCAGCTCATAGGAGCTGGTTCCAGCTAGCTTAATATACCAAGAGGCAAATTTAAAACCACTAATTCAAATTCAGAAGCCATAAACAAAAGAATGCCTGGTGCCCAGGCATGGCCAGCAATTTGAGACATACCTCTTTTTTAGCTGAATATTGTGAAAAAGAACTTCGACAGGAGAAAATGTGTGCAGGTCAGGTTGCAGCTGACCTTCTCTATAAGGCTCCGACGTGGCTAGAAAAGATGGATCTTTTAGAGCTATATCATTTTTCCCCAGAATTACACATATAAGGAGCAGAGTTAGAGGGCACTCACAGACTGCTTAGTGACAGGAAGGAGATGGAAACACATGTACCGTGAATGTGCCGCTGCTGAACGAAGACAGCTCAGAAGCCTTGTGCACAGTTTCGTAGAACTGAGGATAAGAAATGTGAGTTAGGACTCAGCTCCTGTAGACTGTGTGTGCTGTAACCTAGGTCAATCCCTCCCTTTTTCCCTCTCCATCTCTCTCTTTTTTTAAAAAATCCTTCATTATGTTGTGTGTAGGGATGTTTTCTCTGCATGCATGGCCTGTGCTCCACATGTGTGCAATGCTCTTGGAGATCAGAAGAGGGAGTCAGATGCCCTGGAACTGGAGTTACAGGAGAGTAGGAGCCACCATATGGGTTTCGGGGTCAAGCCTGGATTCCCAGAAAGAATAGCTGGTGCTCCAGCCCCTCTTTGTTCTTTGCAATGCTGCAACATAGTCAAATTCTTTCTTGCTTTTATAGGATCCAATTGATCTTTATTTGTATAAGCATAAATAAAGAGTAGCTAAAGCACAGTTCTGACAGGTTAATTGTGATGAATGGTAACACAGCCTCATGAAAGCACTTATTTGTTTCTTCCTGTTGGCTATAATCAAACCACATACAGAGCTCACACCTTTTCTGAGTACTGGTGTTGCGTCAATGTGTCTTAATACATGATCCTCAAGGTAAGGGCTTTTATTCTCTTCATTTCTAGGCTAGCTTAGAAAGTCTTCCTTGGAAAAACAAACTTCACTGCACGCATTTTCGTTATGTGACTTGACAGCATAAAGATACATGTCTATTTTATGGTATGTGCACATAGTAGTTTCTTTTTATTTATTTATTTGTATTTATCCTCTCTCTTTCTCTATGTGTGTGTATGAGTACACTCCATGTGAGTGAGTGTGGGTGTCAGAGGCCATCAGACAGCCAAGAACTGGAGTGACTTCTGTTTGTGAGCTGCCTGGTACTCGTTCTCAGGAGAAGCAGGGAATGTTCATGACCACCTAGCCACTATCTCTCCAGCCCCTAGCAAAGCTGGTTAGGCTGTGGAGCGAGTGAAGCTACTCATTGCTTGACCTAGTCACCCATTCCCCTCCCTGCCTAGGGAAAGGGCTCAAACAGTTTTTGAGTACTTCTTCTGTTTCTCTGTTTTCTTTTACTGCCTTCTTCTCTTTATACCTCTCTGATCCCTAAGCACCACCCCCTACTTCAGCTCCTTTTATGAAGAATTTTAAAAAAAGAAAGTGAATTCTAATTGAAATAGAAATACAGGAAATTCCAAAGCTAAGCTTCAGCTGGCAGAGCTGGCTTGGCTTGCAGAATGTTGTGCTCTGGGCTTCTCTGATGTCCTGACTATGTTAGGAGAAGGGGGCCAGATGTCCTGCATTAGGCAAGCCAGTGTTTTAGGTTTCAACTGGGTTGTTGTTGTTTGTTTGTTTTTGCTGCCCTTGATAATAGTTCTCTTCAAAAGTTCCCATGAGAGACATTCTGCTTAAGGTCTATTCAAAAACCCTAAAACAGTTAAACTCTTCCCTGGTCACAACTGTCATCTGGGGGCCTTGGAAGGCCTGTGATCTGAAATGATGTCCTACACATGCCAAGGAGGCAACAGCAACAGATGCTTCCCTCCCAGGAACACTTCATACTGCCTTAGAGCAGAGGGCAGTCCGTGCCTATGGCTTCTCAACACAGGTTTAAAGGGTGTGACAACCACTGTTTGCTTGACTTAAAGTTCTTTTTCAAGGCTCATAAAAGGCTCACACCTTGTAAAAGCCACCTTTAGCAAGGGTCCTGTTGAGTTGTGTTAGCTAGGATCCCTCATGCTCTCAATCTTATCACCCTTTGTACAAAATTAGGCTCCTGATCTTCCACCATCCTCTGGGGATGTCTGTTCAAATTGCCTGGCTTCATTCTTCAGCAAGGACCCTCTTTGCACACATCTGAAATTCCAGCACTTGGAGGACAGAGGCAGGATGATGAATTCAAGGCTAGGGCATGCTAATTGTGTTAAGACTTGTGGGATGAGATGATAATAGATGGATGGATGGATGGATGGATAGAGAGGTAGATAAATAGATGACAGACATACAGACAGATGATAGGTGATAGATACACAGATAGATTATAGATGGATAGATGGATGGATAGGTAGGTAGATAAATAACAGATGAATGGATGGATAGATAAATAATACACAGATAGATGAATAGATGGATGAACAGCTAGCAATCACATTGGGTTGGGTTTATAAGAGAAATGACCTTAAACTCCCACCTGTCTCTGCTGTATCAGGAATTGAAGCTGGTTGATACTGACCTGTCTCCCATTGTGATAGGAGCATCTCCTTAGTAATATCTGTTCATAGCACTGCAGCTGGTGCTGTCCATCTCCAGCTCTGCAGGATGAGCTGCATCTGGCAGCAGGGAAAAGGGAGGAGAGATAAGGAGAAATAATAGTTTCCATTTTCCCAGACAGGTGAACTAAATAAGGGCTGAACTTAAAACTGGCCACCCATACTGGCGTTCTTGATACTGGCCACTGTCCCCTGATGCATCATCCATGGCTTTTCCTTTACTTGGCCTTGCCTCTCTAGAAATAACTCATCTTTGCTGCTTAGGATAGTATTTATTTATGGGCATGGACATTTAATTTCCTAATTTTCTGCAACTAGAAGAAAAGCATCTGCCACATAACTAGGTTCATTGTTAATACAAATTGGCTCCTGCTCGACTCCACTCATCCTGCCTGGGCTGTTCTTAAACAAGAACAGTCCCAGTCTGCCAGTGAAGGTCCAGCCCGTATCTATGCTATGGGTTTCCAAGGCTGAAATCACATCTGCAACATATAGCGATTTTATGATAATGCTGAAATTCTAGATTTAAGTTTGCAGGACCATGTAGTTAAGTAAATACAGTATGGTCAGACTCTGTGGTGTATGCAAATTCTTCATATGTTGACCCGATCTTTCATCTCTAGTCTGACCACCTGGTTTTCATTATCTGCCACCCCAAGCCTGTTCCCAACAATATGCATGGCTGGGTCTTCAAACATGCTGTGCAGAATTCTCTTCCTGATCTCTCCTCAGTCTTCGTTTGGCTGAAATATTCTATCCTCCTTATTGACATACATGGAGATTTCCATAAACCTCTGTCAAAATGCTTTTTATCATACATATTCATTTATTTTGAAAGTGTTGGTGATCTAACTCATGGCTTCCAGCATGCTAAGCATGTGTTCTATGGTCTTCATTTTAGGGCTATACAAAATTGTACCAAATAATATTTATTGAACAGTCAGGAAGAGTTTGAAAAGCAGTAACAGGCAATAGCAAAAGATAGTCTAGTGGATTTTAATAGTATTACTGTATTCATATGGAAAATAAATAAATGTTAATTAAAGTAAGCTTTATAAAAGCTTAGAAAAATCTATTGAAATACACACAGAAACACATGTTTGTAAAGATTCAGTCCTGAAAAAGTTCTGAATTCTCCCAGAATTAATTCTTAAATTCATTCTTTCTATATTATAGTTTCAAAATTGCCTTTCAGACAATCTGGCAAAATGAACCTATTATGCAAGAGAAATGTGGATACCAAATATGTAACAAACCATCCTGGAAATGGGCCACTCATAGGTCAAAATTTGATATCCAATAAATGTAGCATTTTAAATTATTTAAAAAGTGGTGGTACAGCTTTATTTTAAAAAAACAAAACTGGCTTTTCTTTGTACTTTCTGCCATTATAAAAAGGCATGAAAAACTTGCAATAAAGTTATAGAGTAATATCTTTAATACACCTTTATAAGAAAATCAATAAATACTTACTCTAGAATAAACCATAAACAGAACAAGAAGGAAGAGAGGAAGAAAGCTAGGAAGGAAGAAGACAGAAAGGAGAGATCATACTGCACGTAAAAACTTCCTTATTCCCATGTGCTTTATGGGTACTTTGGAAGCATTCACTGTGGTTTCCAGAGATCTGGGCTACTGAAGGGCACACATATGCACGCATATGTGGTTTCAAATGGGAACCCACCCTGGGGAGATCAATAGTCAGACTCGGCAATTTTATGTACTTTAAACAATGATCTTAGGTTTTAGACAGTAATTCTCAGACACCTTAAATGTCCTGGCATTTATTCCAGTATTAAGTCAATCAGGTGGTTGCAACTGCTGAAAAGTCTGTGTGACTAGTTATTCAGTGGGAATAACTGTGGACAACTCGGCCAGCAGCCATACTGCGATCTCCCCACTGAGGGAACATGGAGGCCTGAATGGCTGAGCAGTACTCATCACCCTTGGGTGTGTTTGAACCCAGTGTCACACTGTACTCTGCAGGCTATCTCCTCATCATAGCTGGGTGTCCTGAATTTTCCAGATAATACCTTCAACCTGTGACTTTTCTGTTAGCCTATAGTTGGATATGTTGTTTAAAATGTTGGAGCCACTCTTGTTTATTTGTGGGCCTGACTGAAAGTGTGAGAAAGGATTCTATTCCGTGGATGGGGCTTTCAATTCATTGATGAGGGCAATGAGTATCATAATATTCACTGTACTACTTAGTGGTTTTGTACATGAAATAGTATCACATACATACATCCATCAAAACTTAAGTCAGAGATGTTTATTTCATTTTCATGTGTGGATATTTGGCTGTATCTGTATGTATATCCCCTGGATCTGAAATTATAGACAGTTGTATACTGCCATGTAGGTGCTAGGAACTGAACCTGCGTCCTCTAGAAACACAGCCTTTCACCTTGGACCCATCTCTCCAGCCCCCAGGAGTTTCTTAGTTATAGCAGAATTTGAAATCATTTGAACTATTGAGTGGGGCCAGTAAGTGACTATAGAATTTGAAGGGCCATCTTCAAATGAGATGAGATGAGAAGATCACAGATCTTCATTCTGTAAGATGTACAACAGAATCAGAAGTTAAATGTGTGTCTTGAAACATTAGAAATATCATCATTGTCCCATTTTCAAAAACACTGAGTGACTTCTTTCTCTTTTGTCTTTGGTTTTCACCTGTAAGGCCACCTTACTTGCCTTGGACTTCTACAGTATAGTACTGATGACTAGATGATTTGTAGAAAGAGCAGGGACTTTGGCACTGAGTCTAAACTTCAAAGCCTTGACCTGCCACCTCCTAGCTTACTTGTTTTGTGACCAAATGATGTAACCGCCTTGTTTTATGATGTATACCACAGATCTTTATGATAATTATAGGCGGCTTTTTACATGAAATGAGAGTGCCCGTGCGTGTACCGTGCTTTTGTGTGGCTGTGCTCATGATGCAGTGGGGCCCTGTAAAAGACCAGTGTCTTCAGTGCTCGTGTGGTCCCTTGGATGGACTCCATCTTTAAAAAGCAACAAGCAAGCTCTTTCCAGTTCACATTCTCTCCACAATACTCCTTGGAATGATTTGCACAAACTAGGCCTCCTCTAAAAGTTTGTTTAATTGAAATCTTGAGTCCTTTTTAAAATATAAGAACAGGAATTAGAGATTCAAACTGCAATGTTTATTTTTGTATACAAGTATATGAATTTATATTTCCTTTACTTACTAAACGAAAACCAGTATTTAACCCCAAGACTACCAGCTGCCTTATGTCTGTCCAGCCATAGGGAAGGGAGGCTAGCAGGCAAATGACAAACAAGTCCAATACAGAGAGCTGCACTCGAGAGAGCCCTTGTCACCCAAGTGCCCAAATGCTCACAATTCTCATCCTTGCTTAGTCTGCAATCACCCCATTTCAGAACCAGGAATAAGTAAAAGGTTGGGGAGCGAATTTCACTGTGGTGGTTTGTAGCAATCAGGAGATGACAACAACACCAAGATAGCTCAAGGTCTTCCTGTGTGAGCCCCAGAAAACACATGGTAGTAGATTTGTCCTTAAAAGAGAAGGTTGGGATGGGAGCGCAGGGCCAGAACATAGAGAAAAGAATTCAGTGTGAAGGGCAGTGAGGAAGAGGAAAGCAGAAATTTAAGGCTGACTGAAGCCAATCAGAATCTGCCTTTGCCTCAGGTTAGTGTTTGCAGCCTTTCACCTTAGGAAAGGCTCTAAGCAAGGGTGCTTTGTGAGCTGCTTTCAAAACTTCTTATCAGTGTAAGAGCCTCAGGGGCATTGATCTGTGGAAGGGCCGGCAGCCTCATCTGCCTACGTCAGAGCTCATCAAGGGTATTTCTGTGCCAAGTTCTGGTGACTGCAAATGGGGGTGGGGAAGCCTTGTTAGCCTGTGTGTGGGCCAACAGTGAAGGATGGAGCAGTCTCAAAAGCTGAGGTATGTACATGCTTGCATAAGACAGAATATGTTCCTATGTCAACTGCACATGCGAAAAGATATTCTTTAAAGTGCTGGCCTTTAGCTTTCTGGGGCAGATACTAATCCTCAGATACCTTCTATAGGGCAGAAATGAATACTAGCAGTCCAGAATAGCACATGCCGTCCACTCATTCAACAGCTATTTTTACAAAGAGAGTCTCTCTCACTCTGTGTTTTGTTAAAATTAATTCAATTTAACCATTGGTTAGAAAAATAAGGTTCCTTACATTGTCTAGTCCTTGCTCAAGAATTTGAAGCTTTTAAGGGGCAGAGGAATTTAGAAGATTACCTTCTAGGGAATAAATACATCAGCTTAGGCCTGAGGTCATACAAAATGAAGGTCAGACGGCAGCTGTCAATTGCTGGAACTCTTTGCAAGGCTTATGATCCGTAAGTGGTCCGAGAACATACCCATGTACTCTAGGAATGCATTTTGGGCCTAAACATGTATTTGTAAGCAGATGGCTGTCGGGGCCGGAGAGCTCTAGATCCGTGGAGGTCACTGGCTCACTGTTGGGCAGGCAGCATGGAACTGACTGACGTCATCGGTTTCAAAGTAGCCGGGTATTCAGAATTCCTGAACATTCTCTGCTGGCAGTGGGCCTCTGCCACACTGGCCCACACTCATAATCCAGATAGACTTTGACTCAGCAAAGACTATTCTGTTTTTCCACAGGAAATTGTCTCCTGAGCTGTTGCTTTGCCTCATGATCCATGAGTCTCTGAGATTTATAATTCACTTGACATGTACAGAAATTTTTCTTTCTAATCTCAGTGACTAAAAATGAAGCTTTGGGGTTATGGAGATAATTAAGATTTTCAACAAAGAGAGTTGAGAGTGGGTGGGTTTTGTTTTGTTTTGAGACAAGGTTTCTCTGTTGCCCCGCTGGCATGAACTTGTGTTATCACAGGCCGGCTTCAAACTTAAAATCATCCTCCCACAATCTCCTAAGAACTGAGACATTTGAATCAGCCTCCCATGCTAGCTGAGAATTATTTTCTTGTTTGTTTGTTTGCATGGGGAATTGAATAGTGCCTTACAGGTCTAAGGATTCGTTCTACCACTGAGTTATAGTCTTAGCCCCATGGTAGAAAAACATTTAAAATATATATCAGAAAAAAAAAAAACCTTGCTTATTGAGTTAAGACATGAATAAAATGAATAAGATTCTCTGAAAAGTGACTCCCACTCCAGCACCATTTTCAAGTTTAAATATGTTTTGAAAGTCTGCAGGTTGTCATGGAGGATAGTTAGACACGATTTGCCAGTGGCCAGCTCACACCTGCGTTGCAGGTGTGCAGCGCATTTCCTGGGGACCATAGCATGATAAACAGATTCCCACCTGGAGAGTGACAAATAAACTGTGACCAGAAGCCACTGCGTTATAGGAATGTCCTGGTCCTTCAAGGTGAACATGCTCATTAAGTAGTCTTTAAATGGGACATCATTTAGGTATTCTGAGGTCTTGTCTTATTTAGGGCTATTATTGCTGCGATGAAACACCATGACCAGAAGCAGCTTGGGGAAGAAAGGGTGTATTTCACTCACAGTTCCATATAACAGTTCATCATCAAAGGCAGTGAGGGCAGGAACTCAGGCAGGGTAGGATTCTTGAGGCAGGAGCTGACGCAGAGGCCATGGAGGAGTGCTGCTTACTAGGTTGCTCCACAAATGGCTTACTTATAGAACCCAGGGCCACCATCCCTGAGATGGCTCCACCCACAATGGGCAGGGCCCTCCCCCATGAATCACTAATAAAGATAATATCCTACAGCCTGATCCTATGGAGGCATTTTCTTAATTGAGGTCTCCTCCTCTCAGGTGATGTTAGTTTGTGTCAAGTTGACATAAAACTGTCCAGCACAGTTGACCCCTGTCAGCTTGACACACAAACACATCACCATTGTTCAGCCACAGCCTTTCCTTTCTTAGTCATCACCAATATTGCCATTAAAACCATATTTACTTTAAAAGTCCTACAGTCTTCACAAATTCAAACACATTAAAAATTCAATAGTTTAGTTTAAAATATTCAATAGTTTTCAAAAATCCAAAATCCTTTTAAAAGTTCAAAGTCTCTCAGCTGTGAGCTACTATAAAAAGCTAAAGGAAGTTAAATATGTTTTTCAAGAGGAAAGAAGCAGGGCACTGTCACAATCTGAACAAAGCAAAGCCAAACTCCAGCAGTGTAAATAACTCAGCATCAGATGTCTGGGATTCCCTCATGAATGTGCTCCTGCGAAAGGCTCCGTTACTTCTCTGGCTTTGCCTTCTATAACACAGTTTGTCTTCTGAGCTCACGCAGGCTCCACTCCCCACTGCTGCTGCTCTTGATTGTTGTCTCATGGTACTAGTATCCCCCAAAATGCTGGGGGTTCTGCTGCAACTGGGCTGCCTGTTCACGAATGGCCTCTCATAGGCTCTCTTCATGGTGCCAAGCCTCAACTTCTCTCCATGATTCCTTCAATTCTAGGGTTTCAACCTTTCCTGAGGCTCAACCTTCACCAGTAGCCTGGCCTGGACTTTCACAGTGCTGGCCTCAGCTGCTTTTCCTGATCCCTTCATGTCTTCGAAACTTGTACTTCCTAGGTGACTCTTACACTACCAAGTTCAGATGGCAGAATGGGCACAACCCTGACTGAGATGACAAGAGATGACACAAGAGATCACAAACTGCTTCTTAGAAGATTTCACTTCAATGATGCTGGTCTTTTCGCTAATTTCTTAGCTCCAGATAACTCGCATTAATTGTCCCAGCAAAGTAAATATTTTACTTCGTTTAATATGGTCTTGTTTTAATCACTGCTGATCCTTCAGCCCCAGCTAAGTAGAACTACAGACTCATGACATAAAAGGCCTGGTACAGTCCTTGCTTCCCTCTGAAACATCACAAGCCAGGCAGGCCTCCATCCTCTACTCTGCTCTCAACATTCTTACATTCTTAGCTCCGATAGAACAGCTCACTGAGCTTCAAAACTCAATGGCTTTTCTATCCCAAAGTTCTCAGTTTCTTCCACAGTCCTTCCCAAAACAACATGGTTGGGTCTGCAAAAACACATTCTGTCCAATTTCAAAAGTCTATCATAGCCTGTCACAGGCTCAATGCTGTTTAAAAGTCCAAAGTCCAAAGTCTTTTCTGAGACTTGTGGTAATCTCTCAATTGTAATCTGCCATGAAATCAAAATGAAAAAGCAGATCACATACTTTCAACATAAATGGCCATTACCAGTCCAAAAAGAAGGAAACAGAGCATAGTGAGGAAATACTGAACCTAAGCAAGACCAAAAACCATCTAGGCAAATTCCAAACTCTGTATTTCTCTGTCTGATGTCACAGTACTCTTCAGATCTCCAGCTACTCTCTGTGTTGTTGACCACAACACACTTTTCCTCCTTGGGCCGGTTCTATTCGCTGCTAGCAGCTTTTCTTGGTAGACATCCCACCGCTCTGGCATCTCCAACATCTTGGGGTCTTCAAGGCAATTTAGGCTTCACCTTCACAGCTTCACGCAAAGGTCTCTGGGCCTCTGTGCAGGGACACCCCTGACATACACCTGACCTCGGCAGCTTTCCTTAGTCTTGAAGGGAGATTCCATGATCCCTTTCTTATATTCTTGACCCTAAATCCAGAACCATGTGACCAGACTTCCAAGTTCCTGCTTGCTGGGGCTGCAGCATGGCTCTTTTGTTCAATTATATTCTCACCAGTTTTCCGTTTTTGATGGTTTCCTTCACTGCCTACGCTTAGCGTCCTGAAACTTGCCGTGTAGATCAGGCTGATCTCAAACTCAGAGTTTTACTTGCCTCTGCCTTCTGAGTGCTGTAAAGCATGTGTCACCATGGGGAGCCCTAAGTTTTCTTTGATTCCTTTGCACAAGCTGGAAGTTCGATGGGTGAGGTCTTGCCCTGAGGCCACCACTCCTTTTACTCCATTTAGCATCAGGCTTTCTTTAAATATTTTATCTCTTGGACCGCTCCATTACACTTCCTGGTGTTCCCTTACTTCTCAGCCTGTACATTTTATATTTTTCCTTATTCAGCATAATTTTTCTCAGTGAGCTTTTCATTGTAGATCTGTTTAAGAGTAACCACTAATATAGCACATGACAAAGTCACTATGAGGCAGTTTTGAAATCTCCTCTCCCAATACCATTAATCTAAAACTTCAATCTAGCCTCAGGCAGACTTCTCAGTCAAGGGCAAAAAAACAGCCTCATTCTTTGTCAAAATAACGTAAGAATGATCTCTATGCCACTTACAGATCTTCTCTGAAGCCTTTTGAATCAGGCCATCATAATCTACATTTCTCTCAACACCGCTATCCTCTCTGCTCCTACTAGAATGGCCTGTTAAGCCCCACTAAAGTACTGAACTGCCTTCCTAATCCAAAGTTCCAAAACCCACATACCACCACCACCAGCAAAGAAAACATGTCTGTCAGTGAAATACCCAACTCCTGATACCAACTTCTGTCTTAATCAGTGATCTGTTCCTGGGAAGAGACATCATGACCACTCCAACTCTTATAGAGAAAAACATTTAATTGGGGCTGGCTTACAGGTTCAGAGGTTTATTCCATTATCCTCGTGGCAGGAAGCATGGCAGTATGGCAGCAGACATGGTGCTGGAGAAGTTCCTGAGAGTTTTACGTCCTGATGCACAGGCAGCCGGAACAGAGAGACACTGGGCCTCTCCTATGCTTTCTCCAACAAGATCCTGCCTTCTAATCCCTCCCAAGCAGTGCTACTCCCTAATGATCAAACATTCAAATATATGAGCCTATGGGGCCATTCTTATTCCGGATGTCCAAACCCTCTTGTTTTCCTGAAGAACATTTCTTTGATGCGCAGAATTACAAAGAATTACTCTGACCAGGCATGTCCAGTGTTTTAACATTGAGACACATTGTTGTCTGCTACAAAGATCACACTCAAGAACTATACAGTAGACTTTAAAAAGAAATCTCAAAAAACAATACCTCTCAGAATATCAGTTAGTGATTTCACTTTGGACCATATTCTCACTATCCCCGGGTAATACATCCTGTGCGGTCTAAGCAACCATGGATCACTGTGGGAGAATGAATTCTCATATATACTAGTCCATTTAATTCAGTTTTAATTTTTCTTTTTGCACAATATCTATTATAACAATGCAATGAAAATCTAAGCTCTACATTTTTCTTGCTGTGTTTCTCTAGTTATCTTCTTGATGACTGATGTATAATTTACAAGTATGTACTTTTCTCTACACATATTATCTGTTTACATTTCTCTTTTTTTAAAGTTGCAATGTGACTTCCCTAAGTAAAAGCAGCACTTTAATTTTTAACTAAATTATATTTTATATATTCAAGGCAAAGATGGATTCCTTTGATAATCCTTTATCATTAATGATCTATGTTCTAAAGTTTTTAATAGATTAACATTTGAAATTAACTGAATTTGGAAAACTGTATATAAAACATCTTCATGAGAGCTTTTTAATCTGATGGAGGCTGAGCTACTTAATTAAAGCAAGCTCCAAATTTGTAAACTTGTCATATTTTTCCATATATTAATTTTCTTACTATTTTATGAACTGTTACCATGTTCTCCAGAAAGCTTATTGAAGTTATTAGTCTTCAGCAACCATGATTTTTAATGATAAAGATGTGGGATAACTTTGGCATAACTTTCACTTGGTATTTCTGAACTGTGTAATGGATGACAAGAAACATAAGAGGAGGTAACTGTTGCTTAGATTATTTGTATAGTTTATTTGAATTTTTTTTTTTTTTTTTTTTTTGAGACAGGGTTTCTCTGTGTAGCTGGGACTATCTGACAACTCACTATATAGACCAGGCTGGCCTGAGGTCAGAGATCCACCTGCTTCTGCCTTCAGAGTGCTGAGATTAAAGTCATGAGCCACTGCTGCCCTGCTGGACTATTTGTAAATATGCTACGAACACATTTAAAGCAGTACTGCCTCAGTATCTCCTTCATGTCCATAAATATTCATGTCATAAATCCTAATTATATGCTACGACTTCCTGAATCCCAGCCTTTCGGGATTTTAAAGTAGAGTTATTTCCCTCTGCTCAGAGATTGGAGACAAGTGTCTCCAGGTCAAACTCTTTGTGTGTTACTCTTCGACAGTGTCTTTTCTTTTCCACTTCCACATCTGGTACAGGAGCCCATAGACAAAACCATCCCCAGCCGGGAAGGCAATACTTTGGCCTCCATCATAAAGAGGACTTCAAATGGATCCAGACCTGACCATAAGCTTCCCCTGTATTTTAACATGGCACTTGCCGAATTCACTCCGGGTCATCGCTGCATTCATTTGCAAAGAAGCTGTGATCGTGGGTTGTGGTTTCTGAGAGTAGACTTCTGTCTTCTCCATCCCTCCCCTAATATTATTTTCTCTGAGCCAGCCTGTCTAGCCCAGTTCTGAGTATAAATGAATGTAAAATATAAATATAAAATAGTTTGCATTTCTTGGGAACTGTTGCCCTGCTCTTGCCAGGTTATGTGAAACCCTTTCTTGTGTTGAACAGAAGAAGCCCATGATTATTGGTACTGCAGATTCTCACATTCTTAATCAGTTCCACCTGGCCAATAAACAGTAAAGCCAGTGCCGCTTCTCTTCTTCATGGCTTTTCTACTTTATGGGTAGTAAAACTGTCTTTGGTGTGATTTAGGAATCCCTTTGATGCCTGCTAGTTTACTGTATTGATATTTCAGGGGTGTTGGCAGTTGCTGCTGAGACTTCACAAGGGCCCCTGAGCTGTAGCAGTGTGGCAGTGTGAGGAAATTGTGGGGGACACAACTGGGGATGCTCTTTCTCTTACCTGAGCCCGCAAAGAATCACTTAGAAATGGCCTTGTTTGAACATGCTAGGCCACAGGTAGTTAGGTTCCTTTCAAACCTAGACAGAGGAACAAAAACAGATATGGAAGAAGGTGCTGAAAAATGAGAACAAAGATGTAGGGTACTTTTGTAACTCCGTGAAAATTCTGAATTGTGTGCTTGAGATGATCCTGCCTTTAAAGTCCTTATTTAAAGTGGCTGGTCTGCAGGTTAAAAAGGAGCAGGGGGAAGGGAGGAAGAGAGGAGGGAGGAAGAGGAGGAGGATAGGGAAGAAGGGGAAAGCTATGCCTCCTGTGATTTCAAGGAAAGAGAAGTATTAAAACCATTCTGTCTGCCCTTTTCAAACTCCAAGTTTGCAGCCTTTTTATTTCCAATGCCTGGTTTTGGTCATGTGTTACTGCTTCTTGGTTTTTTTTTTTTTATTATTATTTGTTTGTTTGTTTACTTTTTTTTCTAACTAATATGTGTAGGACATTTGACATGAGAATGACTAAATGATGTGAGACACATATGTAATGACTGAATGTTTTAGGGACTTGTAAACCTTTGCTTGACACTACTTTATTTTAAGCAACACATTTGTATCATATTTACCAATAATTGTTACAGTCACCACTTGTTTGAAGCAGTTGTACAGCATAGAGCACTCTTTTGTATACATGGTAAATATCTGGCTGCAATTAACTTTTGGGGTTACTTCTTGACAAGACCACATGCCACTTACCTTAGTATTACTATCTTTAGCATATGTTAACCACAGGTAGTACTAATTGTCGTAGTTTATAGAGCTCAGGGATGTTCTGTAATACATAAGAGAACTCTCTCCTCGGGCATTGCACAGTTTTAGAGATTCAAATTTTCTCCTAAGTGCCATTTCCTCAAATCTATTAAACATCTTAATGAATTTTTTAAGTATTTGTGTAATTAAAATATTAATCAGGCTAGATTTATTAACGCATTTTGCAGATGGTGAGAAACAGACCACACAGCGCGATATGAACAGGCATGACAGGTACATGGGTGTGTGCATGTGTGTGTGTGTGTGTGTGTAAGATGTTCTATTCAACAAACATCTTCCTAGAAACTACTGTAAGAATTTCTGGAACCATAAAAATGATCAGTAATATGCAATTCACTCTCTTTGGCAATGTATGGTATTAAAAAGTGATAGATTTTCAAATAAATAACCACGATGAAAAGCTCCTGCTGTGGTAGTGGGTGGTTTTCCCTGGGAGAGTTGAGAAGTCCTGAAGAGAACTTTGGTCAGAATAAATCAGAGGAAGGTGCTGAAACAAAACTAAACGAAGCGTATTTCTTCATAGATATAAAACTTATTTAAATGACATTCTAATTGAAACTGATAATCAATAGATATTCAGAGAAATATGCGTACATAGTTGTATAAAAATCATTTGTTTTATCTTTTAAATAAGTTTTCTCCCAATATAATACAGGTCAAAATGTTTAAAGTTTCCACAGAAACTTTCACTCTTGCATTGATGAAAATATGCCAGCAGCAGCATATTTTTCACCATTAAAAAGTCTTATTTAAAATAATAAATGTCAAGCTATATAATCTTTGAGGTATTGAGGATATGATCTGAACAAATATTTTTAGCAGAGTTGAAAATAAACCAATTAAAGATATAATTTGTGGGATTATATTTGCTACGTAACTTGGTCTGCCTTAGTTATTTGTTTGTTTTTTTTTTTTTTCTTTTACATTGAATTCCTTTTCTCCATGTGGACACTGCTCTCTGGCATTGTCTCATTCCTCCACATAAACACAATAAAGAATGTCCTTACAATTCATTGTTGCTGTCATCTGCTGTCCTGCCTGCTGTGCGCTGCTGCTAACTGCCTGGGGACCTCTAATCACTTAATTACCATGGACTCCGAGGCACTCAGGCAGTTGCCTCCTGCACAATTTCAACACTGAGAGAAACAAATTATATAGATGGCAATGAGATCATCCCAGGACAGATGTATGTCTTATTCACCAACTCCAAACCTGCCCAGCCAGAGGACGAGGCTGGTCACACCTGGAGTTGCCCGTGTGATCTTGCTTGCATGATTGCTGCAGGTTTCTGGAGACCTCAGCTGCATTCCGGAAGCATTCCTCAAAGCCTTGGCTTTGTTAACTGGAAGGAATAGGAAGGAAGTGCAGTCCACCATTCCAAACCCCTGAGCAATTTGTTTCCTGTTGGACTTGGTGAATGGTCTCTGATGCATTGTTAGTACTGAAACAGAAAAGAAGCTGTGTTGTTCTGTTTCTCTTTTGTTTTGCTTTTAGAGAGGATCTTAAGACTGTGGCCCCTTTCTCCAGAATGCTAGAATTATAGATACAGGCTCACTTGGAACTGCTGCTGTGTTCACTAAAGCAATCGCTAGGAATCTTCATAGCAGTCTGGTCTTAACCAAGAAAGTACCTGGTAAGGGTGGCTGTGCTGCCAGCTTTTCTTCTGCCAGCGTGGATATGCTCTCAATACTGTCAGGAGACAGGTTTCAGTTTCTGCCGCAAAGAACTTTAAAAATGTGTCCTCTGCTTTGGTGACCTCGCCAATGACTTACAGCTCTACCTGCTCCCAGACTCTTGACATTTAGACTCTTGGAAAAGGAAGATTTCAGAAATGTCTGACAACTAACTAGCTGAAACCTTGTGGTTCAGGTGAGCTACTGAACATCATTGCCATGATCACACAGGTGTGGAAGTGCACCCAAGTGGCAATGTAACTCCAGATAAGGTGTTTGAATTGCCCTGACACAGCTTGTTCATATGGGAGTGTGTTTAACATGGGGCTTTCCATGAAGAGTGCACCATCTCACCTAATATAAAGTGAGCACCCAAGGAGCCCTGGGAGAGATGAAAGCGAATGTTAGCTCTGGACGCTTCTGTATTATAGCACTTTTGAAGGTATCTTGGTTTCTACTGTTGTCCTGTGACCAGTTGTGGAGAAATAACTTTTCTTCTGTTGTGTCTCTTCTGTCATCATCTGACAAAAAAAAGAGAGAGAGAGAGAGAAAGAGTTTATCTGAATCAAGAACCAAGTAAGCTCTTGAGAAAATCCTGCTAGCTATAATGCTTTTTACTAAGACAGACTGCCAGCAAAGATACATTATATTTTATGTCAATTAAGGTTTTCCTTAATTCAAATATATTACCTTTTTTAAAAAACAGAAATATGTATGCAGAAATAAATAATATATACAAAGAAATATATATCTTTCTTAAAAACAGATATATGTATATATATATATACATATATATATATGTATACAAAGAAAAATATACTGTGAAAAAAATTATCAAAATATGGAAGAGGATCTGAGAGGATTTAGTGCATTCGCTCTAAGGTGCTACTGAAACTCACATTGGCTCATGAAATAAAGACGATAGAGCATCAGATGACAATTTACTAAGAAAGAGGACCTGATAGTAGGTCATGAACAGAGGTGTCTAGATGAAAAGAGGAGTGAGCCTCCATCGGTAACTATAGGAATAGAAGTGTGAAGGGCCAGGATTTCTAGGAGGGGGTTTCAATGCAGGAAGCCCAAGCATACCATGTGGAGGCCTGAGACTTGGAGGCATGAAAGTTCAAATTCAGGTCATGGTGGAGGATGCCCATTAGAGTAGTTCCCATTGGATGAGGCATTTTAGAGGGTTGGTATGGCCATGACTGCCTCCTAGAAGCCAGGGGCCCATCATAAGGTTATCTAAGCCATGAGGACAAGGGTGGGCCAGTTTCATCTGAGACATCCTGAATGGGGCATACCCCTTGGTTGAAATGGGTAAGCATAGGGATGTCTATGGCAAGGATGATCTGTGTCTGTGGTTCCTGCTGCTACAGGCCATGTCCTCTAGCCCCAGAAAAAATAGATGGTGGGGCATGGCTCAGTATCTCTTTTGAGAGACCTTCAGGAGACGGCACTGAAGGTGAGGTGACCTGTGAAGAAAGCTCAGAGCCTAATGGTGACACCATAGGTTTGGGAGCCAGAACACACATCTGCAAACAGTTGATGAAGGTTGTGAGTCTGAGGCAATAGGTGCTAGACTTTGGCTGCTGAGCCCCGATTCTTACCTTGAGAGTTCTTGAAGGTATAAGACACAGTGGTTGGGAAGCTAGAGAGGTATTGCCTCCTCAGGGCCTCAGCTACTGTATTCGAGGCATCAGATAAAACTAAAACAACCATAACCTTTGATGCTGTGTGTTAGGACCCCACATGGTCTTGGGCCTTTATGTGATGATCCCAAAGGCACTTAAAATATCACAAAGGAGCTTTCATCAGTCTTTGGGTCTAGATTCCCAGTGCAAATGTTGGCCTCTATATCCATGGTTTGATGTTTTGTTTGGCTATGAGGTGAATTTGTGTGTTGGCTTCCCATAGAGTTTGATCCTGTTCATAATCCTAATGGCATAGTTGGCCTCTTCTTACTCAAGAACTCAACAGAGCCATAACGTTGATACCACCTAGAGATCATGCCAATAGCCATGGTGAAAAAGCACCCACCATCTCTAAGCAGTGTTCTGCCCCAAATTCTTGATGCAGTGAAGTTTTGGGGCAGAACTAATAGGAAATAACCAAGTTTTTGGTAGACTGTTTTAGACATTTGTCTTTCTGGCTTGCTCTTCAAGGGAGTTCTGAAGGCTTTGCCTTTACAAGTGAGTTCAGATTATGACACTCTGAATGTCATTTGAACTGGAAGCAAGATTCTAGGCTACATGACTAAATTGCACTCAGCTGTCCTGTCCCATCACCTGTCACTTACAGCCAACCAGCATCTTTCAGAAGTCAGAGCATTACCCAAAGTCACTCCCTTGGTGATGTCCAAGACCTTGGGGATGTCATTTCTCTTCTCTTTTTACAATGATATGACTCTAGTGTCTTTTCAAGATTAAAAAAAAAAAAAAAAAAAAAAAAAAAAAAAAAAAAAACAAAAAAAAAAAAAAAAAAACAAAACAAGACCCTGCCCTTAAAAGGGCAATGTTCACTGACTTTTTGACATCCTATATTTTCCCCATAGGACAGTCATTAATATGCAGAGATTTTCATTCAAAACAGTGATAGGCAATGCATAGTGCATACTCACCTATAAATAAGTTGAAAAGAGTGATGTTATATTTACTACATGTGATGTTGTTGTGTAGTTTCCTGGTTAAGGCAAAGAGAGGCTGGGAGCCAAGCTGTAGACACTGAGGAAATGCTTTCAGGTAAAGTTGCTTTCTTTTGTCCACAGTATCATATATGACATAACTCAGTGTCTTACTTAGGGTTTCACTGCTGTGAAGAGACACCATGACCATAGCTACTCTTATAAAAGAAAGCACTTAATTGGGACTGGAGGTTCAGAGGTTCAGAGGTTTAGTCCATTATCATCATGGTAGGAAGCATGGCAGCATGCTGGCAGATATGACTGACGCTGGAGAAGGAGCAGGGAGTTCTACTCCTGGATCCATAGGCAGCAGGAGCAGGCTCTCTTCCCCCACTGGGCGGAGCCTGAGCATAGGAGACCTCAAAGCCTGCCTATACCGTGACTCTCTAACAAGGCCACAACTACTTCAGTAAGGCAATGCCTCCTAAGAGTGTCATTCCTTAGGGCCAAGTGCATAAACACATGAATCTATGGAGGAAAAACCTGTTCAAATACCATACTCAAGTTTCCATATATTCTTTCTCAGTGCCTCTCCCCCTTTCAGGTCTGGAAATCAGGTATGGCTGGCAGTGTAGATTTAGCAGGTTTTTAAGGCACTTTAAGAGCTGAAAACAACAACAACAACACAAAACCATGTGATACAAAATTAAAAGATAAATAAAATCACTGTATGATTAATGCTGATGAATCTTTAAATATCTATGAACATAATATTAAGCCAACTTCATTACTTGTTAAAATTAGTATTCATGACAGAGAATGTCATTTGGAAACGACTGTAATTTAAGCTACCCTTTTTGTAGTAATTCTTGAGAATGCAAGATGATTATCATGAAAGCAGCCTTTTGTAAGGTCAGTGGTATGACTAGCCAAAGGGGTTTAGGAGCAAAATCACAGTCTCAAGAAGATGCCTCTACTGACTTTGTACAAACAAAAATCAAGCTGTGTGTGATATGAGTGTATTTCCACACACTGGTCATAATGGAAACAAACCCAACGTGACGAACTAGCTTGTATCAGATGCTCATTAACTGACAAAGAGCTGAAGCTCCCGTTATCACGGACGCACCATTGATTTCTCTTTCTCCCTGTGCTTTCTATCTAAGCTATCTCTGCCTTGGTATTTACAAATTTAAATGATCTGCCCACTTGTCCCTGCACCGATACCCACCCCTCCTCCTCCTCAGGAGTTCTCAGCTGGATGGTGCAAAGTTCTCCTTGTATCGTTTCCTGTTTGCCTCACCCTGCCTCTTTCCACACAGTGATCCTTTAAACAGAAGGATGTTTTAATTCCTTCAGTGGTTCAGCGTACCACAACGAAGAACTAATCCCAAATGTGGCCTGCCAATCTCAAGCACTTTATAACCAGCCTTTCCCAGAGCCCTCGGGGACCAGAAACAAGGGTCCAAGGATTGCTCAGGATGGGTGCCTGAGACAGAGAGACAGAGAGAGTAGAGTGAGACCTAATTAAATCCAAATCACCATCAAAGGGAGAGTGTGAGACTTTCCTGAGAGGAAAAGGAATAAATGAATGTTTAGCTAGTGAGGGGATCTCCGCAGCCTGACTGCAAACCTACCACAACTTGTGCAGCTCATGTAAGGTTATGTAAATCTTCATAGAAAAGATTCTCAGGGTAACACAACCAGTGAACAGAGACACAGCACACCAACAGCCTGCCCGGTAAATGATGGGGGAATGAAGGTCCAGAGTGGGTCATATCCAGGCTAGGGCTTCTGGAAGGCCCTTGCTTATCCTGGGCAATGAGACAGTTTATGTAGAGACTCAGTTCCTCGCCCACATGTTTTCATGTGTGTATCATTACAGGGTATTGAGATTCTTAAGAGGAAGCTAGTGGACAAGCTGGCATACACGAACACTCCTGCAGTGTGACCGCTGCAGAGAATATCCTCTCAGCAGCACACTGTTGTCAGTGTTCTGTATTCTCTGAGTACAGTGACAGCATTTCCATGGCAGGTTAGCACTTGGAAGCTTGCCTGGCGGCTGCTCGCCACCAACCAAAGCTTCTCTCATGCCAAAAGCTCCTTCTGTCTGTGGGAGATGATGACCATGTGTGTGTGTGAGGGGCATTGTCACTCACCACCACAGTTTCTCAGAAGCTCATCCACGATTCTCTTTCTCCATGGCTTTCTCTATGTGTGGTTGAGAAAGACCCATCGAAAGTTGTAACGAAGAATCATGGCATATTTGTATCAGCTGTAGGAATGAAATAAATGGCTTCAAACTGCCTTCCCAGAATCTTCCACACCTGAATTTTTAAGTTAACAACTAAGAATATTTATTTGTACAAGCTCCTTCGGTTTCTTTGTGGAAAGCTTCCCAGATAGACCTTTCCATTGCATTCTCTTCCCAAATAAACCAGAACTCAGAAAATAAAACATCTCACTTCAGATTTAAACACAGAGAAGGAGGAAGGAGACAGCTGCCCAGGAAGTGAGAGTTGGCCTGAATGAAAGGATGCTGTTGTCTGGCTTCACTCAAGTTCTGTTCATGGATCTTTCCTTTCCCACCTACACTAGGACCCAGTAGATATTTTAGCTCATCAGAGATGAGGCCCGGAATCTGGACAGCTGTGGGATGGGCAGGGATTGAATGGAAGCCGTGGTGTTCTCATACAAGTGCAGCCTGTAAAAGGGAATGGGATTCCAAGGAACACACCGGCTTTCAGGTAGTTCTATTTCTGTCCTGTGACATTGGCTAAGACAACCTCATAGATCTAAGTATTTTAATCCATCAGTGGAGACCATAATTCCTTTCATCTGTGTTGCTGTAGGGACAAATTCAATAAAACACACATTGTTAGAGTCCTAAGGCTGCCCTCATAAAGGAACACAAATGAAGTGCCTTCAAACAAGAGACATTTCTTCCTTCATTGCAGAGGTGATTTTAGAAGCTGAAAGTCTGAAATCAAGAGTGCACAAGGCTCCAGGAGTATTTGTGACTTAACCTGTATTTCAAATAATACAAACAAAAGACTCATAGGTACTGAATATGGAGAAAAATATTTTTTGTGGCAAGTTAAGTCTTTCAAAAAGGAGGATTGTTAATAGGTAAGCCACAGAAATTCATGAAGTCATCCTTCCTCAATGGCCAAATAACCACACAGGTAGATTCTTCATTTTCTATCTGCTGTGTGCCTTTTCCTGGTGAGACGTGAACAGACATCTGTGTATACTCAAGATAGTAGGTTTAAGACAGATTAAAGCAATGATTCTACCCACGTTTAGCTTGATGAACTAGTGAGTTTATTGAGGTTTCTTATAGGAATGTGGATGAGGGTTTGTGTACAGGAACATGAGTGACTTAAAAACAGCTACATCACCAAAAGCATACCTCATCATGTGTGATGACTCCCAAAAGCTGCCTCCCTAGAAGTCCCTACATGCCTTGCAGGCAACTTGGCTGGTTACAGAGTCCCCTCCTCTCAACACATGTTTACTGCTTTGGGGCGACCTTGTAAATCATGAAAGTTTCAGGAGCTTCCTGAGATTTGTGAGTTTTGCTGACTTTCAGAGTCTCCCTCCAGAATGATGAGTCAGTTCATGGGAAATCATCGTACAACAGTGTCCACATTTTTACCTTCAATTTTATTTAGCTGGTTGATATTACCCAGAAAAGAACTACTGTCATGATCTTCATTTTTGCCCACTTCTCTGAATGTTGTTATCAATTTGATGAATCAGCTCACCAGTATAGCTTTTAACAATATTGATACCATAACACGTTTGATTGTGTATCTGAGTTAAGAGCCCTGTGTCACAGGATTGTGAAATTTATAACCAGCGTCTGGGGCATGTGTGTGAGATTCAAACACACAGTCTCACAAAAGGGAACATTTAGTTTAATGTCACCATATTAAAACCTCAACACGGTGGCTTCACTCAGATTTCTAGGCTAATCTGAAGATCAAATGCTGTGTGGTGTGACCACAGCAGCAGCAAGGGAGAGCAAATTCGAAACTCCCCCACGAACCAGACTCTGCTCCCAAGCTTTCCATGTGTCACTGTCCCTGATCCATAGACATACTTGCTGCATGCTAACCTCTCCACTTTACAGAAGTGGTTTACACAGCATCAGTCACAGGACTGGTCACTGCAGTGCTGAGTGTTCAGATACAAGTCTGCCTCAAGAACACACACTTGCCAGACAGGTTAAAATGTCCACTGGATCACAAAATGCTGCATTCTGTGTAGAATGCCTAGAATTAGGAAAAGCTTAGCTCACTGCTGGAGTTTATATTTCATTGTTTTAATTCAAAATTAGAAAATTAGGATATAGGTAGTGACACTAGATTAAGTCTGATTTAAATTCCAGGTGCTTTCTATACTATGGAGAAAATTTTACAATTGGTATCAGCTGTAAAATAGGTTTTCTTTCATGCAATTGGTAATTTCTTGGGAGAAAAATAAAGAGGCATGAATTTTTATAACATAGGTTATATTTTACTATTCTGAAAGATTGCTTCATTCTTTATTATCAGAGGGCTTATAAGTGAAACTCCAATACTTGAAGTTTTCCCTCGATCATTTTCTCATTCCTCACACTAGGGTCTCACAGTCAGACGATGCTCTTTGGGTGAATGTATTAACATGAAGATGAAGGAAAACCATTGGCCATGCTGTGGCTTTCCACCTTTTCCCCAGGACTGGCTTGTTTGCATTGCTCTCTCAGGCCCTTAGTGTTTCTTGGTGACGTTGACAGATGGAGTAGCAGGTGATCCTCAGGGATGGATATCTTATTCCAAACCTAATCTACTGTGGCCTTTCACCACCCTCATGACCTAAGGTGAGGTGAAGATGCTGTATCCCCCTCCCCCTAATCTACTGTGTCCTTTCACCGCCCTGCCTCATGACCTAAGGTGAGGTGAAGATGCTGTATCCCCACACACATTCAGGAAACCTTCTCAGGGACGCTCCACACTGTGGGTAGTTAATAGATAGGAAAAGGGCGGAAGGCTGCTCCTGTTTCCTCTCTTCTTACTTTACAGTAATAGCATCGGCTGTATATGGTGTTGAGAGAGTGCAGTGTATGCTACAGACAGAAATCATGGCCTGTCAGGAGTGTGGCTCTGGAATGATCTCTCACTACTTTGAGGTTAAGTTGCCATTGGCAAGTTACTTAATGACTCTGGCCATCGATTGCCTCCTCTACAGGCACGGATCCCAATAATAGCCTTTTCATCTCCTATTATTAGGATTACCAGTTAACCATTGAACAGCAGAACAGAAACTGATACACCACGGAAAGCAGCTCTCTGTGACAAACTTACTGTTACTATCCATAAAGAACATGACAACTCCCTCTTCCTCTCACATGCAGCAAATTTCTCTTCACCTTGCACATCAATCCCCTCTCCACTCCCATGGAGTCTTTTGGACAGTTAGCTGTTTCTCCTTAAAATGTCCATATTTAATTCCCTGCCACTTTCTAAGAACATGCTTGTATATTTTCCTTCCCCATTAGCTGTGAAGTTTCAGATATGAAAAATAATTCAATTTGAGTAGCCATGTCCAGTATAGTTCTGAGCTATCTGTGAACAGATAGAATTGAGGTGATTGGTGATTGTAATGTGGCCCTTGTTACATTTATTATCTACTCTGGGTGTACTGCCACGCTGAAGTTCATTATGAGATTCTATTACAATACTGATGAATTCTCCTAAAGCAAGTTATACAAATCCTAGTCAATCAGAAAAGTTTTGCTTATTTTTGGACAGAATGATAGGAGGCCATACAAATGATCAAAGTCATAACTGGTTCTCTTTCTCTGATCATGACCACTTTAGATAATTTTTTTTATTTCGAATGAATGCACTTCTCTAAAGCATTGTTCTCAATGTTTATTTTTGTTTCCAAATCTACAGTGTCTCCCACGGTAATGAAAAGTGCACTAGCAACATTTTGCACACTATTTTATATCAGAGTCCATGCTACGGAGTCACCGAGAACAGTGGCCAGCACATTTCCTCAAGTCATGCCTGGATAATACTCTGAAAGATGTTGAGGGGAGGAATTAGAAACTATTTTTTATTATTTAATATTTTTATTATTTTATTTATTTTTATTATTATTATTGTTTTATTATTTTAAACTTTACTATAAAAAAGCACTGCAAATGAAAAAAAATCACACACCAAGAAATTAACCAGACTCAAAGACTATGCAACTCAGTGAACTTTTATATAGTTAGAGCAGCCATTTGGAACAGAAGTTGTGAGGCTTAATATTGGATTTTATTCCTTTACTATTGGATACATTTTTATGTTCTCTGGCCATTGCAAGAAATCCACAACAGAGTTAGAACTAGAAAGATATTCAGCTTTATATCTTCTTTCACAGCCCATGTTCATTCTCTTCCTCACTCCCTAGTTGTGCCCTCTCTTGTTGTATTTCCTACATGTTGTTCATGTGTGCATTATAGGCTAGCTTCTGTGTTTAAGAGACAGCAAGTAGTTTTGCTGCTGATACTGTGTGATCTCGCTTAGCAGTCTATGCCCTCTTATTCCTTGGTTATAAAAATATTAAGGAAATTAATAAATGCAAATGAGCCCCAAAAGCCAAAGGAAATGTCAAAATTTTAAGGCATGGGCTGTCTCCCTTCTCCACAGATTGGCATCTCAAAGGCTGAACACACCCTTTACAGCCCAACTTCATGGAGTGGTGCGTTCCCGTCCTCAGTGACTCTCAAACATGCTGCTTTCAGTCAGCCTGTCATCATGTCTCTAGCGGTGGAATGTCTGTGTTTCCTATGTTACCCTTGTATTTTCACTAATTGGGCTGTTGGTGTTATTCCCTCCAGATGGTTCTCAGCTCTTAAAAAGCAACGCTTCTTTCTATTATTTACTATTTCCCATTTGTTTGATTCAATTAGTTGGTCTTTACATTTAAGCAACATTAAGTATTCATTCACCCGAAGAATATTTATTGTGCAGCAAAGACACCTGTTGTTTGATCTGGAGACATCATAGAAAACAGTGTCTTTATTTTCGCAAGTTTGTATTGGAAGGCAAAAAAGAAACATGAAGCAAATATAACAACACAGATAATGCAGTCTACACCAAGCATCCCTAATCCAAAAACTAAAATACCAAACTTTCAGATTCAAAAGTTTTGATAACGTATTTAACCTGACAGGTGCAGTCTCATGTGGGCGTGTAGCCTCCTCATGCTTGAGGAGACCAGAGGTCAACATTATTGCTCCCCCTAATTCTATTGCTCCCTCACTTATTGGGGGTTGGAGACGATCTGCTGCTAAACTGGGAACACGCCGACTTAGCCTGACTGGCTGGCCAGCAAATGTCAGCGCTCCGGCTGCCTGCCCCTCATGAGGGCTCTTACGGACTGTCTTGTGGGTGCCAGGGATCTGAACTCATGTATTTGGTGTGCTCTTACCGGCCCTGGTAAAGTGTAGTACTCATGGTGATTAACAAATGGCAGAAAATAAGGGTGAAGAGAAATATAAGCAGAGGAGAAAGTTAAGGTCAGGCAGGAGAAATTGTGTGTGCTGAGGCTCCAAAACCTACATGGTTCCTGTTACTCCATGCCCAGTTTAACCCCTCTGAAAAGGCAGCCTTGGCTGGCAACTTATCTCTCATTTCTGATCAGAGAACTTCCTCACAGTGACCCTGAGTGGAAGGTGCAGTGAGGCGTGCAGGGTGCGGGTTCTGATTTAGTCACCAACAGCTTTGCAGAACTGTGCTCAATGCATTCAGAACCCCTATAAACCAATTCAAAGAGCTAAACACTGAAGTGTCGGTACGAGAGACCTGCCTTCACCATCTGCCTCTGAGCTCAGACTCTCCCTCAAGGATTTCCTGGGTGATACTGACACGCTTTGGGAGATTCAGAAAGGTCTTGGCTCTCAGTGAACCTTCCCTTTGTTATTCACGAAGGCCTCTGATGGCTTACATTTTCTCCTAACTGCTGACATAGTACATGACTATGTACTTTGACTTGTTTCAAACCTCTAAAATGGTTTTCAGTCCAAATTTTAAAGGCACATCTGTTGATAAGGCCCTATGTCACACATCTGATGAAGAGAACCCCACACTTCCACAGCTCCAACAATACCAGGTTCCTTTGAACTTTGGATCATATCTCAGGACACTCGTTTACCTAACAGACTTACCTGGTGAATGTCCGGCCGGTCTTTCTGAGAGGAGATGGAGAGAAGCCTTGCATCCCTAGCCTATGCTTAAGGATATAGTTAACATTGGGCCTAGAGGGATTTCCTCAGAACCTGCTGCAGATGTGGAATAAGCACTGTAGAGCAAGATTTGTTCAAAGCTTTTATACACTTGTTTCATAATAAAACAGGCAATCAAATAACATAAATATTTCACAGGGTTACATTTCTTTGTGTAGATGGTGGAATTCTTCTAACACAAAGCAGTGTGAAAGGAGACCTCTGTGGATTCATGGAAATACAAAGTTAGGTTCACAGGACTTAAATTTCTAGACATTAAATATTTAGGAGAGTGATACAAACATTTCATGTAGCGTAACGTACAAAAATGGAAAAAACAGGACTGAAAAAAAAGAGATGTTTAGCTTGCTAAAAAGAGATAGGTGCTTTCAGAGTAATTTTGTGAGAACCAGTGACACTTTTGAGATGTTTTTAAAATGTGACTAAAAGCAATTGTGACATGCCAATATTTTATGGTCAATTCCATTAAGTAATCTCAAACTTATCAGCATATAAACAATATAACTATCCATTGTGTCCTCTGGGATGGCAGTAGCATTTTATTATATTATTATTGTTTTAGAAATATTTTGTATATTTTCATCAAAATATATTTCTATTAAACATAAAATATACAAATATATGTATATATATATGTATTCACTTATATTAAATATCTGTATGTGTGCATTTGTTTTACAGAGTGGACTATCTTTGTATATCTCTATTCAATATACAGTATTTAAGATAATCTTTGCTTGTGTATTTCCTCCTCTGTCACATAGATTTTTAGCAGTAGACTCTTTAAAATACTGTGTAATTTTTATGCTCTGCATTTTCCATAGTAGAATTATGTTACTTCTGTAAGAGCCATCTCAGTCATCATTCATCTTCCTCAGGTCCTTTAATAAACTTTCTTCTTTTCTCTCAAGACTTAAATCAGCCAGAAGATCCTTGGATCATCTGTCTGCATGCTAACACATTCTCCATTAGTATCATGATTATTAGTTTTGATGTGTCTCCCCAGTCAGTGGTGGACTTTCTATTGATGAGAATAATGTCTTCAGCATTTCATTGAGATGATATAGTATAGCACAGAGCACATGACACAAGCTTGGTGACATTTGGTAAATAGACGGAGGCATAGTGAAGACAGAATATCTGTATATAATGTGGGGCTTTCTTTTTGGAAATCTGATGGTTGTGAAGGAATAGAGTATAAAAGGTGTAGCCATTGCACTCTCAAAACACTCATTCTTTGAATCGCTAGTATAGTCAACATTTTAGGATGTACCTACAGTTTGACAGACAAATGTATCACCTTAGAATTAGCAAGGACTCTGTGACTTCATTATAAGCCATGGAGATTCTGTGCTATTGATACAGTCTAAAGTAGAGGTAGAAACTTAACTTATTAGATTCCAGAGGGTACATTCAAAATATCCTGAAGTGACTCACAGTATTTAATTGTCTAAGCCCCACCATGGGATTTGCCCAGTAAAAACAATTGTCATTTTGTTTGTGAATCCCTTTTATTTCAAGTCAATTAATCTTGCATTTTAGCTACAAGACAATGGGCACCGTGGAGGAGCCTCGTAAATCTAAGTCAGTCAGAAATTTTATATTGTTCAATACAAGTCACATAATGATCTGTAGTCAGAAATGATTCAGCTGAGTGATCTACAGTCATTGCTAGTGTATGTTTCATCCTAGAGGGGAGGTTTTGACTTGTTAAGATCGTATTCTAACGGAACTGCTGCACAAGTGAGTTTTTTTCCAAGCAAATGAAGCATGTTGCCTGTGTCCTCCATCCTCTGTGCTCTGGTTTCAAACCTGCTGCCGCTGCCATTGCTCCATCATGGACAGCAATAATTGCCTCCCTGAGGGAGTCAGGGTTACAGTTACCATTTACAACTGCAGGCACACACAGCACAACTATGTTCTACTACACTCTTAAGAAAAAACGACTTGCCCATTTCAAGGATGAATCCAAAGACAGCTTCTAAATTCCAAACTTAAAATTGAAAGGGAATTTTTGTAAGAACAACATCACTTCAAATTAAGTACAAATTGTTTCCGAGTACTGCACTTGTGAATGTCCATCTCACATAGCTACACAAATATATCCAAGTGCAAACACACACGTGTGTATGCACTCTAGTGTGTGTGCAAGGAAAACAGACGCATTAACCTGTGCTCCTAGCGTTGTGCTATGCAAATTTGTCATCATATTTAGAATAGAGCAATGGGATTTGTCATCAAAATTTAAATGAATGAAAGAATAAGTAAACAATACATTTTCTCATCTCCACCTTCTCAAATTCCCAATTAACTTCAGCGGTATCGGTTGACACCTCTTCCCTACCCCACTCCTTCAGACTGAATTCTAAGCCTTTGAAATTCTACTCTCCTGAAAGGAGGCAGGATGCCCTTTGCTTACATGCTTCCCTGGTGAGGTGAGACAGACTTCTTTCTCTTTTGTTCGCCTACTGAATAGTCTTAAGTATACAAAGAGGCACTAGAGTTTTCAGTCATTTCTTGCTGTAAGCATTTTTAAACATCTAATATCAGATTGAAACTTTCCTTTATATATAAAAAAAAAAAAACACGTGTGTGATCTGTTTTCAAATCTCATGACCAATGACATAATAAATATGAAAATTCCCTTTCTTGCCTTTTCTTCTCCTCAGAGAACACTGAAAGAGCTTCACACAAACAATTGCTAGTGCATGGAAAATGTTGTCAGTCTGTCCTCTGTGTAACAAATCTGTATGTTCAGAATTTACAGGGCAGGAATTGAGAAGGAGGCCATTTTGCCTCATTTGCCTTCCAATTCCCTAGTCCTTCATAAGGAGACTGCACAACTGAGATTTTGTTTTTAGTGCACTCTCATGTATGTGTGTGTCTGTGTGTGGTGCATGTGTGTGCGTGTGTGCACTTGCATGTGTGTGTCTGTGTGTGATGTGTGTGTTTGTGTGGTGTCTGTCTGTGTGTGGTGTTGTGTGTCTGTGTGTGGTGTGTGTGTTTGTGTGGTGTCTGTCTGTGTGTGGTGTTGTGTGTCTGTGTGTGCACGTGCATGTGTGTATGCATGCACATAGACATTTGAAGGCTAGAGCCTGATGTCAGTATCATCCTCTCTAACTCTTCACCTTGTTTTTTTTGAGACAGGGTCTCTCACTGGACTTGAGCTTGCCATTTCACCTGGCTCTCAAGCTCCTGAGATCCATCTGTCCCTTCTCCCCGTAGCCTGTATCACTAACCCTAGCTTTTTGTGGGTTCTTAGAATCCAAACTCAGTTCTTTATACTTGCACAGCAATATTTCACTCACTGAGCCAGGTCCTGGAGAAAAACAAAACACACATTTTTTTTTTCACAGCTTCATTAGCAAAGTTTTTGGGAGAGCTCAAATTGTATAGTGAGTCTCTAATACATTAATTGTTCTTGTACTCTTAAATCATCTTCTATCTGTGAAGAAAAAGATATGCATCCTTATGAATTAATATATGTATTTTACAAACTAAGTGTGGAAGCATTAACATAGTAAATATGATTTTCAAGCTGCTACCAAAGCAGATACAGTGACAGAGACTGGGGTTCCTCTGCCGTGTGGAGTAATCACTGAGCATTGGCCATGATGAGTGGCAATTCCTTAGAGAGCTAGTCAGAGCGCAGCAGGGGCTCATGGATTCCCTGATTGTGAGACATGCTTGAGAATATGGAGATGGTATTTTTAAAAATCTGGAGTTTGGAGAAACAAATATTGCATGAGAAAAAGTTTGGAGACCCAAGGAGAATTTTGTGCCAGTTTTTAGCAGAGGTCTGAATGTGCACAATTATGAGGAAAACATCTGAGGTGAGGAAAGATTCTTTAGTTACTATGAGACCGAAAGGCTCCACGTTTCACAGGGCACTGGGTGAAAAAATCTTCAGAAGAATGTTTCTTTATTAGTGAGACATATGAAATATGAGCCTTAGTTAAAATGTGCTCCTACTCTCACTAGTACAGCTTAAAGAGAAAGACAGAGAAAGATCAAATGGTGTTCATGTGACTTAATTTTACTCCAGAATTAAGCATTCAAATTCCTACCAGAAACTAAATTCTGTGCCTGACTTGATAAAATTTGTAGTTCCTGGAATCAGTCAAAGATTACCTGGCATGCAAAGGCACAGAAACATTACCAATAATGAGGAGAAAATCAATTAGTGTAAGACAACCAAGAATTAGCAAGCAGAGACATTGCGAGAGCTGTTGCAATTATATTCCATGTGCTTGAAAAGTTCAGTGCAGACTAGGGAGACTCACTGTTAGTTGAGTTGTATCTCTATGGCGGAAAAGCTGTTATTTTTTTATAGATAGCTTTACTTGCCCAACTTTCTTTACACATAAAAACCAAAACATACCATTTCTAAAAATGAAGGAATATGTTCACAGATTATATTTTGAAGAGGAAATACTTGCAAACCTGAAGCTGTAAGAACTGTCCAAAATTACCCTCCCCCACACACAGGGGAGTTGGGGAGGCAGAGAGGCAAGGAGACAGTGAACACAGGGTTAAGCTATAGCTTAGTAACTCAGAGATTTGGTTACCTGACGATCAGGTATAAAAGCCCAGGTTCAGTCTATATAACACCATGAAAAGAAAAAACTAGTACAAAATAACTCAACCAAGCATCACTGAATGATGGAGCAAAGTCACGGCCTGATTACACATTGAAGTCGCAGAAGGGAAAAAGCAAGCAAGAGAAGGCATAGACACAGACATTTCCTCAGCAGGTGACAGCTCTAATTACCCACAAAAGGGAATGAATCCTACAACACAGAAACAGGAACATAAACACAACAAGGCATGTTTTACTAAGTACAGTGAGGTTGAGATAGAACTAAATGGAGATAAATAGATAATAGATAGATTGATAGAAACATAGATGCATATATACATAGCAAATAGAGCATAGAAAAGGTAGTTAACAATGTAATAAAAGATTTTTCTTGAAACAGTGCAAGTTAGTACAGTAACTGTGAGGATTACAAGGGTAAATAGACAAATATGTAATTATAATGAGGATTTTAATATTTTCTCTCAGCATCTGAATCAGAAAGTACAGTTGGCATCCACAGACCATACAATGAAATATATACCATTTCCATGTTCACAGAGAACACTCAGCAAATGAGACTACGTACTCTGGACCATCAAACAACTCTCCATGCACAAAGTTCTCTGAAATTTTTATAAATAATTAGAGATCAAAGAACAGATTGCTAAAGACTTAATGGGTCACAGAAGGAATTAAAAGTGAATTATACATTGTTCTCAATAAATTTTTAATTATATATTTTTCACAATTTATTCATTATATATCTCAATTGAAGCCCCCTCCTTCAACTCCACCTAGCCCTATCCTCCCTTCCTCTTCCTCCCTATCCCCTTCCCCTAGTCCATTGAAAGGGGGAGTTCTCCACCATTGCCATTTGCCCATAGCTTGTCAAGTCTCATCAGGACTGCCTAGATTCTCTGAATCACCAGGGGCCAGTGATCAAAGAGGAGTCATGACAGAAGCAGCCTCTGCTCCCCTCACTCAGAGATCCACATGGAGACTGAGCTGCCAATTGGCCACATCCGACCAGGGGGTCTAAGTCCTCTCCATGCATGGTCCTCCATTTGTGCTTCAGTCTCTGCAGGACCCCCTGGAGGGGGATCCTTTAACTTTGTTGTTCTCCTTGTGGGGCTCCTGTCCCCTCCATGTCCCTCTGTCCCCACCCCCCTTTTTTTCCCATAAGTCTCCTTGTGCTCTGCCCAAAGGTTGACCCTGAGTCTCAGCATGTGGTTCTATCCCCTGTTGGGTGGAGCCTTTTAGGGGACCCTCTATAGTAGGCTATCATCCTCTTTCCTCTCTTCCATCGCTTCTGGTGTCTATCCTGTTTGCCATTCTGAATGAGATTTAAGCATCCTCCCTAGGCTCCTCCATAGTGTTTAGGTTCTTTAGGTCTGTGGATACCTATCCTGTATTATACAGCTAGTATCTGCTTATAAGTGAGTATATACCATGCCTGTCTTTCTGTTTCTGGGCTACCTCACTCAGGATGATCTTTTCTAGTTCCATCCATTTGCCTACAAATGTCATGATTTCCTTGTTTTTTAAAAGCTGAGTAGTATTCCATTGTGTAAATGTCAACATTTTCTGTATCCAGTCTTTCTTTGACGGACATGTAGGTTGTTTCCAGGTTCTGGCTATTACAAATACAGCTGCTATGAACATAGTTGAACAAATGTCCCCATATCTATCACCCCGATAAAATTAAAGTCCAAGTGGATCAAAGATCTCAACATAAAACAAGACACACTAAATCTGTTGGAAGAAAAAGTGGGGAAGAGCCTCAAACTCATTCGCATAGGAGACAACTTCCTGAACAAGCTCTAAGATCTACAATTAATAAATTGGATCTCGTGAAATTGATAAGCTTCTGTAAAGCAAAGGACACTTGTCAACAGAACAAAATGACAGCCTAAAGACTGGGAAAAGGTCTTCACCAACCCTACATCAAATAGAGAGCTAAGATCCAGAATCTATAAAGAATTCAAGAAATTATACGCCAACAAACCAAATAATCTAGTTAAAAAATGAGGTGCACAGTTAAGCAGAGAATTTGCATTAGACAAATATCAAATGGCAGAGAAACACTAAAATGTTCAACGTCCTTAGTCATCAGGGAAATGCAAATCAAAACAATTCCGAGATTCCATCTTATACCAATCAGAATGGCTAAGATCAAAAACTCAAGTGGCAAAATATGCTGGAGAAGATAGAGAGAAAGGGGAATCCTCCTCCATTGCTGGTGCGAATGTAAACTTGTACAACCACTTTGGAAATCAGTCTGGCGCTTTCTCAGAAAATTGGGAATAGCACTACCTCAAGATCCAGCTATACCACTTCTGGGCATATACCCAAAAGATGTCTTACCATTCAATAAAGACATTTGCTCAATAAAATTTAAATGCTGTCATAGTATGAGCTAGGGAAAAAAAAGTAGAAAAAATAAAATTAAAGTAAGGAAAAGAAAGAGAATAAGAAAGGTCATAGAAAGATCCTATCTAGAGCCAGGCAGTGGTGGCACAGACCTTTAATCCCAGCACTCAGAAGGCAGAGAAAGGCAGATCTCTGAGTTCAAGGACAGCCTGGTCTACACAGAGTTCCAGGATGTCAGGGCTACGGGGAAAAACCTAGTCTTGAACTTTGCCCTCGCCCCAAAAAATAACTAAACCCAAACAAAAAAACAGAAAGATCATATTGAAATTAGAAACAGGAAAGCAACAGAGAAACTCTGATGAAATCGGAAGCTGGTTCTTTGTAAAGACAAAGAAAGTTTATAAAATTCAGGGAGAAGGCAAAACATATCTGTATAAATAATAAAAGGTAACATCATTGCAGTGTGCGCATGTAATGGATAATGTTATAGAAATAATTTCAGGAACTTAGATGTAAGAAGAAATAAAACTGTTAATGGCTCTGTGAATAAGAAAGGAATCAAATTTGTAGCTAAAAACTTTTCACACAAAAAGCTTCATGACCAAATTCCTTAATTGACTTTTCTAAACCTTGTAGAATAAAACAATAACATTTTAAAGGAACACAGGAAATTTAAGATAAAACCAAATTTACCAACTTATTCCTCGAGTCTGTTATTAGCCTGATTCTATGGATTCATAAACTCAAGACAGGAAAGAAGCTGAACATCTTTGTTGCCAATGAACATAGATGCAAAATTTTAAAAAGCATTTTTGTGGGTTTCAGGGATCAAACTCTTGTCATCAGGCTTGATGGCATATTCCTTTGCTTGGTGAGCAGTCTTGTCAGCCCACAAACAGTTTTTGAAGAAATAAACAAATCAAACCCATTGCTTTAAGTGAAAGATGATTAAACAGTGTGTATCACATAAAGTATTGCTTTAATGTTAACCCCACAGATTCAAGGAGAAAGGCCACTGATCCAAATCACCATGGCCACATTAATTAAATCCAGGAATTAGCTAAAGCAAGCTATTTTATCTGTGTACACAGGCTGTCTCTCGCTAAAGGTGGGGTTTTTGAGAGATCAGCATTGGACATGGGGAAGATGAGGTTTTTATACCTCAGGAGTAGGCAATTTCCAAACGAGGGCTCTTATAGGCAAATAGTTGGGGCTACAGAAGCAGAACATCAGCACAGTAAGTTGATCATAAAAGCCTCCTGAAACAAAGACATGTTTGCGAGGTGATCATAATAAACTTTTGATGGGTATAAGGTGAAATCTCAGGGTTGTTTTGAACACATGCTGGAGAGGTTGTGGAGAAAGGGGAACCCTTCTCCACTGCTGGTGGGAATGTAAACTGGTACAACCACTCTGGAAATAAATCTGGCGCTTTCTCAGACAACTAGGAATAGCGCTTCCTCAAGATCCAGCCATACCACACCTAGGCATATACCCAAAAGAGGCTCAAGTACACAAAAAGGACATTTGCTCAACCATGTTTGTAGCAGCTTTATTTGTAATAACCAGAAGCTGGAAACAACCCAGATGCCCCTCAACTGAAGAATGGATGCAGAAACTGTGGTACATCTATACAATGGAGTATTACTCAGCAATGAAAAATAAGGAAATCATGAAATTTGCAGGTAAATGGTGGGACCTGGAAAGGATCATCCTGAGTGAGTTGTCCCAGAAGCAAAAAGACACACATATATACTCACTCATATAAACATACAACATAGAATAAACCCACTAAAATCTCTACATCTAAACAAACTAAGCAAAAGAGAGAACCCTAACTAAAATGTTCAATCCCCATCCTGAAAGGCAAAGAGGATGGACATCAGAAGAAAAAGAAAATAGGAAACAACCTTGGAATCTGCTACAGAGGGCCTCTGAAAGTCAGAAGAAAACAGGAAACAACCTTGAAACCTGCCACAGAGGGCCTCTGAAAGCTTCTGCAGTATAGACTGTCAAAGCAGATGCTGAGCCTGATGGCCAACTGATGGGCAGAGTGAATGGAATTTTATGTAAGAAGTGGGAAATAGTAAGAGCTGGAAGGGACGGGAACTCCACAAGGAGAGCAACAGAACAAGATAATTTGAACACAGGGAACTTCCCAGAGACTCATACTCCAACCAAGGACTATTCGTGGAGATGTCCTGGAACCCCTGCACAGATGTAGCCCATGGCAGTTCAGTGTCCAAGTGGGTTACATAGTAATGGGAAGAGGGACTGCCTCTGACATAATCTGATTGGCCTGCTCGTTGATCATTTCCCCCTGAGGGAGGAGCAGCCTTACCAGGCCACAGTAGAGAACAATGCAGCCACTTTTGATGAGAACTGATAGACTAAGATCAGAAAGGAGAGGAGAACCTCCCCTATCAGTGGACTTGGGGAGTGGCATGCATGCAGAAAGGGGAGGGAGGGTGGGATCGGGAGGGGAGGAGGGAGGAGCTTATGGGGGGATACAAAATGAATAAAGTGTAATTAATAATAAAATAAAATTAAAAAAAACCTTTTGAAACAAAACTGTGGTTGACATTAGCTGGAACAGGCAGTAACAGGGCCATTTGTACAGTTAAGCTTACTGGTGGGGCATAGCCCAATACTTGAGAAACAGATTTAATCATAAAAAGGAATAAACCTAGTTTATTTTCACTATAAGATGGCTTTCAAGCCTATGATTGAGGCAGGCTGGTTCATCATTAATGCCTGAAAATCAGTCTGTGTAATTTACTAGTTAACTGAAAATGATATATGTACCTCAGGAGGTGCTGCCGCAGAAGGTCTTCAGAGAATCCAGTGCTAACTCATAAAAGTTCTCATCAGACTAGAGCAGAAGAGAGGCCATCAGCCTGCTAAAAGTAATCTACATAATCGCTGCAGCTGCTGCCCCTCTGGTGAGAGGCTGGCTCCTCTGCTCAGTTCACAGGAGAGGCAAGCATTGCCCTTGCTTCTGCTCCCACTCAGAAGGGTTCTTTATTACACCCAATGCAACAAGGCAAGAAAATGAGTAGAAAGACAACTAGATTGAAAAACTGACTTATTGACAGGAGCCTACCACAAAGAGCCTCTGAAAGACTCTACTGATCAGGGTATGAAAGCAGATGCTGAGACTCATAGCCAAACTTTGGGCAGAGTGCAGGGAATCTTATGGAAGGATGGTGAGATAGAAAAACCTGGAGTAGACAGGAACTCCACAAAAGAGAACAACAGAGCCAAAAAACCTGGGACCAAGGGAGCCTGCAGAGGCCAATGCTCCAACCAAGGACCATGCATGGAGAGGACCTAGATCCCCTGCTCAGATAAAGCCCATGGGCAGCTCAGTCTCCAAGTGGGTTCCCTAGTAAGGGGAGCAGGATCAGTCACTGGCATGAATTCAGTGGCTGGATCTTTGATTACCTCCCTGGGGAGGGGGGTGTGCAGCCTTTCCAGGCCACATAGGAAGACCATGCAACCAGTCCTGATGAGACCTGATATGCTAGGGTCAGAGAGAATGGAGGAGGATCTCCCTTATCAGTGGATTAGGGGAGGGGCATAGGCAGAGAAGGGGAAGAAAAGGGGGACTGGGAGGAGACAAGGGAGGGGACTACAGCTAGGTACAAAGTGAATAAATTGTAAATAATAATAATAATAATAAGAAGAAGAAGAAGAAGAAGAAGAAAAACTGACTTATCAATATAATGTAAATAAATCAAAACTCTGGCAGACTAGCTTTCTAAGAAACAGAAAGTGATTAGAAAATTCATTTTTAAAAGCACATAGAACTTAGAATTAGTTAACGATTTCTCTAAAAGACAATTGGATAACTTTAGTTACTTAATTCAGAATTCATAGCAAAGCTCTAAGAGCACATCATTATTGTGCTGGGGTCAAGGCAGACACCTGACAGTGGAAGAAAGCAGAGAATGTAGAAGTCAGCTCAAAAGTCACTGGCCAACTAATTTCCTTTAACTAATTAAAGGGGCAAAGCTAAGATAGTTGTTTTATATATATATATATAATTTTTAAATGAACTTTAAAAAAAAAATGAATGACGATTGCTGGCCAGGGTTGTAGTTCAGCAGTGGTAGAGTGTTTTCCCAGTGTTTGCAAGGTCCTGGGTTTGCTCCCCAGCATTGCAGCTCCTACTTCCCCCAAACATGAATATTGCTTGAACAATGGGGATTTAAAAAAGAAAATAAAATCCCAAGCCACAAGCTTGGAGAAAAACAATCAGACAAACGAAAACCCAAAACTACCTTTAATCTACCATGAGCACCAAGTTAACAAACAAGCTCAAATGCATTACAATATGGAATCTAAAGCTTAAAACTGGAAGCTTTTCAAAGAAAGGTTTTGCAAGTTTAAATGTAGCAGAGTTCTTAGATGCACCACCTGAAACAAAACCTCTTCTCACTGGACTTCTACAAACGGGCAAGCCATTTGAACAGTGTTATAGGAAGGAAAAAAATTACAGAGGACAAACGAGGACATGAAAAAAGCCTTAGCATTTCTTTAGTCATAAGAGAAATGAAGCTTTTCAGAAGGGCATGGATTCAAAGACTGATCTCATCAAACACTAGCCTTAAAAACGTAAAATATGGAACCATCACAGCATGATACACTCCTCTTTCTAAGAATCACCCCCACATGAAAGAAAGCAAAAAATTTTTAGCCTAATCTGCAATGGAAGGCAATTAGAAACATCTTGGAAGTTCTTCAATACCTAAATAGATGGACAGATGTATCATAGTTTATTCTTACGTGACCACTCTTGTACTCATCCCCCGACAAGTGTGAACTATTGGCAATGTAGGCAAACATTGTCCTTGCTTCTGTAATGTAGAACAGTCATGAACATGGATGAATTTTGAAGTAATTGAGTGTGGTGGTCTGCATGAAAATGACTCCCATAGACTCATAGGGCATTATTGGAGGTGTGGCCTTGCTGGAGGAAATATTCCCCAGGACGTGAGCTCTGAGGTTTCAAAAGCTCAAGCTGGGCCCGGTGGCTCACTGTCTCTTCTTGCTGCCCGCCAATCTGGAGCCCTGACCACTCAGTTCCCTCTCCATCACTGTGTCTGCCCGAGGACTGCCACACTTCCGGCCCAAGATAATAGACTTCATGAAATATTTTCCTTCATAAAAGTTGCCATGCTCATGGTCTGTCTTCACAGCGATAAAACACTGACTAAGACATCGTGTTAATTTAATGAAGTGGGGCCACAAAGAGGAGCCACCATACATTACGAAATAAACCATGTTTGTACAAAAAAAAAAGTAAAAAAAAGTAAAATTATAAAGTTAAATGTTGTTGAATAAAAGCTATCATTTACATTTTTTAGACATTGGGAAATTCTAGAATTCCTTTAAAAATTATTCATAGTTTTGATATTTGTTATTATTGTTATAAGAACTAAATTTTGGAATTTTTGGATTGCTTTGAGTCTGGCTTGCAAGAAAATTAAACATTTGTAGTCTTGAATAAAGATTAAACTATGTAAAGTTTCAAATAGATTTTTCTTTTAAATTTTCTTCCTGGATAGTGTGTGTGTATGCTTTAATTTTTTGAATATTTACTTATTTTGTGTGTATGAGTGTTTTGCTCACATGCATGTCTGTGCACCATGCAGTGGTCATAAGAGGGCAAGAGATCCCTCTAAAAATGGAGTCATCATGGACAGCTGTGAGCTGCTGCATGGGTGCTAGGAATTGAACCTTGGTCATCTGCAAGATAAGTGCTCTTAACCACTGAGACACCTCTGCAGATCTATTTTTGTGGTTTTAGAATGACATGTTTCACACGAAATACTTGCACAATGTGACCTTGTATGTTATTTTTTTGTTTTTGACTGATGCTTAGCACACACAAAACATATCTAGGCAAGAAGGGAGAACAAAAGAATGTCTATAGGGATTGACAATAAAAAAGAATATGTTGAAAAAATATTTATAGCACCTACAAAATTTTGACAAAAGAAACTACCAATACAGAAAGATTGTTTTTCCAAATATCCAGTTACTCATGCTCTGAACTCAGGTCTGACTGGTTGATGCAACAGCAAATTCAAAAGAAGCATTACTACAGTATTCAAATTCCAACCATAGTCCCAAATTAAAAATAAAAGGCCAATCTGGTGATGGGTAAACTGACACTGGGCAGAAAGAGAAACATTCACTCTGGCTGTATGAGTTACAAATTTTTAAATTTTCATTTATTTTAATTTTTTTAAATTAATTACAGTTTATTCACTTTGTATTCCAAAGATTACATTTTTTAAAAGGTCTCTAGTTTGTACTTTAAGAAGCAAATGACCAATAGTTCTTTTTGATGATGAGCTCGCTAGAGAGATTTGGCTAAGTAATCTTCATAGCAAATTCATCTTGGCCAGTCTTGGTAGTGAAAGCCAGTCCTACTTGTGAATTGCTGCTGCCCATGGGGTCTTTTGTTTTAAAGCTATGGAAGAAGAGAAAGGATATGGTTGATTTTCACAGGAAGAATACTTTCGTCTTCCTTTCTCTCTGTAATTTTTTAATGGGTTCCAATTGTGTTGGCTTTCATCTGCACGTGTAACTGCCTTTTGTCATTCATCTGAGTACACTTCTGCCATTGTACAACACGGAGATCACAGAACACAGCTTCAGAGCTAATTAACTCAGCATGATGGGCTCCACAGCTGTTGGCTCTGTGCTGATGGCTTCCCAGTGCATAAACCAAATGTGTGACATCGGCATCGGGACAATAAACTCCCCCACCACTGTCCCCGCCGCTGGACCCTCGCCCTTTTCTACTGATCTTCACTCATTCGCCATGCCCCGCACCTCTGCCTTCTGCACCCTGTAGCATGGCCACATATTTGAGGAGCATGTTTCTGTAAAACAACATTTTCTCTCCAGAAAACTGATGCATCCACTTCTATACAGTCCTAGTGGAATTCTTATAGAGTAAACAGAATATCTTTTATGTTAAAACTATGAACAATGATAAATTTATATTGCATTCACAGTTAAAGTTTTTTGTCAGTTGTCTGTAGTCTAGCTTCCGTGTTTATTAGTATATTTATTGTTTTATTATTACCTCTGCAATAATTCTATGAGGCATCTAGATCTTTACTTATCAAGGGAGGAGACGAAACTGCAGTAACTTTTGGAAATCCATTTTCTCCTGCTCTGTGGGGTCTAGTGATGGAACCCAAGTCATCAGGATTGGTGGCAACATAGAATGGTCTCAGAGCAGAGAGAGCCGAAATCCACAGCTGCTTCTTCTGATTTTCACCTTGCTTTTTTTCACCTGAGTACACTATTGACTTTGCAAAATAGCTGGTGTCTTCATCGACAGGATGGACAGCATTCTACTTGCTTTAATAAATTCTGTTTTCATATTTATTGGTAGGATGTTTGTGAGTAATTCAAGGTCCAGGTGTTTTCTTTCTTTTTGCCAAACAGGAGGTTGCACTCCTTATAACAAAATGTTGATGCATGGCTCCATGTGATTTCTGTGCTTCAGAAGTAAAAAGACAACTCTCAGGTTGTCCGTGAAACAAGAATTCTTCCCATGTTACTGAAATCAGGTCCATCAGGAGACACCATGCAAGCAAAAAAGCAATTTGTATAAAACAGAAGATAAATTGTAACCCAAAGCACCACTTGTCCTCTTGAAGAGTATTACTCCGTGATCATGTGTGCATAACACACTCCATATCCAGGCATACAGAAGGAGCCTTGTTAGAGACTGAGCTGGATCCCGGGCCTGGCGCCGCGTGGAAGCGTTTCCTGTTTCAGAGAATTCCCCTCTTCTAACCGACTGACTCTTATCTGTGCAAGGGCTCACGGTGGCACAGGGGGAGGGTTCTCAGCCTGTGTCATCCTGGGGACACCAGTATTTCCTGTAAGTAAATTGCGAAGTTACATTTATCTATTATTTCTTTATGTGTGCTTGTTATGGATGTGTGTATACGCATGTGTGTGAATGTGTGTTTGTATGTATGTGTGCGTGTGTGTATATATGTTCATGCATGTGCATGTACATGTGTATGTATATGGATGTGTGTATATATGTGTGTGTGCATGTGTGTATGTGTGTGCATGTGTGTATGTGTGTGTATGTGTGTGCCTGTGTATATTATGTGTGTATGTGTCTGCATGTGTGTATATGTGTGTATGTGCATGTATGTGTATATGTGTTTGTGCACATGTGTGTATGTACATGTATATGTGTGTATGTGTGTGCCTGTGTGCCTGTGTGTGTGTATGTGTGTGCCTGTGTGTATTATATGTGTATGTGTCTGCATGTGTGTGTGTATGTGTGTACACATGTGTGGAGGTCAGGGAACAGCTCTCCTGAATTTATTCTATGCTCCCACTTCCTGTGTCTCAGGGGCTGCCTCAGATCATCAGCTGTAGCAGCAAGCCCCTCTACCCACTGAGCCCTCCTGTCAACCCAGGGATGCCACCCTTTAGTGAAGATGAATTGGTTTAAGTTTTTATTTACACACTAGGACAACTTGGTGACACAAACAAATGCCTTCTGAGATAGAAATGATCATTTCCTTCAGAGTCACTTAAAACAGCTTCATTCTTTTTTTGCCACTGTCACCTTTGCCAACCAAATTGATATCAAACTCTTAGAGTAATATGAGATAGGCATTTGACTCACATGCCTGCTGGGAAATAAAACTAACTGTTTTGCCCAGATTTTCCACTTGTGCTGTTAGTTGTTGGGCATTTTGCTGATCTCATTTTCATGCTGGAAGTAGTGTGGCATAGCAAACCAGCACATGGATGTTGGAACATGCTGCCTGGCCTAAATCCTCGTTCTGCCATTTCCTGCTGTGTGGTATTGAGTGCACTACTCTGCCTATCTGTGACCTGGCATCCTCATCTGGAAAATGGAGACGTGTCACATTCCCCATGTACTTGAGAGGAAAAAAGGGGTGTATAGGATCCTAATGCTTGGGTGCTTAGATTGGGTCCGGGGGCGCGTACGCGCACATGCACACACACACACACACACACACACACACACAGATACACACTGACATACACACACAGAGACACAGAGACACAATTACACACACACAGGAACAACACACAAAGCACATCTGATTATATACAGCTACTTTGTTATAAAGAGGACATAAAAATGGCCTCACTGTTCTCTTTGAGTATCTTTAATAATATTCAAACCAAAAGAAAATTTGACTTGTGAACAACCATTGTCCAAGTTATAAAGTATTTCAATATCTATATACTAAAAAAGAAAAGGATATGCAAATTCTTCTCAAGGAGCCCCAGTAATTGGATATTTTGAGACCAAGAAGGAAGTAAGGTTACTTTTTAACTAGATCCATTGGGGTTAGATGTAAATTCATTTCAAATTCTCTCAGAAAATTCTACTTCCTCTATTTTAGTTACTCTCTTCATACTTCGAAGAGCATATTCCCTCAGGGGTCGGGAAGAACTTGAAGCATCATTCTCTCCATTTCCTTACCCTAGTTTTATTTGGCCAGCAAAGATCTCGGGAGACCCTCAGTCAATGTCAAACTCTCTCCTGCCTCCTTCTGCTCTCACTGCCTTGCCCTGCCACCTCCTTCTCTGTTTTGCTCTCTCCCTCAGCAACCTGCTAATCAAAGTCCTTAACCCCTGCTGTAAATCACAGCTCAGTTCTCACTTCCTTAGAAAAGCCTTTTCACTGATTTTCTAGGACATGTGGATTGCTTTCAACTCTGTGTCCTCATTTGCTTTTGCTAATTATAACTAACTGTCAGATTGAAATTCCCGTTTAAGTATGTTTATCATGGTTGACTGTGATGTCCTTGAAAACTTCACACATACTGACTTCTGTGTTGCCAACCTTTGCCATCATCTCCAAGGCATTTCATGTAGTCATTTCATATGTATTATGAAGATAAATTACGGTGAATATATACATCACCATTTGGGTTCACTTATTTCCAGATGCAAGTGAAGAAAATCTCTCACCAGTACTTGTTATTGGAGAATATAAAGAAACCCAGTGTCCTCAATTTTTCTTTGAAACTGCCTACCTGCTGCTACTTATAATCTCTTGCAAATGAAAATTTAAAGTCTCCATGAATTCTAATCTTGTACAGATATTACCACGTGAATAATTACCTTTAAAAAATTGGGAGGGCAGCTGACATTTTTACAAGGCTTGGTTTATCTGAGAGTGAGGAAGACATACAAAAATGACAAGTTCAGATTCAATAGGATCTAGAGCAGGGGTTCTCAATCCTTTAATACATGACCCCAAATGTAAAATTATTTTTGTTACTACTTCATAACTGTAATTTTGCTACTGTTATGAATTGTAATGTAAATATCTGTATTTTGATACCCCCAAAGGAGTTGTCACCTCCAGGTTGAGGACCACTGATGTAGACTGTTGGTAGAGGGGCCTTGATCACCCAGGACATGAGCAGGAGTTCTGAAAACACTGGGGGTGTCCAAAGGTTGCTGGTGTTCTGCCAGCCAACCTGAATTAAGCTGCTGTTCAGCTGAGCTTTGCCCCATCACTGAGCACCTGGGAGAGAACGTTCTAAGTCACCTGGAAACAACTCACGACCCCACTGCAGCATGAAGGAGCAGGTGCTCTCAGCGAAACAACTGAGATTCAACGGTAGGTTTAAATTATTTATATGTATGTGTATGTATGTGCATATTGTGCATATATATAATTAAACTCAAATAAGAGATTCTTTATTGTCATTTCTCAAGTTCTTGGCAGAATGGCTTGGAAAGCCATCCTATCCACACACAGTCCATCACACATGTTTAGATTTCGGAAAGTAGCCACGACGGAGGTTATTGGCTTTACAAACCCTGCCTGTCTCACAGTTAAAGTGTTTGCAGACTGTCAAACAGTATGCATGTTGGAGGGGTCGGAGGTCTCAGAACTGCACCAACCCCCTTCTCTGCTGGAAGGAGCCATTCACACATGAAAAATAACATTTAAACAATTTTTGTAATTTTTTTAAAGAAATTACTTCAGGCCTTCAACCATACCTGTGCTTGTGTAAGTTACGCCATCGTGTCTGGGACCAGATTTATGAAGGTCTATGATATGCCCTAGGCTAGAATTCAGCCCCTTTAGGAAACCCTTTCTAAATGTGTATTCTATCATTCCATGATCTCACAGTTAGTGTTTGCAGAACTAACTCCAGAATTTTTATTTTTGGGTGTTTTGGGATGAATTTCCCTGCCGCAGAGAGTGGCCTTGAAACAGCAGTCCTGGTCACCGTTTTCACAGGTGTGAACCAGGTGCCCAGGAAGGTTTCGCTCCTCCACAGCAGCCCGTAACCATTTCCTGTGAGCTCTGCTTTAATTCTGCAATTTTTATTATTATTTTTTTCTATATATCCAAAGGCTTCTCTCTCCTCTGAGGTCACCACTTTAGGGACTGATTCTCTTCACTGAAGGTTATTCCCTGAGTCACATGCTGTCTTGTCTCCTCCATTCTGTTTCAAGGAGCACCCACTTCAGACTTACTCTCCTCTATAGGATTCTCTCATCCTGAGTATCTGTGTCTTATTTTCTCTGCCTAGACATTCTTCCTTCCTCGTCTCTGGGGATGGTTACCTTACTGAGGACAGGACTTGGTTTCATCGGCATCTGAATCATTGGTGGTTTCTTAATGTGTTTTAAAAGGTTCCAATGTAATTCGCTTAATCAATCCTTTGATCATTTATAGAACACTGTTCAACATAGTCTGGAAAGCATTGTAAAGATCACAAAATAATTATCAAAGGTAATTTTTGCTCTCAATTGTAGAATTATAACTTAATGTTGATGATGAACATGGCAACAGCCCACCTATTGTGAAATAGATGACAGAACTCAGTGGTTTGAGGACACCATCCTAAACTCAGTCTTGTGAGCAATTTCTTCCCCCTAGGCCACCAGAGTCCCTCCTTCAGACCTCTGGTTTTGGTTTCTGAGCCATTCCATATGGAAGCCATTAGCCACAGAGGGCTCTGCAGCCCTCAAAACGTGACCTGTGTGACCGAGGAGCAGAAACAACTGTGTTTAATTCTAATTAATTTCAACTTCAATTTAAAAGCAAATATTCTGATAAACTATTGGAAAATTTAAATATGTCTGGAACACTTTGTGCTTATGATCCTGCTTTCCAGCTATGAAGTCTGCAAATCTAAGTACAGGTCATGAATAAATAGTGAAAATTTAACGTCAGATCTCTTTAAGTATAAGATACATACTAGGTAGAGATGACAGTGTAGGGCAAAGAGTGGGGAATATGTATTCATTTGCTTCCATTGGTTACCTTTTGAACTGAGAATGTATTGGATCTATCAGGTTAAATAAGATACACTCCTAAACTATCGTTCATTGTTATTACCCTAAAACTTAGGATTACTAGAAAATTTCGAGTAACGCATGGAGTGCTGCATTATTCTATTAGCCAGCACCCCTCTGGATGAGCAAGGACATTCAGATATTTTCCTTGTCCCCAAGGCCAGCTACTTTTGTGCTGTTTTGTTACTCACAGATTTAGAACACTGTCCTCTCTTGTTTTGACTGTATCAGTGAAGTTTTAGGTTGTGACTAAGACACATGTTGTCTCATGCTGCTAGAAGCAAATAGAGACCTGTGGTCACTTGACCCAGCGCAGGCACATGTGTGTGCGATGGGGTCAGCTTGACAGAATCTAGAATCCCTGGCTTCCAGATGTATTTGTGGGGAATTACGCTCATTATGTTAATTGATGAGGAAAGACTCAACTTGACTGTGAAAAGTTCTGTCCTCTTCCGGTGCATTGTGAGCTGTGTACAATGGAGAGGGGAAGATGCACACTAGGAGGCTTTCAGTGTCCTCAGGTTCTTGACCTGATGAGATGAAGAGCTGTTGCAAGCTCCTGCTGCCTCAACTTCCTAGCTTTGAACTGAGAAACTAAATAAAGCATGTATACTCTAACTGGCTTTTGTACGAGTACTTTTATCTCAGCAACATGAAAATAAACTAAAATAATACACTATAGCTCCCTCTTTCTATTGGTATTTTTATTCTCTCTAGTCCACTCTCTGGAACATTCACTGCAATGGCTTCTTCAATCTCTTTTGTAGGCTTTTGTCTTCCTCAGTCTTTTCTGGAAAAAAAATCAGATCCATTCTGGATTTAGCTTCATGTTATAAACATGTTAGTTTCTGTAACTCACTTGCTGAAGGCTTGGCTTGGACCTGTCCTCCTGGCTCCCAGCCCATCCTGTACGATTCCAGTTAAAGGGGATAAGGGAACTAGCCAGGTTCCATGAGTACAAGTTCGGGCAATGTGTTCTGGGTTGGGATCATGATGCCTAGAGTGCTTATGGCTTAGGGCTCCAGGTATCTTTTCAATTGTTAAATCATTTGTTCATAGCTTAAAAAGTTGCATTGGCACCACCAACCTATTATTCTTTATTTATTATATTTGGATTCAGAGTGCCAATTTCTCTAGGCAATTTTTCTCTTATTTGGGAGATGTAATGCAAAGTGCTTGACTTATTTTCTCCTCCAATTGAGTTGTCCTTCTTTTACCTCTAGTGACTTAACCTAGTCCATCATGGTTTTTTTTTTTCTTTTATTGCAGTAGCAAATAAACAGTGGCTATGTTGGGCTATATAATGTTTATTATTATTATTTGCCCTAAGATTATCATGGTGGTATTATTTAGCCTGCTATCACAAATAATAAGACACAGACAACTGTTAGATTTATAATTGCCTTATTTGCCTTGAGGTGGGCAGATATTTTACTTACACTGTCTCAATATCCTCACCATCCATCTCCCATCCAATTCCATCCTCCTTAACCATCCTCGTCTAAACTATATGTCATCCACAATCCCATGGTACTTGTCTTCCTCCCAGTCACACATGGTTTCTTCTCGAGGCTAACCCATCATGGCATCCTCCTCCTTCTTCCTTGCTTCTCCTCCATCTGTTTCCTGTGATTTTCCTCAAAAGCCCAGAAACCCAAGCTATGGCTACCCCTTTCTGCCCTGCCCAGATATAGGCTGTTTAATCAATCAGTCAGGTAGGTATTACATGAACAAGGACAGGTGTTTCTGGTGGACAGTAACCAGATTTTCAGGGCCAATAATTAGCATTAACCCAACCTCCAATAATTCCCCTTTTCTGTCTAAATAAAAAGCCCATTTTTATATAGCAATAATAATAATGAAACTATTATAAAAACCAAGAGCTAAGGCTTACATATATAATGTCTAGTGTAAATGTATTTGGAAATCTTGAAGAAAATATCTATATTTTCTATGAGGGTCTAAGGTTTTGTACCTAAGTTATTTTATAGTTTGTATCTATCAACCTAAAAAACATCTATCTAGACATGAAACATCTTTTTAATTCCTAAGCACTAAGCTAATTATAATACTATGACTATCCTGGGGAGTGTTAATTTGACGTTTCCATTTGAAACCTTTTTAATGTTTAAATATGAATATTAAGGGTGTGGATAATATGGAATCCATTGGGTACCATATGTTGATGATTATTAATATTTAATATTGATTTATATTTTAGTAAAGCAGCAGTTATTCCTTAATCAGCTATATACCCAAATCACACAGAGACTTAGGATTTATTTAATTAATGTAGAGCACAATGATGAGCAATAATTGCTGCATCCTAAATCTCCAATCCCACATAACTTCCTCCCTTTCACATTTTCCACATTATACTTGCATTTTAGTTATAACTTAGGTCCAGTTCATTTCTCCTGATGTCTCCTGGTTCTCTCCTTTCACACTTCTCTCACCTCTTCCTCTCTCCTCCCCTCACCAGCCCAGGATGTCCCTTCCTATTCTCTCCATTGCTCAGCATTGGCTGGTTGTTTTATTGAAAATACAGAGAACAAATGGTAGCATATTTACACAAACCTGAGACAGGTGATGCTTAGCATAAGCATCACAATGCAATGTCCAGATTGAAACCAGATAATGGGTAGAGAAATCAACATTTTAATGAACAATGGTAAACTGTATACAGTCCACAAGAACATTATAGCAACATTTTATGGTTCTACTAATATTCTTTAATTTTTCCTTGGGTTTTTGAGATGCCAGTGCTTAAATTCAGAGCCTTGCAAATGCTAAACAGGTGATCTACCAATGGGGTGCACCCCTACACAACTTTCCAGATTCTTAGTTAAGTGGAGAGAGCTATTTATTTTGACTCAAAATTTTAAAGTTGTAACAACAGTGAAAAAAGAACAGTTGCTATTGATATAGAGGTGAGTATGTATGAGATAATATTTAAACACTCTATTATCCATCTATAATTATCATATCTATCTACCTCTGGCTATCTATGTATCTATCATCTATCTATCTACCTATCTATAAATCTATGCATATATGAATGTATGTATGGTGTCTTCTATCTATCTATCTATCTATCTATCTATCTATCTATCTATCTATCT
>NW_026591816.1:5897893-5933999 GCF_907164565.1 Psammomys obesus | reverse complement strand
TCTATCTATCTATCTATCTATCTATCTATCTATCTATCTATCTATCTAATTTTCTACATTTCTATCTATCCCTACTTCATATTCTCTTGATAACCCACAAATAAATACTGATATTATTTCAGCAAACAAGTAAACACATTGTTAGACTGAAAGGACTGAAAGTTATGAGACGAACTCCAGGCAGTATATATATATAGGGTAGAGGTACAAGAAATGAGAGAGGTGATTGTATAAGTTGTTCAGGTGAAGTTCTTCTGAAAGGAGAAACTTAGGCTTAACGTCTTAACAATAAATAACAGTCTAAGTGAAAATATGGGGAAAGGGTGGCATATATAAGTTGAAGGAGAAGCATATTCTGAGCATCAACAGTAGAAAAAGTTTATCTTAACCTCACTGATCCATTAGCCTCACCAGACCAAAGACCAAAGTTTTATGGTCCATCTACCTTCATCTGCTTGCACTGCAAGCAAAGACACACAAGTTTATTAAAATAAGCGCACTATTAGAATAAGAAACACCATGTCTGTCATTTAGGAGAAAATCTGTTATTCTAGTTTTGAAAAGGCTTTTTATTGATTTAATTTATGCATATGAATATTTGCCTGCCTGTATGTATGTGCACCATATGTACTTGGAACTTGAGGAGGTCAGAAGAGGGCATTAGGTCCCCTGAAATGAGTTACGGATGGTTGCAACAAGTGACCTAAGCCAGTCCCAGCTCTGTTATTCATTAACTGCTATGGAGGATCTTTTAAAAATCCAAGGCATTTGGAGAACAAGTTAAATGCCTCATGCCTCCACAAACATACTTTTGAAGGTCTGCTTCAAAGCCTTTACACCTTATGTTTCTCAAAGCTCAGCTTCTTGCTGGCTGTGTGTATTCAGGCAAGTTACAAAAGCTCTCTGGATTTCTGTTTATTTATTAGCAAGAGAGGGGGAAAGATATGTACTTAAATGCACTGTAAAATTAGCAATTGATTAAAATATTTTGAAAGCTCTTGCCACTGTATCTTGCATTGAGTTGATGTTCAATTATCACTCATAGCTGGGTGGGCGTGGAACACAACTTTAATTCTAGCATTCAGGAAACAAAGGAAGGTAGATCTCTGAGTTTGAGGCCAGCCTGGTCTACAGGGTGAGTTTTAGGACAGCCAAGGCAACACAGAGAAATACTGTCTTGAAAAACCAAACCAAATCAAACCAAAACCCCAAATCAATTATTACACAGTTTCATAATCTTTTTATAGGTTAATAATTCTAACCACTCATATTTCTTGTGAAGTTATATACTTCGTGGTCTATTGGAACTTTCCTTGTTTGGTGTGTTGGTGCACACCTGTAATCCCAGCAGTTAGGAGGTGGAAGCAGCAGTTCTGTAGTTCAAGGCTAGCCAGAGGTACATAGTTGAACAGTGAGTTGAGACTGCCCTGGGCTATACGATACCCTGTTTCAAAATGAAACCCCCCAAAACAAAAAAGAAGGTAGAGGAAGGGAGGAGGTAGAGGAAGAGGAAGAGGACCTTTAAGAATTCCTAACTTAGCATACTCTCACAACAATCCTATGGAATGTGATGTGGTTTGATTAAAATGGCTCCCATGGCCCCCTGCTAGTCATCAGGGAGTGATACTACTTGAGAAAAATTAGGAGGTGTGGCCTTGATGGAGGAAGCCCTTCACTAGGAGTGGGCTTTGAGTTTTCAAAAGCAGGCCTACTCTATTCTTACTGCATGTGTCTCTGGATATAGAACTCTCAGTACATGGATCTAGAACCCGCTCCAGCACCATCTGCCTGCAGACCATCATGCTTCCTGCCATGATGATAATGGACTAAACCTCCAAACTGTAAGCCAGCCCAGTTAAATGTTTCTGTTATAAGGGCTGCTGTGTTCACGGTGTCTCTTCACAGCAGTGGAACAGTGACTAAGAGAGGATTTTGTGTCTGAGGAACAAGGAGGGGATTGTTTTGACTATCCGGTGGCTTTTATAGTTCCATATAAATTTTAGGATAGTTTTTTTCTATTTTTGTGAGCAATGAGGTGGGGATCTTAATTGGGATTTTACTGAGTCTGTAAATGGCTTTTTATAGAACAGCCATTTCCCCGATCCATTAGCATCGTATGTCTTTCCATTTTCCAGGGTCTCTGTCTCTTCCTTCGGAGGTTTAAATTGTTCAGTGTAGAGGCCCGTTACTTCCTTGGTTAGGTTTATCTCTAAATACTTCATTTCCATTGGTGCTGCTGTGAGTGGGGACATGACAATGTCTCTTTCTCTGTATGTTTGTTGTTGGTATAGAATGATTTGCAAACCGATTCTGTATCTTACCACACTGCTTAATTTGTTTATGGTTTCTAGAAGTTTTCTGGCAGAGTTTTTGGCATCTCTAATTAATATATAGCGTCAAGTCATCTGCATATAGGCATAGTTGGCTTCTTCTTCCATTATGTGAATCTTTTTGCAGAGTGCAGGGAATCTTATAAAAGAAGGGGGAGACAGAAAGACCTGGAGGGGACAGGAGCTCCACAAGGAGAGCAACAGAACCAAAATATCTGGCCACAGGGATCTTTCCTGAGACTGATATTCCAAACAAGGACCATGCATGGAGATAACTTAGAACCCCTGCACAGATGTAGCCCATGGCAGTTCAGTGTCCAAGTGGGTTCCATGGTAATGGGAACAGGGACTGTCTCTGACATGAACTCAGGGCCTGGCTCTTTGATCACCTCTACCTGAGGGGGAGTAGCCTTACCACGCCACAGAGGAAGACAAAGAAGGCAGTCCTGATGAGACCTGATAGACTAGGTCAGATGGAAGGGAAGGAGGACCTCCCTTATCATTGGACTGGGGGAGGGGCATAGGAGAAGAGGAGGGAAGGTGGGATTGGAAGAGGATGAGGAAGGGCTACAGCTGAGATACAAAGTGTATAAAATGTAATTAATAAAAGTAAAAAAAAAATTAAAAAATTATCTTAATAAAAAGAAAAGGAGTGTGGAGAGTGGACATCCCATCTCCTTCCTGACTTAGTGGGATTGCTTCATGCCTTTTTTCATTTAAACGGATGTTGGTGTGGGTTTCTAATGTGTAGCTTTTATCATGTTGGGGGAGGTGTGTTTCCTCCGGCTCTACTTCTCTAGGACTTTTGTCATGAAGCTCATTTAGATTTACTCAAAGGCTTTTCCTGCTTCTGTTGATAAAATCATATGATTTTCATTTCTAAGTCCAGGTGTATGGTTTATTATATTTATTGCTTCTTCTGTGTTGAGCCATCCTGCATTTCAGGAAGAAAACCAATTGGGTCATGATGGATAAGCTTGTTGGGCTAGAGTTTTCTTTTTGTTGTTACTGTATCTTTACCCAGTTTTGGTGTTATAGTGGTACTGGCTTTGTAGAAGACGTTTGGGAGTGCTTCTTCTTTCTCTGTTTTTTGTTTCATTTGTTTGTGTTGTTGATGATTTTGAGTAATTTAAAAAGGATTGACTATGGATCTTTGAAAATCTGGTAGGATTCTGTAGAAATCAGAACTATTATTATTATTACTATTTTAGCGGAAGAGCTCTTACTATTCCAATGTCCTTATTTGTTATTGGTCTGTTTATATTATTGACTATTTGGTTTAATATTCATAGTTCAGCTGAATAAAAAAAATCATGCATTTCCTTTTGGCTTTCCAGCTCATAAGTTTGGATGTTTCATAAAAGTAGTCCCTTATAACATTCTGAATTTCTTTAGTATCTGTTGTAATGTTTCTCTCCTCATCTAAGAGTTTGTTAATTAGGGTCCTTTCTTTTCTTTTTCTTTTAGTTAGTTGGGCAGAGGACCTATCAATTTTGTTTATTGTATCAAAGAATCAGGGAGGTCTTATATACATTGAATCTTTGTATTATTTTGTTTGTTTTTATTTCATTGATGATTTGCTCAATTTTTATTACTTTTTGCCATTGGCTTGGTTTGGATTTGATTTGCTCTTGTTTCTGAGTTATACCAATAAGTAATTAATGAACTTGAACTTAGAGATGCCCCTGCCTCAGACTCACAAGTGCTGGAATTAAAGGCCTGTGCCACCACCAACTGGCATTTTTTATTTTTATTTTTAAATGTAGGCACTTAGCTCTAAAAATTTCCTTCATAGGACTGCTTTTAATGTAGCCCAGAGTTTTTGTTGTGCTGTGTCTTTATTTTCATTTAATCCTAGGAAGTTTTTGTTTCTTTCTTGATTTTTTTTTTTATCCAATCTTCATTCAGTTATGGCTTGTTCTCACCTCCATTGGTTGATGAATTTACTAGAGAATTGTTTTCTGTTGATTTCAAGTTTTATTGTGTTCTAATCAGATAGGATACAAGGAGTTACTTCAATCTTTTTGAACTTGTAAAGATTTGTTTTAGATGCGGTGCATTTTAGAAAAGCTTCAGTGTGCTGCTGAATAGAACTTGTGTCTTTTGCTATTTTGGTAAAATATTCTGTGGATCTATTAAGTCCATTTGATATATGCTGCCTTTAATTCTGGTGCTTCTTTTGTTTCTTTACTTATTTACTTATTTTTGTCCAGATAACTTCCTCCTGTCAGTGCTGAGATTTCACCTAGCTTGGACCTGTGCAGGCCCTATGCATGATGCCACTCTCTGAGAGTTCATATGAACAACAGCTTTGTTGAATCTGGGAGACATTGTTTCCTTGAAGTGATCCATACCCTTTGGCTCCTACAATCTTTCCTGCCTCTACCATATAACTCCCTAAGCCCTGAAGATTGGGGTTTGATGAAGACATTTCATTTAGGACTGACTGTTCCAAAGTCTCTCACTCTCTACACATTTTTCAGTTATGCCTTTTTAATGTTAATTCTCATGTACTGCAAGAAGAATCTTCTCTGATGATGATGGAGTGAGACACTGACGTATGAATATAGCAGAATGCCATTAAGGGCCATTTTATTGCTATGTTTTTTTTAGCAGAACAGTTATATTTGGTTCTAGGCCCATGGCTTGTCTAATCTCAGGTTCTTTATTACTTGAGCAACGTCAGGCATAGGTTCTATGTAATAATGAAGTGGGCCTTAAATCTGTGCAGAGCATGGTTGGTTGCTCCTAAAATGTCTGTGTCATGATTGCACGAGTGTGTCATGTAGGCAGGTGTTGTGGATATAAACATGTTTTTGTTTTAACTCCAGGGGTGGGATGTGGCAGATGGTCCATAGCAGAAAACTATTTGCTTTGTGTGGGCTGTGAGAGGAGCTTTTTGCCAGCTGTAGATAGTTAAAATCTGAGGACTCTGGAGAGAGAATAAATGCCAGGGCCCAGAGAGTATAGAGGGCTCTGAGAAAGAACAAGGCTGCTGCTTCCCCTCTGTAGCGCCTGTTGCTGTTGTTGCAGTGAGACAAGAAGCTGGAGATCTCCTGAAACAAAAATTGGACTGATTCCAAGGAACCTGACTACCCTAACCAAGAGGAAGCAGGCAAGAAAGAGAACTGTGCCCCCTCTCCCACTAATCCTTTCTCTCTCCTACCTGGTGTTGGGAGGGATTGGGGTGGAGTACAGAGCAAGAGATACAATAAATGTAAATAAAAGAGTTTTTAATGAACAGGCAGGTCACTGTTTTAGATCACAGGGTTTGTAGCTGTGTTGGGATTTACCTTTCTCCTCTGATAGCCTTCAGAGCACCTTCCAATACCATGGACACTAATTGTCAGGGCATGAAGGCTCCAGACAGACACTAGCTTGACCTCTTCACATTCAATGAATATTGGAAATTTTTTTCATCCTTTCACTTTAGGTGGTGTCTATCTTTAAAGTTTAGATGTGTTTCTTGTAGACAACAGATAGATTTTGTTTATTCATCCATCCAGACTGCCTGTGTCTTTTGATTATAGAAGCAAGGCCACTGATATTTAATGTTATTATTGAAATGTGTGCATTAATTGCTCAGTTATAGTTTTCTTAATTTTTGCTTATGTTGTTTATGTCCTCAGTGACTTTGTATTTTTGTCCACAGTCTCTTGACTATGGCCACTTCTCTCTTCAACTCCAAATATTGCTTCCCATATTTTCTTTAGGCTTGTTGGATTTGAATTTTTTAAGGCTGTTTATACATTTGTGAAGTTATTCTTTCTTTTTCAACTTAGGTGAACAGTTTTGCTGGATATATTATGGCTTTTAAAGTCTTTTGGGGACTTAGAACGCATCACTCTAGGCTGTTCTGGTTTTCAAAGTTTCTCTTTAGAGATTAGCTGTAATTCTCATGGATTTTCCTTTTTAATGACAGTTGTATTTTTTTTCTACAGCACCTTTTAACATACTTTTTTTTTGTTATGCATACTTAGTGTTTTACCTGTCATATGGTGTCTTGAATTTTTTCCTGGTCTTGTCTGTTTGGTGTTATGTATGCTTGTAATGTCTGTAAAGGTTTGTCTTTCATTAGGTTGGAGAAGTTTACTTCTATGTTCTCATTAAAGAGCTGATCAATGCCATTGACCTGGGATTCTTCTTCATCTACTGTTGGCTTTTTTTTTTTTTCATGGTGTGCATTTGCAACTCCATTTGATTTGAGTACTGCTCCGAATCAGAGCAGAAAAAAAAGTTCCTGAAAGGGCTGGGCATGTTACTACTTTCAAATTGTTCCTTATTACCATGAGTTTTTCATTCACGAAGATTCTAAAGCATGACAACATATTGTATTCAAGCAGTGTATAATCCAGTAGAGGAAACTGTAATGGAACCCCAAAACTATTGGTGTAAAAGAATATATATGATCAAGTGCTGGCTGTTATAACCGATACTGCCAGGCCTCCAATTTCCCATAAAAGTGAGAAGAAAAACAGACTCTAGAGAGAGGATTTAAATGTTACCTTTCTCTTTTTCCATGTTTTATGTCAAATATATTTTAAGTGTGCCTATTTTAAATGTACCTAGCTCTTCACTTCTTAAAAAAGAAACCTTCCAATATCTGAAACATAACAGATTTAACTTGTGTTGTACTCCAAATGCATTTCTCGTTGGTACTGCTAACTTTAATGTCCCCAAACTGAAACTTGGAAATTAATATAGAAATGCATTGACATGTAAAAATATGATAAATGAGCTTTTGACTGGATAAGATGCTAATACACAAAACCAAGAATCTATGCGTATGTGCCGTATGTTGTTCTGCATCTTATAATAAATATTAAAAAAAAATGGAGAAGCCAGTAGGGAAAGCTCTTTGCTGGTAAATTGCATTCCTTGGGGGAAATCCATAAGAGAGAGACCAATTTAGCCAGGGGAAATTGTAATACACCAATCATGATGATGGATCCTAAGCAAAGGAAAGCACATGGCAACAATTTAAATGTTATCCAGGAAACTATTGCCCTCAGACCCTGGGGCATCTTATTTGTCAGACTCTGTTTTCATAGACCCTACAAAAATTCTTCCACTCCAACAAAGAGTATGGGCTTCAGGACATTCTCCTTCCAGCTTCGAGGTGAAAAAATAGGCTTATTTTCCTGTCTACTACTCCTTTTAATAGTTAGAGTTCTCTGAGTAGCATATATTCCATATTTTATTGCTATAGTCCACATGACAGGTTATGAAGAACTGTATGTAAGATGACACCCTCTAGCCTGTCTTCCTTTCCTCTAGTTAAGTCAGGAAGGTAAAAATTCATTGAGATTTTCTTTTAAATATCTTTAGAAAATGTTATCCTTTGAAGAGTTTGACACAGACTCTAGTTTGAAAAGGGTGCCTCTTTCTTGGAGCCATTTGAGTGTATATATATACTCATTTTTTTTTCCTCATACATAAGGAAGAAAAGTTAAACCTTGATGAGGTGATATTTTCAAGAAAATTCCATTTACTGTTTTTTGTTTGTTTGTTTGTTTGTTTTTAACACATGTTTCTCCAAAGGTGGTATTTTGCCTGTGAGAAGGTAAAGGTACTATAGCTCTGACAATGGCACTGGTGAAGAAATTAGCTTATCTACAAGGTCAATTGGGAGCTGACATGAATATTTCTGAAATATACCAGATGTATTACCACTGTGTTGTAGGCTTTCAGAAATCTGTGACTGACTGAAAGGCAGGGAAACATTCTTCTGCACTGCTGGTAGGAAGAGCTATTTGTGATCATTTGGCTAAGTTGACGTTGTTCAGAACTCTTAAAGGACCCAGTCTCTGAGAACACAAGTGTATTCTCTCCAGTCAGTTCTAATTCACATTCCCTGCTGACTGGCTTAGCATTGCTTAACTCCAAATTTTCTCCTCCAAAATGGAAATACTATTCTTCTTCCCTCCTAGGATGATGCTTAGGACAGACTCATGAGCTGTCCACATTCAAACTCAAATCAAAGAATCTAGAGACCATTCTTGTTTGGAGTGAAGATCCATAACCTGTTTATGGAGACCCAGAGAAGGGCATGCTGGCTACTGTAGACAATGAGAAGTTTGGGAATTCCTAGGCATGAGCTATCCATACCATATTCCCATCATTTCTTTTTCCAAATCACTAATATTTCTATCTCTTCTCTGCCCTTCCTCTTTGTTTCTGTCTTCTTCCTTACTTGAGGTCTTTTTCCCCTCACAACTTGATGCTCCTTTTGCTCTCTAACATTTTCTTTCTTGGTCTTTGGCTGTGCTGTTTTTTCTGATGGGAATGGTTTTCTGTAATGGCATTCTTCACTGAATTTGAAACCACTGTAGGTGTTACTTTGGCAATTCTTTCCCGGGTCACTTACTGGCTGTGCTTTACTTTCCTGAGGTGACTGCTGGAATTCAGCACCAGCCTTAATTAACCTCCTATACTATGGTATTTGTCATTGATGAACTTGGCTTTATAGTTACACCAAATTGCAGTCCTTTTTCTTTTCTTATAAAGAAAAACATTTATTTGAGGCTGGTTTACAGTTTCAGATGCTTCATCCATTTTGGCAGAGTCCAGGAAGACATGGAGCTGGAGAAGGAGCTGAGAATTCGAAGTCTTTAGATGTGTGACCAGCAAGAGGAAACTGTCTGCCCCACTAAGCCGAGCTGGAACTTAGTGGAGTTCTCAAAGCTCCTCCACAGTGACACTTCTTAGTCATGGATATAGGATGTGGTAGACCAAATAAATAGGCCAAATCACTCTCCATCAGACAGTAAATTGTCTTCTTAGGAATTAAAATTTTCAGATAATTTCATTTCTTGTATTGCATTATATCAGCCAAATCCAGGAGCTCTGAGCTTTACCCAACCTGCACCTGGCCAGGCCATCAGCTTTGCTGTTTCAACAAGGATCATAATGCATCACTTTCCAAGGTTTATGTGAAAATTGAACATGTAAAGTAACCTGCACAATAGCTCATGTATGAAAGTAAGAACTTAATGAGGTCATTCCCATCCTCCATTTCTCTTCATCTTGGATATAAAAACACTTGAGATTATTTATTAGATTATCAGATATTTAAAGACATTATGATCCTGAATAACTTTCTTATTCATGATTTAACTTAATCATAAAACATGACATTGATTGAGTTTAAGATTAACTTCACTACTTATAGCTCATCAATCCTATACATACTTATTCTTTAACTTTTTGAAGTGACAACTCCTTTACTGACTTTACTGTGAAGTTTTTGTGAAACTTAAATAAAGTCATAGATGACAAAGGCTAGCTGGTGAATACCTCCGAGTGAATGTCGCCTCTTAATAATATTGCTGACCAGGGATTTTGCCAGGCTAATGTTCAGTACTCCATGACTCAAGAACTGTACACTGGAAGCTGGAAGAATCCACTATCTTACATGGCTGTGTGCGGGTTGCCATAGCTCACTGTGCTTTGGTTTCCTGCTCTCCAAAAACTGGTGCCAGTAGTACCTCATTCAATAGACAGCAAGAGAATCTGAAAAAAAGAGCATATGAATAAATACATTCAAAATGCAAGCCATTGCATATATATTTATTGTGATTTTCTTTTCTGATCTTGTTTAAACACTTTCACAGGATTAAAAAGTTAAAATTGTATTCAATGTTTAAAATTCAACATATTATAAGCACTTAATCTTCTCAATTGATCCTTACAAAACTATAATTTCTCTTTTGCTGGAGGTTCAGAAAACCGAGAAAGTTGCTCGAAGATTCACATCTAACTTTGGAACCTGAACTAGAAACCAGAAAAAGGACACTGGAGCCAACATCTTAGCACCATCAAATGGTCTTCATACCACTGGCTTGATGCCTCTGGTCCTGGTTCTCTCGAGGAAACATTGGATCTCATTGCTTGAAAAACATGGGCGTTTTCAAGTTTTTTGAACTTCTGAAATTTTAGATCAAATCTGTGTGACTGTTGCAATCCCAGAATCATGCTTTTGTGGAGACTCTGGGTTCATAGTGGACATAGGTACTCCCGGGGGCTGCAGTGTAGCTGAGCATGGAGGCAGTATAGAAGGCAAGAACAGCTTAGACTTCTCACACATAGTTTCACCCTCTCCCCTTTTCTCTTTAATTTGTCTCTTATTTCCTCATGCAAATCTACCGAGAGCTTTCTGATATGACTTCTTAAGTTTGTCACCTTGAATCGTAATGTTTTTATTGTTAGGCTACATGCTTTTAAAATCATCACATTAAAAAAAATTAGTGTGTGTGTGTTTGTGTACATGTGTGTGTTTGGGTATGCACTGTCTTACGTGAAGATCAGAAGACACCTTGTGGGAAGCTGGTTTTATTTGTTCCCCATGTGGTTTCAGAGCAGTGGCTCTCAGGCTGTGGCTTGTGGCTCCTTTGGCAAACCAGTATCTCCAAAAATATTTACATTATGATTCCTACAGTAGCAAAATTACAGTTATGAAGTAGCAACAGAAATAATTTTAAGATGAGGGTCACCACCACATAGGATCAGTGTTAAGGGGTCACAGCATTAGGAGGGTTGAGAAGCATTGATTTAGGGGATTGAACTCGGGTCTTCAGGCTTGGTGACAGACACCTTTACTCACTGAAGCACCTCACCAGCTTTGTAATTCTGTGTCTCAACTGTGGCATAACTTTGAATTTCATCATTTGTTAAGACCACATACCATATATACTGGTGTAATAATGGCGTAAATGTTATTGGAACAACAAACCACTTTTAAAAATTGGAATTACAGCCTATTCCATGAGATGAACCCCATACCTGAAGCTTATATGAAATGGTCAAGAACCTAAGAGCATATGGATCTCGGGCCTAGGAAAAAAACCTAATATTATTATTCTACTAAAGGAACAAGGCAATATAATGACTCCTAAGGACATATTGCTATACCCATCGATTGGTGCCTCCCTCAGAGAAGCTTCTTCTTTCAGTAGATGGCAATCATTGCAGAAATGCACAGCTAGACAATGTGTAAAGAGCGAGAAACTTTGGAGTACCTAGTCACAAATGGGATATCTTCACGAAAGCCCTCCCCTCAGGGCTCAGGGATCTGTAGAGAAAAGTTGCCTGAAAGATTATAAGAGCCAGAGGTGGTGGATAAATCCAAGTGTCTGCTAGACACAGCAGGACGGGTGCACCTACAAACTCACAGAAATTGCTAAAACCACAAGGCCTTCAAGGTTCAAGCCAGAGTCTCAGCAGTGAGAGGAGGAAACAGACAGAGAACTCTACCCCTAACCAAGCAGTGATCTGAAACTTCTTCCTGGCAAAGAGGAAATCAGTTTTCTTCAATGGAATATTACTGAATATGTTAACCACACTCCAGGACAGGCCTCATGACCAGGAGCAGTAGGCCAACACAAAACAATCTCAATGCCATTTTTGTGGAAGTTTTGTATCATTTTGTTGTGTTTTGGCATTTTCGTCGTAGTGGGTTTTTTACTTGTTTGTTTTGATTTTTATTTTTTGTGGGTCTTTTTGTTTTAGTTTTAGAGAGAGAAAGAGAGAGAGACATAAGAGAACATAAATCTGAGGGGGTAGGGCAGTGGAAAGAATCAGGAAGGGGAAAAGATAACCAAAATATATTTAACGAAAAAAAAATTAAATTTAATGAGAAGCTTGGGTGTGTACTGCTACAGTTACATGACTCGGTCTTTGAACTTTCCATCTGGATTTCTGAAAAACTGTGGATGTGTTTATATGGTTTCTGGCATGCCTATTGTAAACTCAGTAGCTGATAAGAATTATAAGAGAAGCAGGGTGTGGTGGCACACACCTTTAGTCCCAACACTTGGGGAGGCAGAGGCAGGTGGATTTCTGTGTGTTCAAGGCCAGCCTGGTCTATAAAGTGAGTCCAGGACAGCCAGAGATACACAGAGAAACCCTGTCTTGAAAAACCAAAAAACAAACAAGCAAAAACAAAACAAAACAAAAAAAGAAAACACAAAATCAAAGCCAAAAAAATAATTATGCGGGTTCATCGTCTGACTAAGTGTTCTCATGTTTATCTTATTAGATTACAAGTCCTCTTGTCTCTGTAGATAGGAATGAAGAACTCTGATCTGGGTCATAAAATAAAGCTATTGAGACATGAATATTTATTTCTTTACCAAGTTTCATGTTAGCTTTTAATCCACAGCTCTCCCTAGATATTATCTAATACCTAACTGGTCTAACCTGTAAGCTATAGTTTACATAATCACTGCAGAAACTCCTTATGCTGATACTATATGATATAACATACACACACCTCATTGTGTCTCTTACACAGCCCTCAGCACAGCATCTCCTGGAGACGAAACAAGCAGAGACCCAGCCAAGCTCAGAAATTCACGGTCAGTCAGAGCCTCACTAGCATTGCATTTCTCGATGGTTTTTGATACTTGCCCTGGCTGCTGATTTGGACATAGATCATAGGTATTAATCACAGAGTGATTTATAGAAGAGTCTGGCAAATAACAGCACAGTCATCATAAAGCCACATTTGAAAATATGTGTTTTACTTTAAGAAAATTTTAAAAAAAAGATTCTTTTTAAGGTCTTTTTAAAATGTAGTTACAATAGTAAGAATTTAAGCTAACAAGTGAAAAGAAGTTGATAATTTTCTTGTTAGTCTATGAAAAAAAATTGAAGGAATTTTTCTGCCACCTTAAAGTATTAGGTAGTCCAAAGAAGCATTTGGTTTTGGTTGGAGTTTTAGTCAAGCAGTGATGGAAGAAATCTGAAATGTATATTTTTCCACTAATTAATTAATTCTTTCATTAATTATTTAGCTATCGTACCATACCACCTTCTAAGTAACATCTGAAGCACTAATGATTACAAAAAAAAGTTGACATTTTTCCGTGAGGAGGCCCACAGCAGAGCTGGGGAGTTCAGCCTTCAGGTACTGAGGGTTAGAGTTCCCCTCACTCTCTTATTATCCCCAGAGAAATGCCTGTCATTTAGCAGCACCTCCAACCCAAGAGAACAGGAAAATGAGTTCAGTTTGTAGTTTGATAGTCCTTTCTCAAGTTGGCTATGTGGCTATGTGGGGGTTATTAAGTGGCATTTATTTATTTTTTTAACTTTTAATGTTTAAAAAGCTCTTCGCTTCTCCTCCTTCCCCTTCTTCTTTTTGTTTTAACCCTGTAATACTTGGGCTCACTTCTCATTCCATTGACTGTCAGTGCACTAGTAACTCAATATGATTTGTCACTGAATACATTTAGCATATTGACTCTCTTAGAAAAAGTTATATTTTTAAATTTGTGTTCAAAAGGAAGGACTATGTAATCAGATATCTTTCTGTTTTTTATTCTGTTTAAATCTATTCATTAAATCTATTCTATTAAGTCATTCATTATTATAATGTTTTAACATGCAATTTTTTATAACAAAGTATAATTTTAAGAATTTAAAATATATAATCAAATATGAAAAAGTATAAAACATTTCTACATTTTACCTATAATTGTAAAGATGAATATTCAATTAAATTACTTTAGAAATCAATTGCATATTGGTGCTCTAGAAATTTGGAATTTATTTTTCTTTAAATAGCATTATAGTTAGTTAGTTAGTTAGTTAGTTAGTTAGTTAGTTAGTTAGTTATAAGTATCTATTTTGTGTGTGTGTGTGTGTGTGTGTGTGTGTGTGTACCTGTTACTGTAGTTATAGGTGGTTGTGAGCTGCTATGTGGGTGCTGGGGACTGAACCCTGGTTCTTTTGCAAGAGCAGCTGGTTCTCTTAACTACTCAGCTACTTCTCCAGCCCCTAGAATTTGATTTATTAAGGAAATAAAGTGGGTATTTGGCCCATATGCCATGTTAATCCATGTGCCTAGACAAAAACTCCAACTGTCTAAGTCAGCCAAATGAGAGCCTACCAAGGGTCTCAGCTATTCCAGAGGCTGAGGTAGGAGAATCACTTAAATCTGAGAGGTGGGGACCAGCATGGGCAGCATGGGTACCATAGCATGACTCCATCTAAGAAAGAAAGAAAGAAAGAAAGAAAGAAAGAAAGAAAGAAAGAAAGAAAGAAGGAAGAAAAGATAAAGAGAAAAGGAAAAGAAAAGAAAAGAAAGAGCCTGAGACAGGACCAATCAGAGGCCGAGGTTGCTCACTGCCAGCCAGGCTCATTTTGCTGGCTCAAAGCATCTCTTGGTTTCCTGTGTTTTCTTCTGTCTTTTAGGTAGAACTTGGCTTTCCTCCATTGAGGACCTGAGTCTGCCATAGCAGGACTTGCAGGAAAAATGAGCTGAACACTGAAGCAAGTTCCCACTTGCCTCAGGAAGCAGCATCTTTGTCCTCGTGTGAGGGATGAACCAGCCAGGCTCTTGAACACGTGAATTTTTACCGATCACTTGTTGCTGCTGTGAACATTTAATTTGTCACAGTCGGATGCGGAAAACAATCAGCTTTTGGTTGGGCAGGTCAAGCTGTCTTGAGATTCCCCTGAGCAGAAATTTTGCCTGTGGAAGTGGAAGATTCTTCTGCTCTCACGCAGTACTGCTCATCCAGGAGCTGTTGACCAGCTGTAATCCTGAGTAACCCAGAGAAAGTTCTTCGTGGAGAATAAGAAAGCACACCCATGACCCCAGCATAACACTCTCTTTTTTATGACAGAATATTTCTCCTTTGACTGTAACTTTAATTAAACTCTAAATTAACTTTAATTTAATTTAAGCTGTTTAAATAGTTTAGATGCTATTAAATGCAAAGAACACAATTTTTAAAGGTATTTAGTTTCTGGGCATTTTCCCTCGATCTCACACAGCCTTAATTACTCTCCACTTATTGTTAAGTATATCATAAAATAAAATATAATGTATAAATTGCATTAATCTCCATAAAGTAAACTTGAGGCAGAGCCATGAACTCGCCAAAATAAGAGGTACAATACACAAGCAAAACACATAAAGTATGTTCACACACTTGGACTTGTGTCGATGGTGAGAAGATCCGTTTATATCCTCTATTTTAACCATGAAAATGAGAGTGGGCATTTTCACGTACCATGAACCAGTCCATAATATTCTCTTCCTATTATGTGATTCTTTTTGTCTTTTTTTCTGCTATATTTTAATGTCTTTTCACCACAGTGGAGCTTCTCTAAATCTAGAATAATTTTCATAAGCTTGCCAAGTCATATATTTTCCTTTTATAATTGCTTGTATAATTACAGCACCCTGGCACATATTAGTAACTAGGGAAACGGGGCTATTTAATTATATCCTAATGAACATTTGCAATTATATAATTTTTAAAATCCATAGAAAATTAAGAAAATGTTCTCCATCAGGCAAAGTATTGCTTGAATTTCATTTTCAAGAATCTTAATAGACTAAATTGACTCTCTAAAAATACAGTTTTTGTGTCATAAATGCTATACACTTTAACCTTTGGAATATAGAACCTGCAATTCTTAGATTTGGAAGCAATTCTCTATGTCTTCAGTTCATTATTTCTCTGCGGTTCACTCACAGATGTTTTATTAAACCTTTTCTAATTTGCAGCCCACACTCGTTAGTGAGACACTGCTTAAGCATCTCCTGGTACGTTCAGTTTGCCTTCTGTTCTGATGCCGAACGGTGCTAATGATTAGCAGGTAACCACTGAACAGCTAATGTATGCAAGCCACTCTGGAAATTCTGACGTAGAATGTGAGGTTTGAGTCAAACTTTACATGCATACACAGAGAACCAACCTAATGTAACAGACACAGCAATCCACGAGGGAAATGCCAGCACTAGACTCCAACAAACCACCTGTCCGCTCGGTGGGGAGTTCGGATGCTCTGACTCACAGACCTCTGATTCCGCTGAGGCAGGCAGGACTCCAGGCCGCGCTCCACAGCCGCTGTTGCTCCACAGATGAGTCTCTTGACCTTGAACCTGAACTTTCTCTTCCTGCCTAGCTGCTTTCGCTTGCAGTACAGCCTGGGGATTTGGCTGGTCACATCTCAGAGGCTCTCCCTGTTGGCCTAAACTTTCAACTCTTTGTCGTATTGTTCACATCCAGCCTCGTGCGCCAGAGCCATCAGGCTTAGCCCCCAGTCATCCCAGACTCAGTGCTCAGTCCTGCCCAGAGTATCAGAGCCAGGTACATAGGTCATGGGATTAGTTGGCGACAGACGTTTAAAAAGAGCTATTAAGAATTAGAAAGTCCTGCTGAAGCCAGGAACTACCAACCTTCTCAAAGGTGGAGGTCGCCTTGAACATGCAGAGTTTTCACAGCAAGTCTTCTGAAAGCAGTTAAAATGTTAGTCCTTGCTGATAAAGTAATAATAATGAAAATTGCCATGTTCATGTAGCTAACCAGCAAGGAAACTTGAGAAAGATAAAATATAAATATCTCAAAAAATAAGCTCTGAAAGCCTCTGCAGTATAGACTGTCCTCATACTCCAACCAAGGACTATCCGTGGAGATAACCTAGAACCCTGACAATGCAGCCACTTGTGATGAGAACTGATGGACTAAGATCAGAGAGAAGGAGAGGAGGACCTCCCCTATCAGTGGACTTGGGGAGGGGCATGCATGCAGAAAGGGGGGGAGGGTGGGACCGGGAGGGGAGGAGGGAAGGGCTTATGGGGGGATACAGAGTGAGTGAAGTGTAATTAATAAAAATAAATAAATAAGAAAGTCTCAAAAAATAATTTCATTGTGTATTAGAGGGAAACAACATATTCAAATAATATAATATGACAAAACCAAATAAAAGTGACTTGAATATCATAAAAAGGAAATGACCATGTTCAAAATTATTTCATGTTGTTTTCTGCATTATACTATTAGTTCTAATCTTTTTTAAGTGGGACTTATTATCAAGATCAGACCTCGTTCTTGAACTCTGAAGGACTGATTTGTGTGTCTGTAGCTTTATCCCATGGGCCCTCAGGGATACAGAGGTCATGAAGCTAAAGTCATGTGATGATAAAATACCCATTTGGATATATAACATGGAAAGCTGCTTCAGCTCTCAGAAGTGCTCCGTGAGATTTGCACGCTCATGCTTTAGTGCTGTGTATGAGAAAACAGACTTGCAAGGGATGAAGAATTTACCCCAAACTCAGAGCTGGCGGTGACAGGGCTCAGTGCTCAGCCTCTTTGTCTTAACAGTCTCTCTTCTATAACTATGTAGTGGTATTCTTCAGGTCCCAGAAATGTGGCTGTAAATAAAGGTGAGAAAGTCTGAGGCGGCTGAACAGAACTCAAAGTCACCACCGTCTGCGCTGGCCATGCTCTGATGATTGATGTGTTTCCATGCTAACAGCGATATAATAGTGAAGGAAACAATGAAGAAAGGAACAGCTCCACTTCCTATCATAGCCACAGAGTTCATGTTCAAGTTAGACTTTCAGGGGTTTCACTCATCTACACAAATTTGTTTCTTAGTGGTTTTAACGTGAGCATCTCCAGCATGGTGCCTGCTCACATTCTCTGAACACAGCTCGGTTTTATCTCCTCCCATAGCAAGACCTGTACTCACTATTTATCGAGGTTGTCTGAGTGAAGGCAAGAATCATCAGAACTTTCAGTTACAATAATTGTAAAAAGCACCAGAAATAATACAGATGAGAAACAAATAAAATGCTGCATGAGTTAAGAGGAAGAAGGTGTTGTTTTATTAGGTCAGTGGAGATTTTATGTAAAAGTATGTTGGTACACTTCTTACATATTAGTAGTCGAGTTTGGAGAAAGTAAATTTGATTAAGAAATGGACTTTCAGATTGAAGAACTCTTTTATCATCAAAACCAGGACATAGAGGAAAATAAAGGAAGCACTTTCCATAAAATTATACAATGCAACAGGCAAAGCTGGGGTTGACCTAAGCAAACCATGGCCATGCAAGCTACAGAGCAAAGGATAGACTAATTCTTTGGCTCCAGCAGAGGAGAAAAAAAAATAAAACCATAAAAATAGAGAGATGCTCGGGGGATGAATGTAGAGGGTGCTGAGTGTCAGGAGGTGTTTTACCAAGTCCGGGCTGTGATATTTGAGAAGAGTGTAGGGGATCATCTAAGCAGCCCCGTCGTTCAGAGAAATGAGTTTGACAGTAGGTGAATGGTAGAGGCAGACCTTGGAAACGCTGAATGTACCCAAGGCATCACTTCTCTCAGTAAGCCTTGATTGTTCACAGTGTAAAGAAGGACAGCTCTATGCTGCACTCACTCTTATTTTTTGTCTGGGCACATCTGATAAAACCAGGGGAAGATGAAAGACTTTTGCTCATCAAACGGGATGTTTTCCTCTCAGAAATTTAGACTCAGGATGAGGAATTGAGTTGTTGAACTATAGGAATCCACCCTTCTGGAATGTTTGAGGTGGACAATAAGCAAAAGGATAAAGAATAAGTTTAGTAGGAAATTGTTGTGTGGAGAAAGAAAAATGCTGTAAATGTGCAAAATGAGGTGTATGTAAGGTGTACAGGTGTGTGTGTGTGTGTGTGTGTGTGTGTGTGTGTGTGTGACATTTATGTGTCTTTGAGGTTCTATGACAGTTAATCTTTCATGTGGCCAAAATAAGTTGCTTTTATTCTCTGTAACTTATACTTATTTTGCTTTAGAAAACGTGTGGTGTTTTAAGATGGCCTAGGAAGTATTCCCCAGTAGCTTTTCCTTCCAGATTCTAGCTCTGTACTCTGAACAGCCCAGGAGCAGTCATCTCACAGGGCCCCTGCAAGTATTTCACGGCACATGGCCTTTCCTATAACTTTTTTTTCTTGAGACTAAATGTTTTCTTCTTTCTATTGTGAAAACAAAAACTCAAAACTGAGTACTTTATTTCAAGAGTTTTCTATGTTGTCCAAAGAAAGAAAGGTTATAATCTTCTCCTTTCCTTGCATCTTACCTAGCAAGGCAAGAAAATTCATTTTTATTGTGCCCAGCTCTCTGTGGTTATGGGTCTGGGTGGGAAGAACTTACAGCATGCTCCTAAACAATAGTAAGGATACAGATGTTTCTACCGGCATCTTGTCCTGGATCAAAGGTGTAAACTCATTAGGAGGGGATTCTTCATGCTACATTTGTCTAGGAGGAGGACAAGGTTCTTGAACATGTAGAACCATTTATGTGAATGTGTGGATATAGCAAAGATGCTGACACCAGGACATAAGACTCTACCCCTAGTGGGTGGACACGCCATAGATTTTCATCACTACTCTGCTTTCTTCATGGGAGAGGAGCAATTCTTATATTTGTAGTAATATGGTAGGTAGTTCTGTATCTTGCATGCTAAACTCAGTAGATAATAAACTATTATGTTTTACATATAACACTGTTGAAATATTTTTACTGTGTTTGGTACAGTATGCGCATGTGATGGAATGCAAAGATGAGGTCAGAGGACAGCCTGTGGGAGTCAGTTCTCTCCTTCCACCATGTGGGTCTCTGGGATGGAACTCAGATCTTCAAGCTTGGCAATAGATGCCCTTTACTAGCTATGCCATCTTACTGGCCCTGGGAATTATGATTTTATAAATATAATTGAAGATTATATTGGCTTCGAGTCACTCCTGCTATCATGAACTCCCAGTGTAATCCATTCAGTGCTAGTGGGATTAACCCGAACCCCAAATACTCATTTAGTAAAAAACATTCATCATTTCTAACTCCAAAACACAGAGATAACTTCTTTCTTAATCCCTGTTTATTCTCTATATTTTTCTTCTTCTCCAGGAACTAAAGAAGAAATAAAAATCAGTAGTGAATAATTAGGCATAGTGAATAATTGGCAGATTTTCAAGTTTTGGAGAGTATTTTGTAGAGTAGGATAATCTGGAAAGTTAGCCACAGTTTGGACACAGCTTTCTTGTAGTGGGGACAATATGGTTTTTCCTCAAACAGGTAAAACATAATGATGGGCATCAGATGGGTAAACCACGAGCATGCTTTGGATTGTCTGGACAATTGATACTCTTGTCAACAGTAACATGTAGTGACCCCACGAAGGTGAAAATGACATTAATGACGTGTCTGCATTTGGTTTGTAAGAGCTCACAGTGACCCGTTTCCCAACTGTAGTTCCCCGGGGGTTATGTATGGCAAGGAGAACATGAAGAAATCTCAGTGTCCAGAGAGGTGAGCCAAATGGCCAAACTCACAGTCATCAGTCAGGCCATGGACAGCCAACTACATCAAAGCCAGAGAAGCAACAGTTGGTGAAGATATGGAGGGGAAAGCATATGTCACCTGAATATTACGAAAAATGACACAGCTCAGAATAGAGCTGAGGGCTGTAAAGAGGTGCGGGACCTCTCATCTTGACATCCATGATGTGTTCTCATTATTTCTTGTTTCTCCAAAGCTACCTGGGCAAAAGGGAGAAGGGGAAGGGATGGAACATAAGCAGGAAAGTAATAATTCCGAACAGACCCCATTGATTTGTAAGAAATTAAGTTTTAAACAAAAATATGTTAGTTATCTAGAATAGACATTTTTTCAGTCATTATTCAGAGAAATAGGAGCTCATAATAGAAATTGCATTTCTTAATGTAATTATACCTAACTTACAATATATACACTTCTAAGTGTTTTTAATCATTAGCTACTTGATTCAAGAGAGCTGAATGTACAGACATCCATGAGTGTTCTAATAAGAAGAATTACAGATAAGACCATGAGGTGAGAGCTGGCACCTAGACAAAAGAATAAATGATGTGTGATTTTATTTTATTTTCAAGACAGAGTTTCTCTGTTTAGCTCTGTCTGTCCTAGACTCACTTTGTAGAACAGGCTGGCCTGGAACTCACAGAGATCCACCTGCCTGTGCCTCCTGAGTGCTGGGATTAAAGGCATTAACCACCAGACCTGGTTAATGTGCATGTTTTTAATGATAGAGGAAGAAAATGGTGGAGAAGGGTAGTTTCTTTTTTGGAGGCTGGATTGGAAGAAATAGCACAATGCATGAAAAACAAGTATTCTGTTGACTGGGGTAGATAAGAGTTGATTGAATATTTTCAAATGAGAAAGGCCTTTGGGAGGTGTTCTTTTCTAATCTACTTTTCTTATTTAACAGGTGAAGAAAATGAAGCGTCAGATGGGTAAAAAAATGGGTCCATCATCCTCAGGCTGACAAGCCCTGCTCTGCAGTCACAGGTGTAAGCCCTGCTGTCCAGGGCCACAGGGCGGGCGCCACTGTGCCTGCTGCTGCACTGAAGTCACTGAGCGTTTTGGAGGAAAGGGTTCTTATTCACATGGCTGCTGAAGTGTCACAGAGCAGAGGGCCCTGTAAACAGCAGCCCAATCATATAGAGGAGAACAGAACCAGGGCGTAGCTCTTGGACTGTAGCTGTCATTCCTCACTAGGCTATGTCTGGTGTCCTCATGCCTTTAAGATGTGCCAAGGGATTCTTGAATGAACTCTTTAATGAATGAGTAAACCAATGGGAGTTAGTGAGCACAGAATGTCACAGGAAGCTTCATGACAAACATACTTTAAATCTTGTGACACAAGCTGGTCATTACGCTTTGAAGATGTATTGAGTTCATTTGAGTCTACAGAGTTCAGTGTACAGGAATGGCCTCCATGTAAATTCTCAGTCAGACAGTTAGAACATAGATCTGGAGCTAGCAGTGAAGATAGATTTATAGATCTGAGGGAAAATCAGGAATGCAACACAATGCAAATTATCCCCAAACCGCTCCTATTCAAAGTACACTGAACCGGCCAGAGAAAACTTGGAACCTCTTTCCATCATGCTTACTAACCTCTCTCTGTTTTATCTTCTGTTTTGTTTGCGTGTTGTTTTTTTTGTTTTGTTTTGTTTTTAAGATCCCCTCCCCCCCCCCCAGCCCCAGGGCACTGGGCTTGAACTCAGCAGTCAGATTCTAAAACTGAAGAATGCATGGGTGTGGTGCTGTTTACTGGAGCAACTGATTTGTTTTATTGCCTAAATTTCAAGTCCTTTACTGTGTTTCCTAAGAAGTCATCTGATTTTGAAAATTATCCCCAAAATAAAACTGGAGGGCAAGAACTAAGCTTGTGTTAGAACTGAAGTAAAGGAATAAGTAACTGGTCTTCGAGAACACTTTCACTAATAGGAAATCGGTGTGAACTAATCTATACTCACCGTGTGTTGAAGACAATGTTTAAGTGGTAAGTTTGAAGATGGGCCCCTTTGTAGCCTGTGGTCTCAATCCTGTTGCTAATAGGAAGAATGGAGTGGAACAGGGCCCAGAAAGAGGGTTCAAGGAAAGGTCTGGTTTTATATGAGTTTTAAAGGAAGACCTCACACCAGCAACATTGCAGCTCTTGTCACATCCCAGACAGAGTGTGTGTGGAAGCCACGAGGCAATGCATGGAAGCCGCTTGGCACAGCAGCTGACCCGAGCTGCCTAGCCCCCAGCCCCCGGATAAGCTGGGAGCTTTCACAGATCATCCTTTGAAAAGCACCAGTCCAACGGCAACAGCCCTGACCTCGATGTCAAGGGACTCACATTCTTGTTATGGCTGCGTCTGTGGCTAACCGTATGTCCCCGGGAAAGTCATTTAGCGTCTGCTTTGGTTTCCTGTCTGAATACCTGACCCTCCTGCTTTATGGGGATGTTTCAGAGACGAACGGAGAGAAGGTATGAGAGAATGCTTTGTATTCTCCTAAGACACGTGCTCTGTGATTCAGAGGGATTATTAATGCACCCAGACTGAACACTGTAAACTCTGCAGAACAATAAACAGACTTGTTGAAATTACCCATAGGGCCCCTTCTCTGTCTAAGGCAGATATCATTCAGTGGCTCTTAGCACCTAATGATCCCCGCACTTATTCCAAATGTTTAATCAGTAACCTTATGTGATCCCTGGTTTGGTAATGCTTAAAAAACATGTATAAAGATAAAAGGCAATGTGATCTACGGTCAGGTTGATCCAAGGATTGGGTTTTTGTTTGCTTTTGTAATTCAGAACAGAACTTTACAAACTCCTACCATCACCATGACCGGCACCCAAATAACTGAATAAACAATGCGATGGCAACTAAGTTTTGCCTGATGCCAGGACTGCTGAGCTTAAAACTGAGGGCCACAGTCAGCCAGAAACTGTCCATTCTCAGAGGGCCACAATGTTCTTTGGCAAGTCAAATCTCAAATTTGTGGTGAATAGCTGAGTCTATGTCCTGCAATTCCTAAGATGGGAAATCTGAGAAAATAAATATATGAGAAATTGAGACCCACTCCACCCCCCAAAAACCAGGCAACCTGAGCTCTCAGCACATAAGTTTATATTTAACAGCGATTAAGTACCAGGATCATAGAGCTGGCTGTAATTTCATCAGGAGGCAGAAAATCGTGATTTTTTTTTTAACCTGACCAAATAAAAGAATTTACTATTTGTCTGTCCGTTTGTTGTTGTTGCTATTCCCCAGGCTGGAGACTGAATCAAGGGCCTCACTCATGCTCAGCCAATGAGCTATACCCTCAGCAAGATTTAATGTTTTTCTTGAGAAAAGAAGAAATTGAACTGTTAGGAAGCCACATATAATTCTAGTTGATGAATGGTGAGCCAAATAGAAACTAGTAATAAAAATAAATGCATTAGGTGGTTCTAGCATTTCCCCTGTGATTTGCAGAGTGGCAATCCACAGGATAGGAACAGGAGTGCTGTCCATCTCTGAAGTCCGGCCTGGCCTCCTCTCCTCCAGCTGCCCCTGGGAGCCCCATCACCGTCACCTGAGAGAGCCTCCCTGCGGTGGTCCTCTCTTCCCATCTGTATCACTGCTGCTGCCTTGTGGAGACCCAAATCCTTGTAGCTTCTTCCCTGAAGACCTCCAGGAACACGCTCTCTTAGCCCTGCTGCAGCACTGTGAGCTTTTGTCTTCGCCCCACTGCTCTCTGGTTTTCAGCACCTGTTCTTACCTTATAAAACTTGCCTAGCCCCTCTTTCTTGTGGTGCCTGAAATGATGAGCTAGACCTTCACTTTAGGGGAGGCTCTTTTTCCTGCCACTGGTGCTGGCACTTCCCTTGTTCTTGCCAACCCCTCGCCCTTCGTGATGTCCCCAGGGTCTCAAGCTCTGGGTTGTTTCCCTCTTCCTAGTGTCCTATTTACCCTTTGTGTCTCTCAGGTACTGCAGCTCAGTGTCACTCCCAGGTTAAATCTTTTGCTTTTATCTACCTTTGCTGTGGTCTCCTGGTCTACCCCAAGTTCTGGTCCCATGATAATGTCCCATGACATCATGGTATGAGAAGGACACAGGTGAATCAGGCAGTGCAGGCTCATATTTCATTTTTCATGGTAGCTAGCAAAATCAATGTCTAATTGAGTGGAACACACATTATTTTAAAGACAGAACTCTAATTATATTCCTTTTGGCATCTAAAGGACTCTATTTAATGTTCTTGGCATCTGAAGGACTGGATATAATATTCTTACTAAATATGAAATTAATAAATGATATGAAAATTACAGTTCTGCTAGATGTCATCACTCTGATCTTTAAGTCACTATTTGAGGTTACTTTATTCTTCACATGAGGCAAAGTAGGTTTTTGTACAAGGAAGCCATGCAATATAGTCATGTAACAGTGGGGTTGTGTTCTGAGAATTGAAGCATTACCTCATTTTATCGCAGAGTGGACTCTGTGCATTCTGACTATGCAAATGAAGATGTTCATGATGTCACCAAATGATATAACCTTACAGAAACACAGTGTAGTGGGCTGTCTATAAAAATCCCTATTGAATGGCACAATAGCTTTGTTCATAACAAAGGACAGTGCAGTGACATCCAATGGCTCCATGACACCTTCTCTGGTGACACACTATGATTAAGTCATACAACTGACTCCTACCTCTTCACCTCTTTCTTCTCTTCTTTCTTTTCTTCCCTCTACCCCTCCCTCTCTCTCTATTTGTCTTTTGTGATTACTCAGTGATGAACGCTTATCAGAAAGCTGACCTCTGGTCCTCCTGATCTTGCTAGCTTATTTATTGCTGCCTGCTGACCTACACAGTGGAACCTCCCTCTCTGCACACTTAGGCCTTTAACCTCACTCACAATGTCTACAGTACATTAGATGTCTACTGTGTTATTGAGAGTGAATAATGACCTCCAAAGTTCTTGCCTAATGCATCTCTTGTACCAGTTCTCCTGACACAGGCTGAGCCACCCACTGGTAAAGTCTATTCCATGGAACAACGACACCCAGCACCCTGCCCATTCACGTCTGGACTCTGTGCACGGTACCTGCACTGTATCTGTTGCATCTGGCTGTGGATCACCGGCCCAGTCAGTGATGAATGTTCCCTCTGTGGGTCTAACCTTAAAGCCTGGGGCTTCATGCCCGGGTTTCAGGAACATTTGCAGCTCTTGGCATCCACTCTGCACACACATGTTGTCTGAACTGAAATGAGCCTCATGGATGCCCCACACTGCTGTGGGGGTAAAGAAGAGGCAAGGTAAACAAGGGCTGGACTTCAGGTTTCCACAAAGCCGAGTCCTCACGTACCCGTCACCATTTTGGCCCATTTGAATAGGAACCCGTGCTCTTAGCTTGTAGATTTTAACTGAGGGCTGAGATTAAATCAATATGAAATTCAAGCCAGTGCTGCCTCTTAATTATCTTTCTCGGCTGAAGCAAGTTTTTGGATGCAAGGCAAAGTCAGCTTAGCATTTCAGTCACACTATGGAGAGTCAGAATTCTAGGACACTCAGTGTCTCTCCCTCCCACTTTCCCTCCAAACTGTTCTAAGCTAGAGCGAGTGAGAGTATGTTGTGATGTCTGTTTTGATATAATGTTTAGATCTCTTCTAATTTCATTAAAGCTTCCCCTCTCTTTACCCCTGAAGTGTACGTTGCTAGCCCTGGGGTTCTGGCCACTTTCCAGTTTGAGCAATTAGCTGCATTTCAATGCTTAGCTAGTTCTTCCTGCGATTTCAGAGAGAAGGTGAGCTCTTTGTCTTCCTTTGCCAGTAACTGCACGGTCATGAAGCAGCTGTTGCTGCCTCCCCAAAGGAGAGGGGCTCTGGGTTGGAGAATGTTTTTTCCTCTTTGAGGGAGCAGCTAGCAATGTGAGCTGGAACAAAAGGCATCACTGGGAATGTGGAGCTTTTTTTTTTTCTTCTTCTTCTTCTTAAACTACAACAGCTTCCAAGCCATCCATCACTTCCCTTTTGAACTTTGGGCTGAACCCAGAACAAAATGGGAAGGGATTGCGCTTTCTTGAGCTGTTTGTGAATGTGATAGCTTCCTTTGAAGCCCTGTGAGAGAGATGTTTTTATTTTGTCTTCTTGTTTTGAAACCCCCTCTGTTTGTCTCACCTCCTCCAAGATCTCACACCACAGCCAGACATCATGCCAACTGCCTAAATAGCTGTCTTCGTAGCTCACAAAGGCTAGAGAACCAGATGCAGATTCTAATTGGCTAAGTTGAAAGACTGAAATGAGGTTTTTTTTTTTTTTTTCCCCAAACAGCAAAGGTTGCTGATCTTCTCTTGGAAAGTGAGGGGATGACAACACAACACCCAGCAGAGATCTGCTGTGACGTGATCCGACGGGACAGAAATTCCACAAATGTGGATTGTCCTTAGAGGGGTCTGACACATACAGAGCATGTAACTTTCTAGATGAATGCTGTGTTTGCTTGGCCCAGACAAGGTGCCTGGCGGAATGATAATTGGATGCTGATGAAAACTATCAGTCATCATTTCATTGTGACTTGAGTTATATTCATTTGATGTGAAGCTCTAAGTTGTGAAATGAACCATCCAGGTTGTGTTTCTCTGAGTCCATTCACATACCTGTAAGGCAAGAGTGAGTCACTCCCCTGTCAATCAGGTTTATTGGAAATCACACGATTACTCTTTCAAGTTTGAGGCATTTGTCATGTAAAGAAAAAAAATGTCCCCTTCAAGTTGCAGTCTTTAAACTGTCTTCCTGAAACCCCGGAGCTCTGGTGCAGCCCCAGGGTCAAAGCTCCAGTTATGTCTACATTCTCCAACACAGTCTATATGGCTCTAAGATCAACGACTGCTGTATTTGTGTATCAAAGGCAAATATTAGTCTTGCAAACATGTGCCTCTATAGACAAACAGCAGGAGAACAGTGTCTCCTCACCGGCTCACCTCCCCCAAGACAGGGTTCAGGGTCTGGAGGTGACTCAGTGGGTGAGGTTATTGCTTCATGTATAAACCACCTTGTACTGCTGCAATCGTGGTGATCCCAGGGACTTGCTGGCCAGGAGCCTTGCCTAGCCATGAGGGAGATACTCTTACCTCAGAGAGTACGGTGGAGAGTGATTGAGGAAGAGAGTCAATGTCATCTTCTGAGTTCCACACCTCAGAACACCTCATACACACCTCATGTGTGTGTACAAACATTAAACACATAATATTCTGAAAATTTAAAGTTTTTCCAAAATCTTAAATTTTTAAAAGAGAGAGGAAGGAAGGGTGGGATTGGGAGGAGATGAGGGAGGGAAACACAGTTGGGATACAAATTAAATAAATTACAATAAATGATAATAAAAAATTAAAAATATTTATTTCATATATGTGTATATATACATATATGATATATGTATATATGTACTCAAATATATATATATTTATATATATATAAATATAAATATATATATATATATATATATATATATATATACACACACACACACACACACACACATTTGAGTATTCTATCTGCATGTACAACTGCATTCCAGAAAGGGGCATCAGATGATTGTGATTAATGATTGTGATTGATGATAGATGGTGGTGAGCCCCCATGTGGTTGCTGGGAACTGAACTCAGAACCTCTGCAAGAGCACTGTCTAGTCCTCTCAACTGCTGAGCCATCTCTCTAACCACTAAGTCTTAATTTTTTAAAACAACTAAAGATTATGTGCATGAGTACTGTCTTAGGATTGCTGTGCAACACTATAACCAAAGCAACTTGGGGAGGAAAGGGTTTAGTTTATTCAGCTTACATGTCCACATCAGAATTCATCATTAAAGCAAGTCAGGACAGGAGCTCAAGCAAGAAAGAAATCTGAAGGCAGGAGCTGATGAAGAGGAATTGAGGACACTGATTACTGGCTTGTTCCCCATGGCTTGCTCAGCCTTCTTTCTTATCACCATCAGAGGTAAAGAACAAACCACAATGGGATGGGCCATTCCCAATTGATCACTAATTAAGGAAGTGTCCTACAAATGGATCCTATAAAGGAATTTTTTCATTTGAGGTTTCCTCCTCTCAGATGACTTAGCTTGTGTCAAGCTGACTTAAAACCAGCCAGCACAAGTGTTTGTCTGCATATATGTATGTGCAGTGAATTGTGTCTCCTGCCTACAGGAGCCAGAAGAGGTGTCAGGTGTCTTGGAACTATAGTTACAAACAATTGTGGGCTGGGAATCAAACCTAGGTCCAGAAAAGCTGCCAGTGCTCTTAACCTCTGTGGCATCTCTCTAGGCTTTGAAAACCTAAACTTTTTTATGTGGAAGGTCAAAGGTTGCTGGGTGTAACAAACTTTTTAAACTTTTTTATTTGCTTTCCTTATACCTTCTTTCTCCCCACTTATTGGAGCCACTTTTTAATTATTTTATTTATATTTCTTAATGCCTTTTTTTCTTTCTCCACCCCAATCCCTTCCAACACCCCAACACCAGGTAGGAGGGTAAGAAGGTTAGTGATGAGAGGGAGTGGAGTTCTCTTTAGCTATGTCCTATTGGTTAGTGTCTTTGGGTTCCTTGGGGCAAGTCCAATCCTTGTTTCAGGAGATCTCCAACTTCTTGCTGTCAAACTGCATTAACAGCAAACAGGAGTAGCAGGGGTAAGGTGGGCGCCAGAGCAGCCTTGTTCTTTCTCTGAGCCTCCTTTCTCTCTCTGGGCTCTGGCATTTATTCCCTCTCCAGAGTCCTCAGATTGAACTATCTGCAGCTGGCAAAGGACATGCCCCTCTCAGAGCCCTATGAGGCTAATAGTCAGCTTCCGTGGAGTGTCAGAAGCAGCCCCATATCCCATACTTGGGATTAAAACATAAACATGTTTACATGCCATAACTGAGTTTTTTTTTTAATTACACTTTATTCATTTTGTATCCCCCCATAAGCCCCTCCCTCCTCCCCTCCCAATCCCACCCTCCCTCCCCTTTCTGCATGCGTGCCACTCCCCAAGTCCATGATAGGGGAGGTTCTCCTCTTCTTTCTGATCTTAGTCTATCAGTTCTCATCAAAAGTGGCTGCATTGTCCTCTACCGTGGCCTGGTAAGGCTGCTCCCCCCTCAGGGGGAGGTGATCAATGAACAGGCCTATCAGATTGTGTCAGAGGCAGTCCCTCTTCCCATTACTATGTAACCCACTTGGACACTGAACTGCCATGGGCTACACCTGTGCAGGGGTTCCAGGTCATCTCCACGAATAGTCCTTGGTTGGAATATGAGTCTCTGGGAAGTTCCCTGTGTTCAAATTATCTTGTTCTGTTGCTCTCCTTGTGGAGTTCCCGTCCCCTCCAGCTCTTACTATTTCCCACTTCTTACATAGAATTCCATTCACTCTGCCCATCAGTTGGCCATCAGGCTCAGCATCTGCTTTGACAGTCTATACTGCAGAGGCTTTCAGAGGCCCTCTGTGGCAGGTTTCAAGGTTGTTTCCTGTTTTCTTCTGGCTTTCAGAGGCCCTCTGTAGCAGGTTCCGAGGTTGTTTCCTATTTTCTTTTTCTTCTGATGTCCATCCTCTTTGCCTTTCAGGATGGGGATTGAACATTTTAGTTAGGGTCCTCTCTTTTGCTTAGTTTGTTTAGATGTAGAGATTTTAGTGGGTTTATTCTATGTTGTATGTTCATATGAGTGAGTATATACCATGCGTGTCTTTTTGCTTCTGGGACAACTCACTCAGGATGATCCTTTCCAGGTCCCACCATTTACCTGTAAATTTCATGATTTCCTTATTTTTCATTGCTGAGTAATACTCCATTGTATAGATGTACCACAGTTTCTGCATCCATTCTTCAGTTGAGGGGCATCTGGGTTGTTTCCAGCTTCTGGCTATTACAAATAAAGCTGCTACAAACATGGTTGAGCAAATGTCCTTTTTGTGTACTTGAGCCTCTTTTGGGTATATGCCTAGGAGTGGTATGGCTGGATCTTGAGGAAGCGCTATTCCTAGTTGTCTGAGAAAGCGCCAGATTGATTTCCAGAGTGGTTGTACCAGTTTACATTCCCACCAGCAGGAGAAGGGTTCCCCTTTCTCCACAACCTCTCCAGCATGTGTTGTCCCTTGAGGTTTTCATCTTGGCCATTCTGATGGGTGTAAGGTGAAATCTCAGGGTTGTTTTGATTTGCATTTCCCTAATGGCTAATGGGGTTGAGCATTTCTTTAAGTGCTTCTCTGCCATTCGATATTCCTCTACAGAGAATTCTCTCTTTAGCTCTGTTCCCCATTTTTTAAGTGGATTACTTGGTTTATTGCTTTTCAGCTTGTTTAGTTCTTTATATATACTGGATATGAGTCCTCTGTCAGAAAAAGGGTTGGTGATGATTCTTTCCCAATCTGTAGGCAGTCACTTTGTTTTGATGATGGTGTCCTTTGCTTTACAGAAGCTTTTCAATTTCACGAGGTCCCATTTATTGATTGTTGCTCTTAGAGCCTGTGCTGTTGGTGTTCTGTTCAGGAAGTTTTCTCCTGTACCAATGAGTTCTAGGGTATTCCCCACTTTTTTTTCTAGCCGATTTAATGTGTCTGGTTTTATGTTGAGGTCTTTGATCCACTTGGACTTTAGTTTTGTGCAGGGTGATAAGTATGGATCTATTTTCATTTTTCTACATGTAGACATCCAGTTGGACCAGCACCATTTGTGGAAGATGCTATCTTTTTTCCATTGTATGGTTTTGGCATCTTTGTCAAAAATCAGGTGTCCGTAAGTGTGTGGGTTTATTTCTGGGTCTTCTGTTCGATTCCATTGATCCACCATTCTGTTTCTATGCCAGTACCATGCAGTTTTTATAACTGTTGCTCTATAGTACAGCTTGAGATCAGGGATGGAGATACCTCCAGAAGATCTTTTATTGTAGAGGATTGTTTTAGCAATTCTCGGTTTCTTGTTATTCCATACAAAGTTGAGAATTTTTCTTTCCAGGTCTGTAAAGAATTGTGTTGGCAATTTGATGGGAATTGCATTAAATCTGTAGATTGCTTTTGGTAAGATGGCCATTTTTACTATGTTAATCCTGCCAAGCCATGAGCATGGGAGATCTTTCCATCTTCTCATATCTTCCTCTAATTCTTTCTTCAGAGACTTGAAATTTTTTTCATACAAGTCTTTGACTTCCTTGGTTAGGGTTACACCAAGGTACTTTATGTCATTTGTGGCTATTGTGAAGGGTGTTGTTTCTCTAATTTCTTTCTCAGCCCCTTTGTCTTTTGTATACAGGAGTGCTACTGATTTTTTTGAGTTAATTTTGTATCCGGCCACTTTGCTGAAGGTGTTTATCAGCTGTAGGAGTTCCCTGGTAGAGTTTTTGGGGTCACTCATATATACTATCATATCATCTGCAAATAGTGATAATTTGACTTCTTCCTTTCCCATCTGTATCCCCTTGATCTCCTTCAACTGTCTTATTGCTCTAGCAAGGACTTCCAGCACTATGTTGAAGAGATATGGAGAGAGTGGGCAGCCTTGTCTTGTCCCTGATTTCAGTGGGATTGCTTTAAGTTTCTCTCCGTTCAGTTTGATGTTGGCTATAGGCTTGCTGTATATCGCCTTTACTATGTTTAGATATGTGCCTTGTATCCCTGATCTCTCCAGTACTTTAAACATGAATGGATGTTGGATTTTGTCAAATGCTTTTTCAGCATCTAGGGAGATTATCATGTGGTTTTTTTTTTCTTTCAGTTTGTTAATATGGTGGATCACATTGATGGATTTCCGTATATTGAACCACCCCTGCATACCTGGGATGAAGCCTACTTTGTCATAGTGGATAATATCTTTGATGTGTTCTTGGATTCGGTTTGCGAGTATTTTGTTGAGTATTTTTGCATCAATGTTCATAAGGGAGATTGGACTGAAATTCTCTTTGTTGAGTCTTTGTGAGGTTTAGGTACCAAGGTGATTGTGGCTTCATAGAATGAGTTTGGTAATGTTCCTTCTGTTTCTATTTTGTGGAATAGTTTGAAGAGAATTGGAGTTAGCTCTTCTTTGAAGGTCTGGTAGAATTCTGCACTGAAGCCATCTGATCCTGGGCTTTTTTTGGATGGGAGACTTTTGATGACTGCTTCTATTTCTTTGGGGGATATAGGACTATTTAATTGATTTACCTGGTCCTGATTCGGCTTTGGTAAGTCAAATTGATCAAGAAAATTGTCCATTTCATTTAGGTTTTCAAATTTTGTTGAGTATAGACTTTTGAAGTAAGTCCTAATGATTGTTTGGATTTCCTCAGTGTCTGTAGTTATGTCCCCCCTTTCATTTCTGATTTTGTTGATTTGGGTGGTGTCTCTCTGCCTTTTAGTTAGCTTGGCTAAGGGTTTGTCGATCTTGTTGATTTTCTCAAAGAACCAGCTCTTGGTTTCATTGATTCTTTGAATTGTTTTATTTGTTTCTAATTGATTGATTTCAGCCCTGAGTTTGATTATTTCCAGCCGTCTACTCCTTTTTGGTGTGTCTGCTTCTTCTTTTTCTAGGGTTTTTAAGTGGGCCATTAAGTTGCTTGAATGAGCTGTCTCGAATTTCTTCTTGAAGGCACTTAGTGCTATGAATTTTCCTCTTAGCACTGCTTTCATTGTGTCCCACAAGTTTGGGTATGTTGTGTCTTCATTTTCATTCAGTTCTAGAAAGGCTTTAATTTCTTTCTTTATTTCTTCCCTGACCCAGCTGTCATTTAGTAACAAGTTGTTCAATTTCCATGTGTGTGTAGGCTTTTTGCTATTTCTGTTGTTGTTGAAGTCCAGCTTTATTCCATGGTGATCAGACAGGATACAAGGGATTATTTCAGTCTTCTTGTATCTGTTGAGGCTTGCTTTGTGACCAACTATATGGTCTATTTTGGAGAAGGTTCCATGAGGTGCTGAGAAGAAGGTAAATTATTTTGTGTTTGGGTGTAAAGTTCTGTACATAACTGAGTTTTTAAAGACACCAAAACTTCCACAACAGCTGGGTACATGTGGGATAGAGTCTCCATGCCAGCTGAATATAGAGCAAGAACACTTCTGACATTATTTAACAATGGACTTGAGTCATAAGAAGTAGACCTTCGTTAAAAATGCAGAACTCATAGAAGACAATCCAGGCACTCCTCAGCTGCATCATTTCTGCACAAGAACTTGCTTGGTGGACCACTGACCATATGAAGCGCTCATCCCAGAATGTTACAAGCTCCACCTGGGGCTTCCATAAAGACGGTTCAATAGTTTGTTTTGTTTTGACTGTTGCTGTACCAATTCTAAATTTTAGTTCTTTTAAAAAGCAGAAAGTCAAAACCACAGATGAAGTTGGCAAGAACATTGCTCATCTCTTCCCTCACCATACAACTGCATAACACATGATGTCTCATAATGAAAATGATTATATTTTTCAATTTTCAATCAGTCCCTTCAGCATAGCGAACTCACAGTTTATAGGCACAGTGGATTTGATTAGAGAAAACAGCTCACAAAAGATTCATCTTTTATTTAGGCCTTTTGTACCCGGAAACATTTTGCATGGTTAAACTAAGATTTTTTTACATAGTTATATAATTTTCTTTCATCTGGGGTTTCAGAGAGCTTTGTAATGTTGCCTGTTGAGTTGATTTAGACTCATGGCTTCACTAAACACTGTGTTACAATATCGCAGATGAACCAGAGGAAGATGCACAATTTCAGCATTTTTTTTAAATACATACTTTGTGTTTAAAATTGTTTACTAGAAGGAGATGCCTCATAAAAATGGTTTATTTTTTAAGGAAAATTTTATTTTGCAGTTGTTTTGGGTTGACAGAACAGTTAAGAACACTGTATGTCATTGCTGTACCGTTTACCCAGTTTCTCTTAGTGTTATGCTTTGTGAGCCAGGATGCACTTGTCCGTACGGAGGAGTCTGGGTGGGGAACACACCATCAGCTCATCTGTAGACTGTGCTCTTCATACAGTCCTAGCACTCTCCTTTCTGTGTCCCGGGCTTAGTCTTGGAATTTTCCACTGAATTTCTTCATGCCTTTTCAGTCTCCTTGGGCTTGGGGGATAGCTAAGTAGAATAAGCCATGCAAGTGTGAGGACATGAGTTCAGATCCCAAACACCCACAGAAAAAGCTGGGCTCAGTGGCTGAGTCCAGAATGCCCTAACTGGGAAGTAGAGGCAGACAGATCCCTGAAACTCACTGAGCAGCTAGCCCAGCTCAGTCAGCAGGAGAGACCCTGACTCAGAAAACAGATGGAGAATGACTGAAGAAGAAATCTGACACAGACCTCTGGCCTCAATTCATGTATTCACACATGAATTTCTAAATACCCACAAGGACAGATATACACACTACAATTGGAGGGGGGGAGAAAAGAGAAGGGAGAAGAGAGAAGAGGAAAAGAGAAAAGAGGGGAGGGAGAAAAGAGAAAGAGAATATAATATTCTTCATTGTTATTTGCCTGATACCTTTCTCATGGTTGGGTAAGATATGGAATCTGAAAATAAGATCCACAGACGTGACAGACTCCTCTCTATCACGTTAGGAGATCCTGAGAACAACCGGTTGCATCCCAGGTGATATCGCCTTGTCTGCTTGTTTGTAGCAGTCTTTAACCAGGCTTCCCCACTACAGTTACTATTCTCTTCATTGTCCCACTGTGTTTCTAAAGAGTTCCTAAATCCAGCTGACACTAATCTGTGAGGAACCTTAGCCTGCCATTGAAAGTATTGGCTTATATTATTAGGAATTGTCTCATACATAGATTTGTTTCTCCTTTTATTTATTTACTTCATCATCATTTCTATAGAGATCCATTCATATTCGTTTTATAGCCTAATAACACTTCATGTATTGCATTGCTCAAATTGTTCTGTATTTGGGAGTTGGGGAGCTTTTTCGAATGGACTCCAACATAAAGTGTTATTTTTCAATTATTTATTCTTTCAAACAATGTATATACTTCAGAATACTGTTATATAATGATATAGTTTGCCAATATTTTGACAAAGCCAAAAAGACTCTGCCAAGAAAATATCAACCCAAATTTGTTGAGACACTGTTTGCTAGGCATTTATAGATATCAGCCCATTGAATCTTCGAAACTATTAGACAATGCTGTTATATCCCTTTAAGAGAACATAAGTAAATTTCAGAGAATGCAGCCTAAGAGCTGTGAGCAAGTGCATCCTTTGCAGGTGTTGGCCAGCATCCTTTGCAGGTGATGGCCAGCATCCTTTGCAGGTGACAATCAGCATCTTTTGTAGGAAACAGCCAACATCCTTTGTAGGTGATAGCCATCCTCTGGTAGGTGACAACCAGGATTATTTGTAAGTGATAACTAGCATCCTTTGTGGGTGATAATCAGCATTCTTTTTAGGTGATAACTAACATGTCTAGTTGGAGCAGGGTCTTACCAAAGTTGAAAGTATACGGTAAGAGAAATACAATGGAAAGTTCATGCTGCATCTAGGAAGCTCGGGTTCTCCTCCCGTTGAGAGGAATCCCAGTGCTTTACTTAGATTTAACTTTAAATCTAAGTTATTTCTGGTATGCTTTTCTTGCTTCTAGTTATATTAAGAATGAGAGCTTTACATTTTATACATTAATACAGTTTAATGCATTTCTGGTAAACTTTGTCCTATGCTTCACACACACACACACACACACACACACACACACACACACACACACAC
>NW_026591816.1:5873425-5897883 GCF_907164565.1 Psammomys obesus | reverse complement strand
CACACACACACACACACACACACACACACACACACACACACACACACACACACACTTTTTTCAGTTTTGAAGAATGTTGTTGAATTATTGTCTTAAGAGGAGCCATTTTTGCTACCCACCCTTGCTCCCAAATAATAACAGAGAGACTTATTAGATTTATCCAACAAGCTTTAAGCTCTAACTGGTCATCTTTCAAACACAGTTATGCTAGTCTGGCTACCTTCCAGCCACGTGCCCTTTTACTTGCTATCTCAGTCTTGTCTTGGCCTTCTGCTATAAGTCCCTGCTCATGGTGAACTCTTCATGGTCCTTCTCATGGCCACTTCTCTCTCTTCTCTCTTTTGGTACCTCAGCCCCCCCCAACTCAGAATGGAAGTTCTGCCTTCTGTATCTTCTGTGCAGTTATTGGGTAAATCAACTTCTTTATTAACGAATCAGAGATAACAATTGAGGAGTAATTTTTATACAACATTGAGGCTTGAGATTCTTCATAGAAACAATAATGCCCACATCTGAACTGCAACCAGATTTTTGGAACACAGAAATCAGCACCCAAACACACATGCACAAAACAGCCCCCAATAGAATGCACTTTGATTTCCCAATGTCCCTTTCTTTCTTAAGAATGGTCTTTAATTGTGCACGGAATAGTGATGTGTAACTCCTAGGATTGTTTTTCTCAGAGAAATTAATTTAATTAATCTTTTATCTCCATTTAACAATCACACACAGACACACACACACACACACACACACACATACACACACACACTCCTGAGGGACAGCTGAAGCTATTTTCTAACAACAGCAGTTAGCTGAATTACAAAGGAACGGTCAAATTGAAAGTCAGCGTTGGTGGGGGCTACAGGTACAGTTTGGTGGTAAAGCACATGCTGAGCAATGTCACAGCTCAAATTTTCATCACCCGAAGAGAATCCGAAGCAAGCCATAGGCAAAGTCTCACACATAAGAGAGGACTGCCAAATCAGTGTGTGTTTTGTTCAGGAATATGCAAATGAAAGCACCATCTGTAGTTAAGTAGGAGAGGTTTCCATTGAATATAAGCAAAGAATATGTTTTAGGATGGAGAAGTTGAAACTATAAAAAAAATAAATAAAACAACCTAATGATGATTAGCTGCCGTCCAAAACATTTAAGAATTGACAAACTCTAATAAGATAAATTAATATGACCACTTACAGTGTGTAAACCCTTTCCTAAATATTTGGAAAGAGATGTGTCTAAGAAGATGAGACTTTTGAAGAATGACAAACTCAAGGAAACTGATGCATGACAATTAGACCTGAATCTGAGTATTTGTATAATTGGTATGCGCTCACACTCATAGTCAGTAATTGTGAAGAGAGTGAGAAGAAGGTGAGAAGAAAGGCCACACACATCAATGTCAAGGCACATCGAGACGTGAGCGCCTGTTACATAATGGCGTTACTGGTAGCTCTCACAGTCTGAGGACTTGTCCTGAATGTGTGCTGGCATTTCTGTATGACAGAGGACTGATACCCAGGGTCCCACTTTCCATTTTCCTGCTGTGGGAATATTGTCACACTTGAGGTTGTCAGTGAATGTCACTATCAACAGAAAGCAGAACATTTGCAGCTGACATATACTGATATTAATATATGTAAAAGACTATTAGCCCTTCTCCAAAATGCTTATAGATCTATTCTCATTTTCCATTTCAACACATAGAATAGAAAGAATTTGAAATTTTGATTTTGGAAGCTCCTTTGAACCCCCTGACTTCAGAATTTAATCTTATTTAAAATTTTTATTCTATTTTCAAAATGTACAAAAGGTGCCTGAAAGTTGAAAGAAAAATCAGCACAAAGTTTTCTGACCTACAGAATAAATAAAGACAGACTTATATGATAATAAAATGGACTGTGAACAAAATAATGCTATTAATAGTATTTATAGCACTCCCTTAATCCCAGTACTCAGGAGGCAGAGGCAGACAGAGATCTGAGTTTAAGGCTAGCGTGGTCTACACAGCAAGACCCAGGCTACCAGAGCTACATGGCAAGACCTTGGCCAAAGAAAGAAAACGCAAAAGAGAAGCATAGAGGATGCAGTGCTCCCCGACATCCCTGATGCCGCAGCCCTATAACACGGCTCCTCATGTTGTGCTGACCCCAGCAGGATATCTGATATGTGACTTCTGTAAGGAATTGGTCTACCCCTGGGGGTCGCGACCCACAGGTTGAGAACCAGTACCCTGGATGCTGTTCTCAGGGAAAGGAGATCTGCAGAATTCCGCTGTGTTGACATTTCTTTGCAAACGGAATTGTGTCATCTTTGGGGCTTGGGTCAAACTGATCGATCGCTTGGCTGTTTACCGGCTGCTAGGTTTGAACATTTCTTCAGGAGCGGATCAGTGCAGGCTCTCTGCTATGATCTCCCGAGACTTGTCCAGAGTAGGGCTAGATGGCTGACTTACAGGCGTGTTTGTTCTTGTTGCCTCGTTTCCTATTTACATTTTCCAAGCCAAGAGCTTATTCAATTAAGTTATGTTACACCATGGAATCATTGGCAGTTAGGTCTTGGACGCTCTGTAGTTTGCTCTAACAACCAGTGTCTGAGGCCAGGCCATTACGCCCGGCCAGCACAGACATGCTTCTCATCAGCCCATGCATTTCTAGGGAAAGGCGTTGTGTGCTGAGCTAACCAAACTTCCCTCACTGAGGTTTGCAGCAAAAGCAGCTTGAAAACGGCCTCCAGGGGACCCCTGCTTCAGATTTGATTAAAGTTCATCAACTATGTATTATGCAGATACATAAAAGTAGATTAAGAACTGGAGAAGAATGAGTCATGTTTATTACCTTGAAGAGTAATTGCATTAAAAAGAAAAAGGAACATTGCTTAATCTTCACAAAGTTGAGGAGAACTACTTTACTTGTAGTTTGGGGAGAATGTTGTTTGCAACTATTTATGCAAAACTTGGTTAAATTTTTTTTTTAAAGACAGTCAAAATCGAGTCTAGGAAAATGATCCTACTACAGGATTATTTGTGTTCACAGCAACAAAAAAATAAGTGACACACTGTTTCATAAAGCCCAAGTATTAATGCCTAACAAAGTTGAAAGCAGCAGGAGAAAAGCTGAAGTCGAATCCCATCCCAACTGAGCAGGGACGTTGTGGACAGGGAACTGTGCACAGCTCACACTTCCTGAGGTAGAGCATCATTATCTGAGAATGTGGGTGGGTCTGCAGATAGTCTTTGCTGAGATAACTAAATGACAGTGAGGTCATGAGGGTGGGCTCTAATAATTCAACTGAGCCTAAGCCAGGCAAAAGAGGAAATTTGCACACACACACACACACACACACACACACACACACACACACACACAGATGCGCGCGTGTGCACACACTCTGAAGAACAATATAGAAAGACAAAAAGAAAGATGTCCCAGGTACAGAAAAAGAGAACAGGATGGGCACTAGATCAATGCTGTCCTTGAAGCTCTCAAAAGAAGCCAGCCATGCTGACTCAAGCTGCCCACCTCCAACAGCGTGGCAGAATACACTTCTGTTGTTTCACCTACGCGGTCTCTAGTGTTTTGTTACAGCACTGCTAGTAAACTAGGTAAGAATGGCTGAAAACTGGCTTCTGTCTGCCACCCACTTGCTCCTACCTTTAAAGCGTATGCTGTGCCTACCCGAAAAGAATGGAAGTCCACTCACACTTAAGGGGGAACTCTAGCTCATTAGGCTATCATGCTATGGCTTGGCAAAAATGAGATACGATGTTGCATAGTAAAATATTGTTAACTAGACATTTAAATACTTACCAACTACACAAAAACCAAAGTTAAAAGCTGTAAAGTACGTTGCATAATTTTATAACTACAATAATTTTAAGATAGATTCAGCTATGGATTACATTTGACTAAAGTAGGCAAAATGAATTTCACTACTACTCTGTAGGCTCTCTGTGGGTTTGGTAGATAGACTCAAAATCTGAAATAAGAAAATGACAGCAAATATAATGTATAAATTATATACATACATAATGTATAAATTATGAAATTCATTTGTTCCTCATTTCAGTAGAGTCATCAGTCACATGATTTGTTCTGATTTATGTTCTTTCATAATTAAACTGTCTGTATCTTAATCATGATTTAAATTAAATAAAATGTGGTTATTTTCATAGTGTATATAATTTGAATAGATTAGCACAAGTAGCATTAAATGAACTAGGATGTAAAAAGAAAATTTTCATGTTTTTCTAAAATATGAAGTATTCATTAAAATTAAAATGAAGATAACTCGAAACTAGTGAAATTTTTTTAATGAACAAAGATATAGATAAAACAGGATTACTGTACTTCCCTGCTCTAACTACCCTGTAAGTATTCAAACACCTGCTTCCAAACTGACTGAAATGGAGAAATACAAAGCCCAGGCCTCTGAGCATTGCAGGGATGCTAGTCCGGTCTACTCATTTCCCCTCCACATTCTCACTACACTGTGATAATAAATTAAATATGTGTTTGTGGTTTCTTCCTTAAGCTATTCATAGGTATATTGTGGATGGGGAAACTTATGGGGAAAGTATACTCACAAAAGTGTAAAAATGTGTACCGCACGTTTACACAGTACAAGTTTGAACCCCACTCTTTCTGGGGGTGTGAAAAGTAATGCTCTTTTCTTTCTTTCTTTCTTTCTTTCTTTCTTTCTTTCTTTCTTTCTTTCTTTCCTTTTCTTTTTTATTTTTTGACCCTCTTTGTGGGCCAGGCTGGACTCAAACTCATAGAGATCCTCCTGCCTCTGCTTCCTGAGTGCTGGGATGACAGACGTGCCATCACACCTGGCTTCTAGAGCCAGTGTTCTTTAAGAGGTCTGTACAGTGGGTGAGTGAAGGTAGTTGTCCCCTGTTCAGGAACAGGCCCTTGCCATCTTCTGGGGAGTGAGCTTTGAGAGAGCCTGGAAAAATGTGCTTGGGCACATGTGAAGGAAAAAGAAATAGCAAAATCCTTAGTGTTTTTTATAGGAACCTAAAAACATTAGCATGTGGGGTGGCAAGATGGCCCAGCTGCTAAGAGTGTGTGCTGCTATTCCTGACACCCCAGATGTGATCCCTAGAACTCACAGAGTAGAGGAGAACTAACTCCTATACGTTGTCCTCTGATCTCCACATGTACACCATGACACACTGAAACATACACATACACAATAAAAAAAATTTGTTTTTAAGTTCAGCATGCAAATATATTTGTTTTATTAACGTGTAACATGTAAATCATATTAGATATTGTATTATGATCACAGGGTTTGGAATCCCAAGGAAGAATGTGCTCCATAGTCTTCTGGGTGCTTGGTGTTGGAGAACACGTTTAAGACAAAGTCTAAATGAACACAGCAAAGGCAGGGTAGCAGCTGCTCGTGAAATTCAATCAGGATTAACAAGCTAGTTCCGCAGTACCTGATGTGTTACAGGCCCCAAGCGAATGGAGTAGACTGTTCTCTCCATTTTGTATGTGCAGCATAATAATCATTTGTTGTTGTTTTGGGTTTTGGTTTTTCGTTTTTCCGGATAGGGTTTCTCTGGGTAGCCCTGGATGTCCTGATTCACTTTGTAGATCAGGCTGACCTTGAACTCACAGATTCTCCTGCCTCTGCCTCCCTGAGTGCTGGGATTCTGGCCGTGTGCCACCAGGCCTGGCTCCTAATAATCATTCTTTAAATCAGAACATTTTAAGTTACCATCTTAACATGAGCCCTGTTTGATAACACTGGGCCTGTTTTGAAACGTTCCTTTTCTCAGGATAATTTTGGTCGGTGCTACTTTCAGAAAATGGCTACTTTCAGAAAACTGTGTGATGTTAAAAATCTCCAGCACAGTTCTTCGCTCCCTGCCACAGGGAGGGAAGAACTTGCTCTTCCCTTCCTTCTGAATGCTTCAGGCCGTGTCTGTGGAAACATCACCTTGGAGGGAAGGTTTCAGTAGTTTTTTGTTTTTTGTTGCTCTTCCCTACACTTGAAAAAACTATTGCATTTATTTATGTGTCTGGTTGGGTTGGTTAGGGGCCATGGCGACTGTGCCTGTGAGTGGAGACCCGGGAGCAGCCATCAGCATCTGGTTCTTCCCTTCCTCCATGGGGTCCTGGGAACTAAATTCAAGTCAGCCCTGACAGCAGGAGCCTTTACCTCTGGCACCATCAGGCCAAACCCTCCTTCTCCAAACTGCTTCATGGAGCTCTTCCACAGCAGAGTGTCTGCCCACTGGCAGTCAGACCAGCCAGTGCTGTGGGTTCAAATCCCTTTGTTCCAGATGTATCATTGACAATCTCTGCCACTTGCAGCTGGACCCTGTCTTGTTGGTCAGACGAGCTGCATTCTAGGTAGAGACAGGCCTGTTGGTTGCGGTGTCTCCTGCAAGCGAAGGCTTTGGAAGCAACCAGTGTGTAGAAGGGTTATGGAAAATTATTCTCTACTTAATAGGGTTCAAAAAAACCCAATTAATACAGCTTCCTGGTAAAGAAGAGAAGTTGAGTTGGATTAGGACCCTCATTTAGTTTCTTTTTTTTTTTTTTTTTTTTTTTTTTTTTTTTTTTTTTTTTTTTTTTTGGTGGGAAAGACATAAAAGCAAGCTTGAATTGTGGCTACCAGTCTGACCACACTCCATCTATGTAGGCTATAAAACACCCCCACACTCTAATTATAATAATATCTGGTGAATATTTAATGTTTGACTGTTTTCACTTGGAAACTCAGTCAGAATCTTCTAACATTTTTACCCACTCCCTTTAATTTAGCTGGAGTCTGGCTTTCCTGGAATGCTTCTAAGTGGTACCTTTTCACATGGTTTTACATGAGTTCTTGTCTCCTTTGTATCAATGCTAAACCTGGAAATTGTTAGGAGAGAGACCAAATCCACAACTGTCTAATTAAAGCAAATTTTATGAAACACTGGCCAGGAAGGTGGCCAGTGGCCAGGTCCATACTCACTATTCCCAGAGAGTGGTGCTGAGTTAGGTTAGTCAGCTGCTCTGACAGACAGGAAGACTACATTTCATTCAAAAGAAGGAATTACAAGAATTACCATTGTTGTTTGCAAAATACACGACTTAGAATTAGCATGCTTTCTTACAAATGAATTTGAGCTCATGACGTTGGCTGAGACCCATTTCATCCACAGTAGAGCGGAAAGTGTAGCAGGTTCATTCCTGACTGCTGTCACCTGTAAAAAGCTGCATGATGAAATAGCCGTGGAGGCAGTGTGGAGGCAGCAGTGAGTGGGCGGACTTGCCGTATGCAGGTTCACAGGGGTTGAATAGAGTCAGCGTTCTTTTTCATTCTTTTCTAACATGGCAACATTTATGTGGGAAGCACAATTGTAAAATGGTGCAATTTTCAAATTCAGTTCCCTTAAACAGTTTACTCGGTGTAGCCAGAACAATGAAACACATAATTCAGATTCTTAAAAGAAACAACAGTAGGCCAGGCTATGCTTTAATCCAGCACTCAGGGAAGCAAAGGCAGGTGGATCCTCGTGAGTTAGAAGACAGTCTGGGCTACAAAGTGAGTTACAGGACAGACAAACTACACAGAGAAACCCTGTCTCAAAAAACAAAATGAAAAAAGGAAGAAAGAAAGAAAGGAAGAAAGAAAGAAAGAAAAAGATGAAAGAAAGCTGTGGGCTGGGGACACATCCAATTAAATGTGTGTTATATGAACATTACTTATTTATTGTCCTTGGTGCAAAGGGAACAAAAACATGGAGAACTCCTAGATGACGCTTTTTACACAACTCTGCTGTGTTCAGGAAGCTCTTGCAAAAGCATTGTGTTGTGGCTTTTGCGTTATGATATAGTTCATATGTAGCATATCCTTTAACAATATAAAAACAGAACTACAGAAATTTGTTTTCTTCCTATCTCTCCCAAATAAATATCTATTTAAAAGTCAGTTCCATATCCCTTAAAGTTTTTTTTCCCCTCATCACAGTCATTCACTGCCATATGCTGTGTTTCATTGGGTTGCATTTCTGTGTCTTCCATGTTTTGTCCAACCCTCATAATCAGTGAGACAACCGTGCTATGTAGCCTTTGTAGGTTTTTAGTGTAACACCCTCCGAAGTGCTAAGAACACCTGAAATTTCTCACTTCCTTCACAGCCTGACAACTTTGTGATTCTATCCTGGGACCTGCAGTGTTAAGAAAATAAATGCATTCTGAATGGATCCTCAAATACTATTTTGCGGTAAAGAAAAACCCACAGAAACCTTTCTTTCTTTACATTCAGAGTTCTTCCCCTCTTAGTTTTTTTTCAAGGGTTGACATGAATCATTAAGAGATTTTTTTTATATATATTCAAGAAACTTTCCCTCAAGAAATGAAATATGACAGAGGGAAGAAAAATGGGAGGCAAATGCTGCTTCCTTGGGGTGAGGGCCACAATGGTGGGCTGACAGCTTTGTCCCCCTGTGTGTCTGCTTCCTTCCCTGAGTACATACATCTACTTCTCTGTTAGGAAATGTCAGTAGGCACGTGTCTGGCGAGGCTGAGCAATATCCTTGCAGCGTAATTTAGCTCTAAACAACTTTGTTATTAGATTTCAGGGAGCCGGGCCATGGAAGGAGCTGCTGAGACGGTAGGCAGACCAGGAAGGTAGGAAGTCTGAAGAGCAGTCAAGGCTTTGATCATTTTTTTTTCCTGTTTGTTGCTGGTGTCAAGGTCTAGCTCAAATTAATGTGAGCAAATAGAGTAGATTATTGGTTCTTGTGACCCAAATTCAGGGCGCATAGGCAGAGAACCGGGGAAGAGCAGCTTAAACCCTAGCAATAAGGACCTCCCTCACCCCCCTTTCTGGGTGGGTGGCTTTTGTTTTCTATGGTGCAGATGGGTTTTCTCTACACACGGTATGAGATCCACCTGCATATCCTCTTGCTTCACACTTTGAAAACCAAGCTTTCTCTTCAGGTCTAGTTGGTCAGATTCTTCATGTCCTGTGTTTCCTGGACAGCTCACTCAGACCTCTTAACTTCTGGGGTTCTACACAAGAATAAACGGTAACAGCTGCTAGGACAGGTGGCATGACTGCAGAGAGTGAAGAAAACGCCCCAACATGGTTGCTCCTGCCTTGGATTTAAATCATAGAACCCAGCACCTACTCCTCTAGACCAAATCCAATCTGCCTTACCTCTCCAGCCTCACAGATGGCAAAAGGCCTACCTCAGGCATCTCTGGGCTGGTGAAGATGGCAGAAAAAGGGGAAGGCATTTTAGTCCACTTGGTTCTGGAACGTTCTAGGTCTCATAGACTGTGATTCGGCATAGGAGCTGTAACAGACTGACACACTTAGAGCTCAGTCATACCTCAGGCAGTGTGATCATTAGCTTGTAAAGAGTGGCAGTTTCACCACCTAGCTCAATGAGTGAATACAGAGCTCGGACACAATAATTAGCCCTTGGTCCTGTGGCATGGAAGTTTGACTGCTCCTCTCATGCTGTCTTCACATGTGGAATGGTGAGTCTTTTTTCTCTTTAGGATTCTGAGGAGGAGAAATATGTTTCACTTCCTTTAAGCAAGTAAGAGCCCTCATTAGTTTGGATCAGTTCATGTGCTTCACCTAGGTCTGAGACCAGAGCAGTCACGATCAGCCATGCTCTACCTGGTCTGGATAAGTGCCAATCCTACTGGCCAGATGGCTGCCATGAGAATCTACCAGAAACAGAGTAGAGAAATGTAATTCAAATAGGAGCAGCAGTAATTGCTTGGAGCCACAGAGATAACGATATGAGGATAGGGTGAGTTGTGGTTTTAAGGAATTGACGGAGGAGCCCAGATAAAGCAGACATCAGATGCCAATGTGAAGGCAGACAGACCGTACAATAGGAAGAAAACAGCTGAGAGCCAGGTCCCCGACTTTTAAACTTAAAACCCATTCTAATTCTTTCACAGATTTCCCCCTCTACCTCCTCCTTCTTTGCCTTCCCCTCTATCTCTTCCCCCACTTCTCCTTCTCCTCCTTTTCTGTTTACCTTGTTCTTGTTATTAAAGAGAGGGAGAGTCAGAGAGAGAGTAAGAGGCATATCTAAAGGTCAGAAGACAACTTTTGGGATTGAAGCCTCATCTTTCTGGGGTTGCTTGTAGGCAATTCTCCCACCTCTGTCTCTTATCTCCCCACAGGAGTGCCAAGATTACATATTCCTGTCACTGCATCTGGCTTTTCTATGCAGCTCCCTTGCGATTTCTGTAATTTTTACCATCTGCGCCATTTTCCTACCTTTTCCCAGTGCTTTAGTGATGCAAAATTCCAGAGGAAGTAGTGAGAGGTTTGGTGAGGTTAGTTTTGGAGAGGGCAGTTGAAGTATTATGGATTACAGTGCAGGAAAACCAAGAACCTCAATATGTAACTCCCAAAATTTCAATCTGTTGTGTCACTGTTACTATTGGAATGGGCTGAGAAAGTTGCTGTATCATTGGTATAGGAGGATTTGTAAAGAGCTGTCTCGAAAGGGCTGTCCACAGGTACCAGAACCTTCAGCAGTATACTGTGGCCCATATTTTCTGCAGGAGATGGGTTCCATAACCCCAGGTGCCTGGAAGTTCAGACAGCACCAGATTCCATGTATTTTGCCCCTCCCCCATACCTGTGATGCAGTTTTATTTACAATTTAAGTGTACTAAAAGCTATCAGCAATAGAACAGATAACCTGCGACAATACACTCTAGTAAGTGCTATGTGAATGTGCCTCCCTGCTTCAAAATATGCGATTTTCCACTTGATATTTTCTGACCACAGCTGACTGCAGGCAACTGAACTCAAGGAAAATTCAGCTGTGGGTAATGGAGGAGCATGGTAGAATGGGTGTGGCAGGGTCTGCTGTTACTTGCTGCAGTAGGGAAAGGCTCCCAAGTGAGAGTCTGTGGGGAATGGGGGCATGGGGTGCCTGAAGCAGCAAGACAATGAGGCTGCCCTGCAGAAGAGGATGTGCTCCGTGGTGAGAACCCAGGCAGACTGGGGATAATGCTTTGTGTTCTCTCTGGAGGATCTTTAGACTCCCTTGTCCTGAGGAACCCTGTGGCCAGAGGTGAGGAGAGGTGCCTGTAGGTAGACGTATGAGAGCCGATGTGCTCTCTGTTCTTGCCTCTGACACTTCTCTTCGAAGCAATGCTCTCTGTCATTTTATCAGCAAGTGTAGGAATGCCACTGGCAGCGTCTACTTGGTGACCCCAGAGGCAAACGAAGAATGTGTGTGTTGTTTTGAATGAGAGATTTTCCGGAGCTACTTGTCACTGTCGCATAATGGAGCTTGTGCTACCTGACACGGGCACCTGGGGTGACCGTCCTCAAAGAACCTGGCACAGCTGTGTCTCAGATTTTCATATCTGTTCTCCCAGAAAGTGGAACCAGCTGCCAGCAAAGCAGGGACTCCCTTCATTTCCCACCTTCGTCCTCTCTCCAGAGGATCTTGGACAGAAAGACAGACGGGAGCGACAAATAAATATGCTCTAGTGCTCTGGTTTATGTGATCTTCCTGGGACTGAATAACCTAAACTACTGACTAGAGAATGTGACGCTAACTTACAGCAGTTGACTGTCCAAAAGTAACAGGAACGGTAGGACCCTGCTGAGACACCAGCAGGACACAGACAATCTCGAGCTCAGCAGAGCAAATCGAAACTATACAACCCCCCCCCCCAACTTTGTCCCCAGAGAGCAGAAGTACCGGCATGAAAGGCAACATAAAAAGTCTTAAATACAGCTATATTGTTCCTGCTTAACACAGGTAACTAAATTAATAAAGACAACTGGTTTTAAAGTTATAAACTGATCTCAGCACTAAAGTTTATTTTTAAATACCAGTGAATGGGTAGCAATTTAATCGTACTTTTATAAGAGAAAGTTAGACAAATAATATAAATTAGCTAGTTTGAATTTCAGGCACTGACCCGCTGACTTGACTCAGTGTTCACTCTCCTGGAGGGACCATCTGGAAGGACATGGAAGCATAAAGACCACGGCAGAAAGACTGGCTCCACGTTAAGATCATGCAGGTACCCTTTTCCAGTCTCACATTTTGCTGAGATGTCTTGTGATCTCTGGCAACTCAACTAAACATATATTACTTTTCTCATCTGTGAACTAAAGGTAATAATCATCACTCATATTTATGTAAGGAGCATCAAATAAAACCTCTGAAACTCCAAAGTGCTCCAACTGTGTTCAAAGTCCTTATGTCTATATCTCTGTAAGAATACTGGACTGTAGTGTAGCTTTCCTTTGAGAAGCTCCACCCACCTGCACACTGAAACAGATGCTGAAACTCACAGCCAAGCTCCACCTAGGCCCCCTACACATAATTAGCTGAAAGGCAGCTTGGTCTTCATGTGGGTTCCCTAGAAAATGTAGTCAGGGGACGCTGTCTCTGACATGGACTCTGCTGAATGCTTTAGGATCAGTTCCCCCTGGCGGGGCTGCCTTGCCAGGCCACCAGGGAAGAGGATGCAATTAGTCCTGATGTGACTTGGTGTGGTGGTGTGGATTGGTAAGAGGGTAAGGTCCCCTTTTTTTGAGGACTAGGGGGAAGAAAGAAGGAGAGTGGGACCGGAAGAAGAGAAGGGAGGGCTACCATCAGGATGGAAAGTGAATTTTTTAAAAAAATAGTAAGACTGCTAATTTTGGAAATGTGTGCTTTGTTTCTCCATAAGAGGAACAATCATACTGCAAACAGAGACTGTCACACAGTTTACTTACCTAACATTATTATAACTCTGTAAATCTCTTTAAATACTGAAAAATGGGGGCCAGGGAGATGGTTAGGTATGCAAATGGACTTGTTGCCAGTGATGAGTTTGATCCCCGGAAACCACGGGGTAGAGGAAAGAACTGACTGATGCAAGTCATCCTTGACCTCTGTCTACACACCTACTGCGGTAAATGCCCCTGCCCCAAACAGGCGTCAGATCTTGCCAATGACTGTTCAGAAAGTTAGTCATGTCGAAATCAGCAGCTCTGTGAAACAACTACCGGATGTATCCAAGGAGCTGACATGGCCCTGGCTTTAGCCCGGTGCCTGCTGCGCTGGGAGAAGCCTTACCTGGCACCGACTGCAGTTTCTTTTTTCCCTTGTCTGACTTTGTGGGCTCAAGTCTCCGGAGACTCCATGGGGCCTCCTCATTCTCACACAGCTGAACAGTCCGTATACTAACCAACCCTTTGAGATGAGCAGAGAGAGTTCCGTTTATTTTCTTTTCCAAAAATCAGCCTAGTTCAAAATTTGGGCAAAAAGTCTCAGTTTGGGATTAAGAAGCAGACAGGGAGAAGACTGGCTTACATGGAGGATTCTGAACACAGTCTCCCAGGGAAGGCTCAGCGTTTTGCACTGTTAATTCTCACCTTCTTTCTATTCACTTAGGCAGTTAATCCTCTGCGGTGGTAGTCTCTCCCACTGAAGTGTGAATAGCACGCCCTGCAATTTAGGCTTACACCAAGTATCTCAAGGCTGGTGGGGTGAGATGAGAAAGATAAATGCTGGGCTTTGTCTAGGTAGGAACAGAAGCCAGGAAAGCCCTCGCTGCTGAGGGGTGTTCTGTCTAACCAGGGGCCTTTAGAGTCTTGTCATTTGACTAGAATAGCACTGGTGTGCAGCTGGAGGCCAACTGGGTGGCCCAAGGAAGCAGCTGAAGTTTCATCTCCTGCCAAGAGCTTGAAGTTTGAAGTCAGGACAGGTGTGCAGAGGCCCAGCCAAGGAAGCTCAGCCTAAGAATGGAAATTTGACTGACAGAAAGAAAGAAGTGGTTTGAGGCATTTGAGTCACCAGGGAAGTGACAATGCCTGGTGTGTATCCACAAATGTGGAAGAAGACTAGAAATAGGTTACCAGACATCTGATGCTATACTTAACAAACAGAACCCATCGCAACTGGAAGGTCCAGGGGCCGTGTGGGCGGGTAGGGGATAGAAGTTTGTAAATGTAATGTATTCACCATCTACTGCTATTCCTCCTGAAGAATTGTGGTCCTAATGATTAAGGGGGCAGAAGAGACCCACAGAGTCACCACTCCATGCTTGCCCAACCCAGGAGACCCGGAAGCCTCAGAAGACACTGGTGTATATGTCATGTTGACGGTAACAATGGTGGTATAATAAGCTCATTTTTATTCAGCAGAATTCCCACTTAAGCCATAATGCATTTTTAAAAATCCGCTCGTTTTTTATCTTAGGTGAGCTGACCTGAAATCAGCATTCAGGAAGTGAAGGAGAGTTCCCATTCTGGGCCGTCTCCATCAGTCCTCCTATTGACCTCCCATCCATTCATTTTTGGTTCTTCAACCCTCCAAATGCCCCTCTGGGAGGTATACTGGGTTGAAAAGTAATTCCTGTAAGTAGAAAACCAATGTGAGGAAGACAGCTAGAGACCACGAAACCCAGAAATGCGCCCCCCCCCCCGAGTATCCATCAATCAGTTGCTTGGTGATACAGCACCAAGCAATACAATGACAGTGCTTACCATTTAGTGTCTTTGATTTTATTTACTCAGGATTGTTTTCAGATCACTGACTCTTTGCTTTCTGCAAATGACAGTAGAGACTGAATCATTCTCTAATAGTTACAAATATGCTATTTTTACTATTGTGTCTATAGGCATGTCTAAACACACAGAAATAATAATGTTATGTAGCAGTAACAGGTCATTTGGAAAAATCATTCTCTGTAAATCTTTTCCATTGTGAGGCAGTTTGCCCCCTACCATTATGTTCAGTAAATGACCAACTAGTCAAAAATTACTTTCAAATAAGATATAATTGTATTTTTATAGCATGTAAATGTTTTTATATCTCCCGTACATATTTAGAAATCTAAGTCTGTTGCCCTAAATTTGAATTTTTATGCACACTTTTCAAAATATTCTTTTTGTGTGGAAAGCTGCAGAAGCAAACACATTCTCAGGGGCCCCATAACCTGGTAACACTCTCCTGGGCTATCGGAAGCCAAGCTGCAGGGGCCTGCAGGCACACTGAGTGTTTCCTTTAAATTAAACTTGTTCCTTATCCTTGGGGGGAAAACATAAATCTAAATCAGATGGGTCATTGTTTATTTTATTAGGAAGTTTTAAATACAAAAAGAAATCTAGCAAAATATCCTTGATATACTACACGTTCAACATTATATAAGCATTTTCAAAGGGTCTGGTGCCTTTTCCTATATCCATTGGCCCAGAGCGGGAATCTAGCTTATTAGAGACTTTACAGAGTGGGCCATGAGATAGACTCTGAGCATTGTTTTCTACTGAATTCATGCAATTGACCAGTGAAATGGTATTTTACCTTGCAGCTTCTTGGTTGCAAATACCTCTACCTCATCTGGATTCAGGTACTCCCATATTTAACCTAATCCAGTTTCTTAAAAGCCATCTCCAGAGGCTCAAAGTGACTCTGCCACTGAGTACTGTGGATTTCTAAGTTCACTCCTTTAGAACAAGCTGAATGTTTCCTTAAAACTAAGCATGTTATCTGGAAAGGGTGAGAAATGAACACGTAAAATCCATTATCAACACAGGATGACCCTGAACTGTGGTCAGCCCTGCCCATTTCCCTAATTTCCTGCATCCCTCTGAAAAAGAACTTGCCTCTGTCTAATTGCCTTTGTTCACTGAAGGGACAGCACCTGACAAGAGGGAAAGGGCTGTGTAAGCAAAGGGATGAAGCTGCAACTCAGATGTTTTCCTTCCAATATAGGCCACCTACACAAAGCCTGTTAAGTGAAGAGACATGATTAAAACTGATTATTGATGAGGAAGGCAGAGCTCTGCTCTTTTTATATGACAGATGCCTGATGGTGAGGATACGTCCAAGTCAGGCAGCACAGAAGCAGGCCCTGGACAGTGATGTGGACAGCATGAAAACTCCAAGCACCCCCAGAAAGAGCAACAATAGTTATGGTCATGAGATGTGGACAAAGTGAATGACATCACAGTTTTGAACTTTTCCAGCACATGCTGCAAACATAGGAGAATGGCATGGGAGAAGGAAAATGAGAGATCTGAAACATTTATGTGTTTGATAAGACTTGTGGAGTTTAAAGCAAGAGGTGAGGGTGAGAAGGGACGGAAGGATCGAGGAGGGGGGATCTGGTTGCACAGAGCAGCCCTTGTGAGGAGGCAGCGAAGTCGGTGCAGGTGTGGATTCAACTCAGGCCCTGTTCTGTTGAGTAAATGAGTATTTTCTTTTTACGTGGCTGGGTTAAATTACTTCCCCTAGGTCATTCAATTAATCACTTGGAGAGCAAGGAATTGAGTCCTTCTCAAGACCCTCATTTCACATCTGGAGCAGGCGAGGCAGGCTTCTAGTCTCTTCATTTAACTTAAAAATATCATTTCTTTAACAAATCAATAAAGTTTTGTAGAGAATTTGCAAAAATCCCTTTCTCTCTAACTTAAACACTGGTAGCATAACTAATAAAAGGACTATAAATTGTTTTCTGGTTTATCTTTAATTCAAGAATTTGAAGTCTCTGTCAAAATTGCTTTGAATCCCACCCCCCACCCCCAAGATTTCAACTTATTATTCCTGGGAGCTGCAGAGAGAGAGAGAGAGAGAGAGAGAGAGAGAGAGAGAGAGAGAGTTACAGATCTGAGAAAACCATGTGTGCAGTTTCGCTGCCGCTTGAGTGACTGTGTGATCTATGGCCCTCTTCACTAATAACCACAAAGCAGGTACAGGCATGGCAGACTAATTTGGTTTATATGTCCAGCTGTAAGGCTAGACACTGCATCATTCTTTTCAGAAACCGGTGACTTTAGGCATGAGGAACTCGTAGTCATGACAACAATAAACCAGCTTTGAGTCTGAGTCTCAGCTTAGAAACTGCCTTGTCTCCATTACTTCCTGCTCACGGCCTGACTTTTCTTACTCTCTGGGGCTGGGGGCTGGGGATTTGTGAAAGATCTATTGAACAGAGTTCCAGTGTAGGTTTAATGTTTAAAATGTCTGGGCTGAAAGTTTCGCTTGCACAGATGGCCAAAGGCTGAAAGAAGGATAGATCAATCATTGTTATTGCTAATGACACAGTTATAAGGGCATACTCAAAGGTGAGCTGATTTGGAAAATAGGAAAAGGCAATGTGAAGAGTGGCCTGGAAGCATTTCTTTGAATAACATAAAAGTAGATACAGCAGATGATTTAAAAAGAAAAGAAAAGAAAAAATCACAGGGAATTATAGCATAACTCTGAAGAGACATAAACCAAACATGCCTAAACAATAATATGAAGACAGAAAGCTCAGCCTGTGTGTATATGTGTAGTGTATTTAATTCTGGAAGGAAATAATTAGAAGATGGCCATGGGAAAATCTATGTTGAATGTCATTTTGTGTCCGATGTGTTGCAGGGAGCCCTGTGACTACTTTCAGAGAGCGCAAAGCCCAGTGGTACAAGTGCAAACCGAGGGTTCAACGATTGCTCTTGACTGTTAGAAGTACTGTCCGGAGAGCATTGCCAAAACCTTTTGACATTCAACTGCAAGAAGAAACTGTACACATCTCACTATAGACTTGAACTATGAACTGAAGTCATGGAGAGAAAAAAATTATGGCCCCATGCCTAGGACGGTGCAGATGTTCAGTAAGGGGGAGCTGCCAGTCAGAGTTCATCCCATGGATGGAGATGCCAGCAGCATTTGACATGAATTGAAATCAGACTTTCACGTGATTTCAATACCTGAAGGCTTCACTGTTAGGCAGTGTGATAGTGGAGGTGTGAAGATCTGTTTCTTTCTTTCTCTTGGAGAAACTAATATGAACACCACCGTTTTCTGCGTTTACTGTTTCCCCTCTGAAATCTGAATGAAAAGGTGGGAATTTAAGAGGGGAGGGTACAAATTACCAACATAAAAGATCACTTGGGCTTCTGTGCCTTTTTACTGACCTGGGCTCCTGCACACAACAGAAGTCAGGATTTCCAGCATCAATTACCAACCCTAACCCAACGTCAAGGGTCCATCTCTTCCTTAGGCCTATTTTCTAGTAACTTGGCCCTCACAAGCCGACAAATAAAATATAGACCAAACCCTAGAGGGAAATGTGTCCTCTCTTTTCTATGCACTAAAAATATGGAATGATTGTCCCAGAGTTCAGCCCGATCACATGCTTGACTCTAAGAGATGCAGCCCTCAGGCCGGTATTGCTTGTGGCCTCACACGACGAGGAGGATCACTGAGCGAGCACCTCATGGTGGTTGAGTATGTACGCTTGTAATTTGAGAGCTCATGATCCACGAACTGGTTGTGTGTGTGTGTGTGTGTGTGTGTGTGTGTGTGTGTTTGTGTGTATTGCAAGAGTTTAGTAATGCCACAGATTAATTAAATTTCTCTTTTCATTTTCCTCAATGGGAAGTTGCAATTTATAGCAAGTAGATTTGTTTTGTGAGATGAATAATTAGAAACTCTTTTTCTCTCAGAAAGTTTATGAAGGAAACAATTTGTGTATGTGCCTCATTAACATGAAAAGAGATATACAAAATATTCTATAATCATATTATTGGATATGCATTTAAATTGATTCAATGATGAGCTGACTAATATCATAGAAATCTAAATACCCTCACATTAAGCACTTGAACATATGAAATGTCTGTACTATATTATTAAACTGCAGAAAAGATACAACTGTGTGAGTTTTTTAACTATTCCCATGTTGTTAACAGCCATAACCACATGCTTGTGAGGGAAAATAGTAATATATCTACAAAATATTATTTTCACGTACAATGGTTTTACACTGAAAGCGTTTTGCCATCTCTTCATTAATTCTGATTAATAGATCACCAAAGTTATGAGGAACTTCTATTTTTTTCATAAGCTCTCATAATTTTATAAATATTGGATCTGAAGTCTCCAAGGTTTGAGCAGAACCTTTTTTAAACATCATACTGTTTCCTCCTAAGTTTTACTGTTTAGTCTATGCTGAGATAAGTCGTCTGAAGATTCGAAGTCTTTAAACATACCCAGAGGAAATAATTCTGCTTCCAGAAGTTTCTTTCTGGAATATGTCTCTCTTCAATATTGGTAAGTTTTTGCTGTTGCTCGAAAATGCTGGTGATATAGGAATTTTGAGTAAGGGAATTGAAACAATTCAAAACTAATCTATTTCCTAATATAGAACAGAAGGCTGGTTCATCAAATGTGGCTTAGTGTTTACGCTATGGCTAAGTGCAGAGAGACTCCTGTTTTCCTTGGTGGGTCTATCAGATGTTTGCAACAAAAAGGCACTCTTTGGATTTCTCAGGGCATCAGTCCCAAGCAACAGGAAGAAATAGCATCCAGGGGACAAAGACAAATGTAGACAAACTTCTACTCCACACCTGGGTTATATGTTTACTTATTTTTGTAAGACTTGAGCATTTTCCTAATATTTACAATAAAAAATCAATTTATAATTGATAAAAATCCAAGTTCTTCAGTTTGGCAGATCACTTTCCTAATTTTGACTCCAACTAAAAACATTGCATTATCTAGTTTACAATGAACTCCGCAAATTAACAGTGGGGACTCCAAAGTTTCATCGTAATTCACAGAGTATTGCAAAGCAATACCTGAGCTGGCTGCAGCTTGTAAAGCAAATATTTTGATGTTGTTTAATGCTCACTCACTTTTTATCACGCTCCTTATTTAAATGTGAATACGTTCTGAACACAAGTGATGTCTTGGATGTGCTCTCGTTATTCCTCTGTCAGTTTTAACAGTTGATAGAGAATTTAATGGGCGTTTTTCATTTTTGCCTTTCTTCTCACTGACCTTATTCCTTACATATTCTGATTACTCTTGAACCAGTAGCTTAAGGATAGATGCAAAAGTGATGAGAATTTGATTTAGCTTTAGCTTTTATTATCAGATACCCACGAGGAAATAAAGCTTTGATCTGCCTCCTTGGGGAGATAATCCCTGTGATTAGGTGGGCCTGTGTGCAGAGGTAGCTACAGGGATACACAGCTTTAATGGCAAAGTGCTGAATGCTTAATCCGTGCATTCTTGGCAGAGAGATTTAAAGGAAGAACTAAATAATTATACTCTTCATAGGCTTTGTTTTCTGGAAGAGTTTTGAGTAGCTCTCCTTGCTCTTTTGCAGTTTAATGAGGATGCTTAGGAAAATAGGTTTGGATTTAGTTGGAATGTTGTAAAACTGATGACTTTTGTGGTTCTCAGCAGATATGTTAAAAAAGCTGTTGATGAACGGGCAGTTTGGGTGGCACTTTCTACATTCAGTTTTCGTCAGAGTGAAGGCTAAAACAAAGAAAGAGAGGAATAATTATTCTCCTTAAAGTGCTTTAAAATTGTGTTTCATTCCCTTATTTATTGTGTACATGCGTACATGTGTCAGGGCATCCACATGGGGGTCAGAGGTCAATGTGCAGGGAGTTGGAGGTCAGCTTTCAGGGGTCTGCTCTCTGCTTCCACTCTGTGTGTCCCAGGGTTAAACTCAGCTTGCCAGACATGAGGGCCAGATGCCTTCATCCACCGAGTGATCTTTTCCACCCCCAGATTATATTTTTTAGTAAATGAAGACTTCCTGTTTCAAAACCCATTACATCCAAATATAACCCACATTGATTAGAAAATGTTCTTAAAGCAAACTCATTTATTTTAAAAGATATGAATCAAAATTACTAAGAAAACGTGAATTGGGTTAATGCATATCTAAGTCAGTTTGATGGCACATTAATTCAAATAATATGGATTATCTTTCCAATTACATGCTGTGTTATAACAAGAAAGAAAACAGAAGGCGACCACATCAATGTTTTTAAAGATTATTTATTTACTTAATGTGCGTGCGGTTTTACATACCTATACACACATCTGCATACCAGAAGAAGGCATCGGGTCCCACAGGCTACAGTTACATGTGGTTGTGAGCTGAGACATAGGTGCTGGGAATTGAACTCAGGACCTCTGGAGGAGCAGCCAGTGCTCCTAACCACTGAGCTACCTATCCAGCCATGCTACATCCACCTTAAAAACATGAAGTGTGAGCAAACTGAATACAGCTCTGTTAGTTGGGCTAAATCTTCACTCTTGATTGAAAGAAGTCAGGAATAAAGAAATTAGAGGTGAAGTCTGTCAGAAATACAAATAAAAATTTTGAGAAGTGTTACTCGTTTTCAGTTTAATTCATGCTTTTAAGTACACTGATAGATAAAGCAAATATTCGAAGCATCTGATTTTTGCTAGAGGTAAATTGTTGGTGTCTGATGTAGTAGCAGCTTGACAGTGTCTCAGACTCCAGGGTGTTCCCTAAGTATCACAAGCAGAGGTATCACCACACTAACTTCCTTAGGTACTATGGCTCTCCTTTCAGCTGTGACTGACATCCCCAAAGTTTCAGGCACGGACCTGTTTTAACTACCAGACACTCAGATATTCGGAATACACTCAAGCCTGTTTCTATTGGCTCCTTCAAGGAAGACCATAGCTGCATTTAGTTAGTTAAATATTCTGGCACTAGAAGACACTGCAATGGGCAAATCCCATTGGCGGTCAGCTCTAAACACTCCAGCCATAGGCATTTCTTTTCTCCTCCAGCTGATTCTGCTCAGGGGTGGTTTATAGAGGTCACTGACCTGGGTACATCTGTATTTATTATTCCGGCAACTGGAGATGATAAAATCTCTCGGAACTAGTCATGCAGCACAAACTCCTCCTTTTACATTTTGAAATCAACTTAAAATTGTAGATAGCACTTTGATTACTTGGGGTGGCTCTCCTGCTCTCCATCCATGCTTTTGGCATTGAGTATGGGACATCGTGAGAAGTGGAGGGTTGGGTGGGGCAGGGGAGTGGCTGGCAGGGGTAGAGTCTGTGTGTGCAAGAAGAGGAACCTCATTCCCAGAACATGGGTGTACCCTCAACTCACAGGGGAAAAGCCGCAGCTTCATTGCCTGGGGAAGTGGCAGCCCGTGCCCTGCCTCTCTGGAATTATCATTTGTAGTGGCTACTTCCATGTTTTCTCTTAGTAGCCTAGATACAACAAATGACTGATTGTACCCTGACTTCTAGGTCATCACTGCAGTACTCTAGATCGTTGTCACCCCAAGTCAGGCCAGAGAACTTCTCATGATTGACTCATGACGAGGGAAGGTGTTGGGGCCAGAATGTCAATCAACCCGGTAGGTAAACACGCAGGTAGTGTCCACACTGTTTATATGTGGCAAAATGTTCTTGGTTGTTTCCCGAAGTGCTGGTTAACGAGCTAGTCAGGGAGGGACTGTTCTGAGTTAGCTACAACAGTTAGTCAGCTGTATTAGACTTCGTAATAATGCTGAATAAATGGAGACAGAATTAATTAGTGTTAAAAATGATTTTTTAAAAAATAAAATTGGACAGCAGCCCAGGAGGTGGGGTCAGAGAACTTGGGTCTATGTGTCCTGAAACGAATCAAGTAAGTTCAGTTTTCTCAGTCGCAAAATGAGCTGGGATTATTCTTGATTAATTATTTAATGAAATCTAGGACATTAAAGGAAGTGAATGCAAGGCAGTCTCACACTCTCAAATCTAGACCCACACTGACAGAACCTGAGCACTGGCTACTGAGGCAGGAGATGCATCCTAAACTGTTCATTTTAAAGTTTATGTTGCTGGAAGAAAAATGCCTTCTTTTGCTCTAATGTGTCTTTCTTGCACAGCGAAATATTTTTGGATTTTCACTTCATGGATGAATAATATATTTCAGCCCCGATCTATCATTTGTTTTTTCCTATTACTTTTGTGAGGAACTGTGGCAAAGCTACTCAGTCCCCTCTCAGTCACAAGAACTAGTAATCTGGTTGTTGTTGTTGAACTTTTATGTCTGTTCACGTGTCTATGTCTGTGCGGTGGAATGCCTCCTGGTTGCAGGTGGTCATGGAAGAGGATTTCCCATTGCTTGGGGCTGATGTTACAGGAGGTTGTGAGATGTCTGTTGTGGGTGCTAGGAGTCCAATTCCAGTCCTCTGGGGAAACAGCGTACACATTTAACTCCTGAGCCATCCCAGCAGGCCAAGATCCGGGACAGGCTTTAATCTGTAAGAATCATGGAAAGTTTTACCGCTTTGAACTTTACTTATTACTTGTTTTTAGCGATAACTATAACAAGTAATGAGGAAAGTTTCCCCCCATAATGGGTTTTCTTGAGATCAGAACAGACAAACTATGGTTTGAAAATTAAGGTGATGTGTGTTTCTCGAGAAAGAGAAAAGGCTTATAAATGAAATTATTATTATTATTATTTGGAATACAAATGAATGTGTTCATTAACATTAAACAGATGTCATTCCAGTTTGAAGAGGTGGGACAGATGTGTGTGCACTGGCAAAATCATCCTTTTTCCCTTTGGGACTGTCACTTCAGTGGCACTTTTCAATATTCCGTGTGCAGTCTAGCCATGCTTAATATGTTCCCAGCTGCTCCCGCCCCCTCCAACCCTTCACGTGTCACATTCTGTGAGACACACCGTAACCACAGCCTATATTTCTCCACACGCCACACCCCAGTTCCTTTGTTCTTATCTTGCCACTCAGAGTTCTTTGCCTAAATTGCCCAATTACTCTTTTACAATTCAAATCTGAGGTCAGCGAGCTGTTACAGGTTTTGTTCTCTGTGTGTTTCAGTAGGATGGGCACAGGAGTAAATATTTGCTGAATGGAATTATGGAAACACAGTCTAACAGTAGCTAGACCAGTGGCTTCTTCCTTTAACCTTTCAGTGGGAGGTGACCAGTATCTAACTCAGTCTCCCACAGAACTTTCTTTGAACTTTTTTCTTTTTCTGATTAATATGTTATTGAAGCTGGGGTTTGCTGCCTGACAGATGAAAGTTCAAACCCTGAATCCTGCCTCAAAGCTGGTTTTCCGTTTTTTGTTTTTTGGTTTTTTTTTTGAGTTTCTCAAGCACCTGCCTTTGCGCCTGTCAACTGAGGATGATCATGTCTCCTCATTTATTATGAAGATGGCATCATGTAGCTAGTATACGTGCAAACTTCTTTTAGTAATACAATTTATCGCCAAAGCATTTATTAATAAACATTCAGTCATAATAATGACAAAAACGTGTACTATCCTTACATGCTGGACACTTTTTTTTTTTGGAAGGGGGGTGTTCAAGACAGGCTTTCTCTGTGTAGCCTTGGCTGTCCTGCACTCATGTTGTAGACCATGCTGGCCTTAAACTCAGTGATATGCTTGTCTCTGCCCCCCTGAGGGCTGGGATTACAGGTGTAGCTGGCTGCTGGACACTTTAAATTCATTACATGAAGCGTTCTATTTACTCCTTACAATGAGGTAATTCATTAGGCAAGCACTGTTGCATATGCTTGACAAAAGGAGAAAATGAGGCACAGGAAGGCTGAGCTCTTTCTGAGGGCATAGCCCTGGCATTGTTTAACCAACCCTCAGATTAAAACTAGGACATCTGGCTTTCTGCCTGTCACCCCTCCCTGGGAACCCTCCCTGAACAC
>NW_026591816.1:5846797-5873415 GCF_907164565.1 Psammomys obesus | reverse complement strand
TCCCTAAGCCTTGCTTCATTGTTCTTATCTGTGAAACAAATGAGCAGTAAGCAAGGAAATCCAATTTCCAAGCCCTTTTACCTTTGGGGAGCTGCTCTTTTCCTAACTTACACATGGCTACCAGTATTAGTTCCATTTAAGGACTTCCAGAATTTTCCATGTCTCCAAGCCAGTTAGTTCCCCAGGGCTAAAACCATAAACTGGGGGAAAGTGAGATTATCTCTTATTTTCATAATACATAATTATAAAATAATTATAAAGGTGTAAGACATCTCTTATCACATGGAGATACTGCCTGACACTGAATCCAACACAAAGCAAACAGAGAGGTGGCAGTGGGACCGGGGGAAAGGAAGGGTCGAGAAGAAGAAAGATAGGAAAGGTTATGAACTGCCTCTAGGACTGTGCTTTGGCACCTAGAGTCTGCTCTCTCTGAAGGCAATATATTGCTATACTTTTAAGTTTTATAATCCAATAAAAATACCCCTCCCCAATCTAGTTTAGATTGGTTTTCTTTCACTAAAACTAACATTCTCATTCATATGGACTTAGAGAAATGATCTGCCTTCTAGCTATAAAATTCTCTAGCTGTATATTTCATTGTGTTTTTACAAAGTATGTGTTATGATAAAGCAGAAAAGTATTTTAATACATTTAATTGTTCAAATTGCAATCCTGGATAAAGATGGCTAGTTCTAGGCTCAAACTTTCTACTTCAAGTGATTTAGAGGTGACTGATTTCTGTGCTAATGGTCTGAAATATACAAAGCTGGTGTTCCTTTGGTTTAGAGATGATTCCTGAATGAGCTGGCTTCTTCCACTCTTTGTCTAGAAGCCCAGCCCTCACTTGAGGTCTGATACACATTATAGAGCAGCTCACTGGAGATGAGGACGGCTTGTTACTGAAATCAGCAAGAGAAATGACAGACGGGATTACGGTGGGGTCAGCAGGGCAGAAGCAGAGCTCCTAGCCCTGACTCCTGCACAATGATACGGGGTCAACAATTCCAAGGGGCTCTAGGCAGGGAAAGTCTGAGCCGCTCTCTAGTGTACCACCATACTCTTTGTTAGGTGGACCTGTGCTTATCCATACCCACACTAAAGTTTGGTAATCACAGAGATGAATAGACATTCAGAACAAATGTGTGATAATCGCAGGGGTATTATAAACTTTCAATTAAACACACACACATAGCCACACACTCATACACACTGCTCCTTTATCCAAATATATTCATACATTCCAAACCACACGGAATGATCCCTTTAAAATGACCCATCCCTTTAAAATGACTACTCCATAAAGAAAACAAGCTCCCTTAACCCTCTCCTTGCCAGGTGTCTGCTAAATGCTTTCTGTATTACCTCGTAATTCTATCAGCAGAGTTCTCTCTCTTTCTCTCTCTCTCTCTCTCTCTCTCTCTCTCTCTCTCTCACACACACACACACACACACACACTACCACCCCAGTTTACATACAGGGAGACTGAGATGTAGAGCATTTAAAACTATTAGAGCATTTACCCAAAGTCTCACACCTATCAAGCAATGAGCGTCACTGGGCTTTAACTGCACCTTTTAAATCACTGTGTTATGCTGTTCCTCCCAGATCTAATTAGTTGTAATGATTTAAAAAAATAGAGATATTGTCTACTCAACAAAAGGGGAGTAAGAGCTGAGATGAGATAGTGGGCTGTATGGGAATGAGAGCCTGAGTTTGTGTATGGTACTCAGAAAAACAGTCAAAGGGTAAATGTGAAGGGAGCAGACACTGAAGGAAAAAGGCTAGGACATACATTCCTCCCCTCAAAGCGGTGAATCCTCGCCATTTACTGCTCCCTCACTTCATTTCATGTAAATGCTGTGCATAACATGAACTCACAGTTTCACAGCTCAAACCTGTTTGGCTGCGAACATCCTCCTTGGGGAGCTGCCAGCCAGAAAGCTGGAGACGCTGCCAGCGGCGTGAGGCCAGGCAGGGTGTGCGTGCCACAGCCCGTCAGCTGGAGCAGCAGCACCCTGCGAGGTTCCTGCTGAGCCTTTCTGAAAACTTCTCAGCTTAGTTCTATGTGACTGGCTCATGTCTCCATAACGTCTTGAACCATGTTTGGGGCGAGGAAGGTGTCATTTCTTATACACTTCTGGTTCGGTGGGGAATCCATTGCATTTACACAGCTATGCTTATATCAAAACAGTGACGGTTGATATCTTTTAGTGCAAAATATATTGTCTATTATTAGCTTATCAAAAAAAATTCCAAGCCTTTTGAACGATGAAGGAAGGGTCTGATGCAATCTTCCCCCAATTTTTGAGGTGACAGAGACAGGCTAGTAATAGTCACCGATGAAGTAAAATTCTGAAAGCCTTCCATGTGTGTGTGTGGGAGGGTTCTTTGGAGGAGTGAGCAGGAACTCCATCTCACACAGTGGACTTTGTATGAGCTGTTCATATCTGTCCACAGCAGAAGCAGAAACCTAGACAACACCAGTTAGCCCCAAGAGAAGGTTCCTGCTGGTCACACCTCAGAGTTAGGCAAGTTTTGGGAAAAGCTTGCATGTAACTGCACCTGTATCTCCTTTTAATGCTGTCAGTTGAAGAGTCTAGTCAACATTACTGAAGCTTTGATTTTTGGCTCAAATTATTTCCTTATTTCCTTTTCTTTTTTTTTTTTGTTCTTCAAGACAAGGTTTCTCTGTGTAGTCTTGGGTATCTTGGACTGGCTTTGTAGACAAGGCTGGCCTTGAACTCACAGCAATCTGCCTGCCTTTGCCTCCTTGGGGCTAGGGTCAAAGGCCTGACTTAACTGCACCCAGCTTTAATTATTTCTTTAAAAGTTGAAGTTTATATATCTGTTCCTCAAACTTGCATAACATATGAAATTAGGTGGGTGAGAAACTTTGTCTTTTTACTTAGCAATTATGTCTCCATACTGAGAGAGTATACTTTGTGGTTTTTAATCACAAATCTTTCCTTGGAGGTTTCTATGGGTTAGATGTACAGTGCATTTTCTCTCTGGCCAACATTCAGTACATTTTATGTTTGTGTCGTTTCCTTCAGTCTCCCTTCAGCTAGACTCTAGCTGCCGTGGGGGCAGAAGAACCTGTAATCACCATGGGCTCAGCTAAGTTCTCAGTGAGCAGGTATCATGCTGAGGGTTCCGGCATACCCCTCTTGGATCATGGTATCAGCCTACAGAAGCATGTTACCTTCTCGTTTCTGCTTTCCAGACAAGGAAGCAACTTTTTGAGAACCTAGATCAATTTCCCCAGGCCATACAGCAGATCAACTAGAAAACATGGGTTCAATTATAGAATTCTGCTTTCAAACTTCATGTTTTTAATCTCTGACCTATACTCTCATCTGGAACAATCCACGTGATTAAGCCCAAGTGAGGAAGAGGGTTGGGATGACTCCAGCATTCAGGCTGTGCCTGTCATTAGAGAAACTCACTCTTATGGGAGTCTGGGGTGTGGCAGCTTTTTTGCTTCCTGGTCTGATGGTCAGAAGGCTGGAAAAGAGGTCAGCCCTTTTGGGGTCGCCTTCCATAACACCCAATGGACAGGAAGGCACCTGTGTGGCATAAAGAAGCACGTCCAGAGGGTAGCACGAAGAAATTGTTCATGGCTGTCTCTCATTATCTTCATCTGCCCTGGCATGGTTGTGCTTTGAAAACAGACAGGTTTGAACTGGGTATATTTATGGTTTGGGTCTGGGTCAGGAAACAAGAAGGAGGTTGAAGAGTTTTTCAATTTAGTAGGATGATATGTACATATATGTACTGTTCCTTATATCCATACTTAGAGATTTTATTTTAATTATTGGGGGAATGCATGTGCCAGCGGAGACTAGGAGAGGGTTACAGGATCCCCTGAGCTGGAGTTACAGGTGGTTTGATCCACCTAACATAGGTGCTGGAGACTGAGCTTACGTCCTCCGCAAAATCCAAACCTAGTCTTAATGCAGTCGCCCCTTCCTCAAGCCTTCTATTCATGTATTCAGAACCACATGCAATAACACTTTTGTAATCATGTACAAATTAAACCTTTCATAAAGAAATCAGGTTCTCTCAAACCTTTCCCCAGTGCCAGGCAGTCCAAATACAAGAGAAATAAAACTAAAGCTATGAATGTCTACAACACTGAGAAAAAGGAAAGTTACAGAGGTAAAGAAAGGTCAGTGCCCGAACTGAAATGCTTGGGAGCAGAATAGTTTCAGAACTGGCATTTCTTAAGTTTTGAAATATTCTGGTATATGTTATGAGTTATCTCAGGGAAAGGACTCTGGCCTAAACATGAAATTAATTTATCTTGTATATACATTTTATATGCAGAGCCCAGAGCCAAATGCATGCACTATTTTTAGCATAGGGCATGTTTCAACGTGTCTTTTGAAGGCACATAGAAGTTTTCACTTGTGGAATTGTGTTGTAATTCAAGATGTTTTAGATTTCCTCAGATTCAGGGTGCTCAAACTATACTAATACTCAGATTTTTGCAACAGACTGTTGCTCCAGACCAGCTGTCAGCCAAAATCTTTCATCAGTGGCAGCAGGGCACCTTCCTAGAGTCTGGGGTTCTAGACTTCCCACCTGTCCCTTGCAGCTGTTATGACTGGGCTACTAAGGTTCTACTTGGCCACTGTCTTTCAGTCTTTGTTTTTGCACATTTTTTCTAAATTTTATGTTTATGTGTATGGGTGTTTTGCCTGAATGTATGTCTATCTCTGATTCTACAGGTCAGAAGAGGGCGTCAGATCCTGCAAGACTGGAGTTAAAAGACAGTGTGAGCTGCCATGTAGGTGCTGGGAGTTGACTAGGGTCTGCTTAAAGAGCACTGTTTTGTTTGTTTATTTATTTATTTATTTATTTATTTATTTATTTATTTACTTACTTACTTATTTAAATAAATTTTTATTTTTTATAGTATTCATTTTGTAGCCCACCTGTAGCCCACTCCCCCCACAATCCCACCCTCTTTCCCTCATCTACTATGCCCCTCTCCAAGGCCATGGATAGGGAGGTCTTCCTCCCCTTCCATCTGACCCTAGCTTATCCAGTCTCATCAGAACTGGCTGCATTGTCCTCCTCTGTGGCCTGGCAAGGCTGTTCCCCATCAGGGGGAGGCAGTCAAAGAGCCAGCCACTGAGTTCATGTCAGAGACAGTCTCTGTTGCCCTTACTAGGGAACACTTGGATACTGAGCTGCCAGGGGCTACATCTGAGCAGGGGTTCTAGATTATATCCATGAATGGTCCTTGGTTGGAGTATCAGTCTCAGAAAAGACCCCTTTGTTCTGTTGCTATCCTTGTGGAGCTCTTATACTCTCTAGGTCTTACTATCTCACCCTTCTTTTCTAAGATTCCCTGAACTCTGCCCAAAGTTTGGCTATGAGTCTCAGTATCTGCTTTGATACCATGCTGGGTAGGGTCTTTCAGAGGCCCTCTGTGGTAGGCTCCTGTCTTGTTTCCTGTTTTCTTCTTCTTCCAATGTCCATCCCTTTGTTTTTCTGAGTGAGGATTGATCATCCTACCCATCCTTATAGCTCACCTTCTTTAGGTGTACAGAGTTTTGTAGGTTTATCCTATATTATATGTCTAGTATTTACTTATAAGTGAGTATATACCATGTGTGTCTTTCTGTTTCTGGAATATTCACTCAGGATGATCTTTTCTAGTTCTTACCATTTGCCTAAAAATTTCATGATTTCCTTGTTTTTTATTGCTGAGGAGTATTCCATTGTGTAAATGTACACACTCTCTGTATCCATTCCTCCACTGAGGGGCATCTGGGTTGTTTCCAGGTTCTGGCTATTATGAATAAAGCTGCTACAAACATGGTTGAGCAAATGTCCTTGTTTTGTACTAACAGCACCATTTTAAATTGCTGAGCATCCTCTGTAGTTCCTTGGAAATTATTTTAAATATCTTGTGGGGTAAGTCTTAGAGATGATTCAGATATAGTAAGACACATTTCATGAGTTAAACTTAAATGAGTACTATGGGGTCACTAAGCACCCTGCTCTTCCTATTTGAGGAAACCTTGCTTAGGGTTCTGTGTTGAAAATACTGAGCAAGGATCAACAATGAAGCATAAATGCCTTGTACCTTAACCCTCTCTTTAAGGCCAGGAGTTAGCTTTAATGTTAGTTTGTTTAACCCAGATATGTCTTTGTTTTCTTGTTTATTCATTGTGAACTATGATCTAGAAAGCGTGTACATGTCTCTGGGTGGTAAATAAACAAACTAGACATGAGAATGCTCTCTTTTCTCAGTGGCCCTAACACTGTATGATAGCATACAGTTCTGGGCTTGTCACCATTGCTGAGGGGGTTTCTCAAACATACTCACACTTGGGTTAGTCCCAAACTAACCAAAGCAGAATCTCTAGGGGGAAGGCTTTCACACTGGAACTCCATGAAAGCTCCCCGTGAGAGTCTCATACGAGGCTGGAGCTGAAAGCTTTCTTAGGGGAAAGTAGCATAGCAGGCCTAGAGTCTGAGTAACCCGTGTGTGAATTCTACTCAGACAACTTCCTGTGCCAAGTGACACTGGGTAGCAAGCTTCAGGAACTCATGCTCTCACTTTGTAAATGGAGACAATCTGTTCATCACAGAAGCAGTTCGCTGGTAAAGTGAGAACACGTGCTCATCTATACCATGCCTGGCATGAAACTGGGATCTAATGAATTAGGGTCATTATCACTATCATCTCATTATTAGCTTGGGACTGGTGATCATTTATCTGTGTAAACACTGCATAGGACAGAGATGGGCAGACACCAGAGGCCACTCCACTATCTGCTCTCCTTCAGATGGAGCTTGTGTCAGGAATATTCTCACCACATATCCAAACTATGTTGGAACCATGGTTTTGCAGTCACTGAACCCTGAGTGGTTTCTACCATTGGGTCAAGTGTTCTCAGGGTTCAGACCCCTTTTATAGCACTAAGGTTGGCTTTACTCTTTTTAACTCTGATTTTTTTTTTTGTTGTTGTTGTTGTTGTTGCTGCTGCTGCTGCATTAGTTCCATCTTTAAATTGCTGAGAAAAGCCATAAATTAGCATAAACTATTTATGTTATGCTATTGTGGAATTCTCCTCAGAGATCAAAAACACTACCCTGCACCCCCAAGTACTCAGAACAGGTAAGAAGATAGTCCACATTTTGACATTTAAATCACAACTGGGTTCTTGACTCTTGCCACAGATTTACTTATGTTGAAAAAGTCCTTTCACTAGCTATGGAATTGTAGAAGATTGAAAAATACCCAGGAACCTCAGGGTAAAACCTTGAATGAGAGTTCACTCTGAATTACCTCTTGCATACAGTAAATGCTCACATGACTGGTAAATTAAGACATAATGCTATCTTCCTGTTTTTAAAACAGAAGTAGTAACTTACCCAACAATGATCACGTGCTTTAAAGCCTACAGAGGGTTTCCTGGCTGTTCTCCATGGTCTTGGAGGGTGTTCACACTCTGGCTTTCATAGATGACACCATCGCCCTCACAGGCTCTGGATTTTGGAATCATTTACATATGGCTTGTGCTCAGTATACTCACTGGCTTCACAGTGTTCATGGCTTAGCCCACTTCTAAACTCACTTTTCAGTGTTCTGCTCTCCTAGGTTACTTGCTTGACCTACTCCACGTTACTGGCTTGGTGTTTTGTTGCTATGACAAAATACCAAGACAACAGTGCAAAGGGGTAAGGCTTTCTGGCCCACAGTCTCAGGCATTCAGTTGACAGTCTGCTGTTTCAGTGCTTTGGAATGGGGAGGCTATCATGATGACTTTAGCATGGTAGAGCAAAATAGCTCATGACATGGCAGGCAGAAAGCAGAGAGAAAGAAAGGGAAGAGGGGACAGACACTAAATATCACTTTCCAAGTCATCCTTTTGACACACCTCCCAATGTTTTGATCATCTCATAAAACAATGCCAGTGGTTCCAACCAAATCCTCAGTATACGAGGAGGTAAGGTAGCAGTGAGCATGTTCCATATTCCCACCATGCTGGTCACCATTTCTTTTCCTTTCTGTCCATATTTACTGTCTGTGCCCGCCGTTGTATCCCATATGATGAAGCCCCATCACTGTCTTGGTCCTCCTCCTTCCTCTTCTTAAAGCCTTGCATTTCTAACAAAGCCCACACTGAATGGGTGAAATGCGGTGGATTCACTTCATGGAATTTGGAGGTGTGTTGTTCTGGGTTTGGGTCACGATTTTAAACAGTGTGAAAGTGAGCACTATTATTTTCTTCTCTAAGCCTAAAACGGGATTAAGACTACACTTAGTGTTAAAATATGTATCAGTCGACATAAGCTTTGCAAACCACACAGTGAAGTGTACACCTCCCAGTGAGAGCTCAGTGGTATCCGTCACCTTCCTTTCTTGGCCTTCCAACTCTAGACCTTTACAACTCTGCCCTTGGCTGTGATGCTCACCTGTTGCTCACACGTCCTCTTCTGGTTTTCTTAACGTTCATTTATTTATTATGTATACAGTGTACATGGACACCTGCAGGCCAGAAGAAGGTGCCAGATCTCATTACAGATGGTTGTGAGCCACCATGTGGGTGCTGGGAATTGAACTCAGGACCTCTGGAAGAACAGCCAGTGCTCTGAGCCTCTGAGCCATGTCTCCAGCCCCATCTTCATCTTCGTTCTGCATTTACTCTCACTACACATATGGATTCTATTCTCTTGGTTCTGTGGCTTTATTCTGTATATCCATTGTTGTTCTATATAGTCAAATGGTTTTCTTTAATATGAATGTCTTTTTCTAAGTAGCTTTCTTACTTTTTCCAGCAGCCAAAATTAATCTTCAACTACTTATTTCTAGCCTTTTTCATACTTTCAAGTGACTTTCCATCCTTTCTGATGCAGCAATCCATGCCAGGCTCAGATCTACCTCCCCCTCCCGCCGTCTGTGAACCAGAATGGCAGGGGCTCTCCCTGGCTTTCCTTGGTCTCCACCACAGCTTCCTGCATTATGACTAAGATTTCTTGAGAGAGTGAAAAAAATCGCCAATATTTTTAGCAAAACAAAGGCGTACAAAACAAAGACGTGCGTGTGATAATACTATCATTGTTTATAAAACTAGGAAAATTAGCCAGGTCTCCCGACATTAAGTAACTTTCCAGGATAATATTATGAATAGCATTCATGTCTTGGAAGCAATTGTTAAGGCTTCTAATGGGTCCTGGAGCTCAATGCAGGAAGCTTACAGCAACACAGAGCTCAAGAGCACAGAGACGGGCTGGCTAAGTAAGTAGGGTGCTCAGCACTTAGGAGCACTTGCTGTTCCACCGGAAGACAAGTTTGGGTCCCAGAACCCATGCGGGCCATCTCACAACTTTAGAGCTGCCTGTAACGCCAGCGCCAGGGCCTCTAGTGCCCTCTGGTGGTCTCTGCGGGGACCTGCACTCGTATGTACACTTGTGCTTGCCTGTGTACATATACCACACACGCTGCACTGCCACGCCCACCACCACATAGCTCTGGGTTCAATCGCTAGACACAGGCAAACAAAACTATTTTAAAAGACCGTGATGAAAGCCTCGAGTTATTCATTATTATTTTAAATTTTGATTAGCGGGAAGACGTGTGGCGTGAAGCAAGGCGGCGAGGAGCAAAGGCACGCTGTGATTACGAAGTCTGAGAACTCCGTTTTGAGATAACCTGGCTCTCCCAAAGTCTTCTTCAGTAACTGGGTCCTGTGGACAGTTAAGGCTCACATTGGACTGCCTGGATTCCTCCTGGAGCTTTGGGTTTCTAATAGACAAGACTAGACTGTGGGCTGCTGGTGCACACGCCCTTTTGTGCGGCGTGCCTGCGTGTGAAACCCACGGAGCCTCTGCCTCGGGGAATGTTTTGTGTGGGGAAATTCTCCACAGCAAGCCCCACATGACAGAACAAAAGGTTTTCAGCAAGAATAAAAAAAAAAAAAAAACCGCTCTTTTCCAGCAGGTTTTTGACCTTTATCTGATACTGGAAGCCCTGACTGTTTGGCTCGTCGCAGCGTCTGCTTTATTGCTTTCCATTTTAGCAGCTTCGTCATCTTTCTAATCCTCCTCAATTAACATCCCTGCTATGTGGGAACGGTGGGCCATCTTTCCTGAAGAACAATTTTCTTATCCAAGCATCCCTGGGGAGGAGGTGTAATTTTATTTTTACTTTGTTCCCAGTTTCTATTTAAAATTCGGATGTACTGTATTTTCTTTAACAGGAATTTTGCAAACATCCCAGTTTCTTCCCACTCTGTGTTTCCTCAAAAGTTTCTTATACAAAGAGGAGGCTGGCTCCCGGAGCAAACAGGTCCTGCTGAGTGAGCCTGGACCCAGAGAAGGCCCTCCCCGCCCTGAAGGAAATCAGATCCCTGGGTAAAATAGGTGAAGAAAAATAGAGCAGCTGTTAAAACATTTAGTCTGTTTTTCTCTTCATCCCCCTACTGGTCCCCTGGCCTCCCAGGCCCCTCTGTCACGTGATCCTTTCCAACCCTAGGCGACTGTGTTGGAACGCAGGACCCTCACAGTAAAGCAAATACGTGCGCTAGGACATTCCCCGGCCTCCCTTCCCCGCCGCCCCTCCCCTCTCCTCTCGCATTCCTGGAGGATAGGCGGAAGATTGAGTGGATGAATTTTTGGCAGCTATTTGCAGAGCCCACAGCCGCAGCTTGGTTTAATTAGGGAACCAGCGCGTTTCTTTTATGTAGGTCACATTAGGTTCTGATTCCAGATCTCATATAGCTATAACCGTCCTAAAAAGCCAGAAATACATGTACAATTAGAAATTTAAAAACAAGAACAAAGCACTAGCATAGCTTAGTTCAGAGCTCTGCCCTCCCAAAATAAGGGCGGTAGTCTAACGAATTCCACCCCACTCCTGTGGTCGGAATCACGTGTGCAGAATCGAGAAAATTATTAGCAGGCATTTCGCTTTCTTGGTGGTTTTGCACTAGAAAGACTCCACGAGCTGCTCTCTACAGAACCTAATAGAGAAGAACTTATTGAGGCGAACTTAAATGCATCAGTTTGTTAACCTTTGAAAAGTAATTGAAAATAAATACGAGGTAGGAAGAGAGCTGGCACACCGTTCAGCTTAAAGGAACTGAAACCACAAATTAAATGAATGTCTTCAGCCACAGGTGGGGTCCATTACCATTTCGTAATGCACAAAGAATTCTCCTTTGCAAGGAGCCAAGGTGATGGAAGCTGGAGGGGTGAAAATTCTTCTGTGGCCTTAGGCTGGAAAAAAAAAAAAAAAAAAGGCTGAGTGAATCCACTGCATGTGTCAGAAACCTGTTAAAATAATGCAGGGTTTAAATTTAACTTTTTCAGGTACCATGTTTTATGCTTACTTTTGCATTTGAAATGTGATCTGTCAAACATAAATACGAAGTAGTCAAACTTTAAAGAACAAGTCAGGCCTTCCAAACACTCTGAACTCCAGAAGGAAGCACAGCCATGTTTTCATAATAACTTGGGTGCAGGAAATGCGTGCTTAATGGGCTAGGGTGAGTCCAAGTAATCTGCCACCCACAGATAATTAATTAAGCGACTCAGTGAGTGTCGGGCAAACAAGCGGCCCTCGGGAGTGTGAAGTGGCACCCTGTTTACATTTCCTGGATGGTTCAGTGAAGAGCGGTGAGAATACTGAGGTGAAATACGAGGAGGCGAGGCGTTTCAAGTCGTGGACCTCTCAAAATCTTAAGAGGGGCTATTAGCCCTCAAAGGCTGCAAGTCTAATCAATTTCAAATAGTGAAAGACAGATGGCAGGGAGGCCTGTCTGTCAATGCAAGAGGTGTCTGGGAGGTGGGTTGGACGAGCGCTCTCAGACTCTCATTATTTCCAGAATGAAAATGGAACCACAGCTGTCTGTTCTGATACATCCAACTAAACTGCTAAACCGAGGGTCAGAGAGCCCGTGGAGGAAAGTCATCTGAGGCTCATAGCCAACAGCCTGTGTGCTTAGACTGACTTTCCAAACTTCTCCCCCCAGGCAGGAAGTGTCCCGGTACCAGGGCTTGCTGTGAGACCTCTGGCGTGCTCGTTGTTGGAACCACATCATTGAAACCACTTGTCTTGGGGTGTTCATTATTGTTCGTCTTGTCTGCGACTCTCCCCGCTGTGAATACTATCCAAGAAGAGCAAAAATGAATTCATCATGGTTGTAAACGTTCCAAGGCGGAAACTTTGCTTTTGCATTTTGGAAGAGAACTCAGCGGAGATGCTCAAGTAAGGAGCCCGTAGAAAAGGTGAAGCTTCCCTACCGCCAAGTCAAATGTCGCGCGCCAGAAGTCCATCTTAAAGTCCTTGGGAAGGGCCGCTGGCAATCGCTGTGGAGCCAGCCTGATTTCTGCTAGAATTATTCTGCTGCATATAGAGTTCTGTATTTTGTTTATAGCCCGAGTTAAACCACAGACCTTTTCCCGTTAGCATGGGTACCTGGAAGGTCTGGGTGGAGCAAAGCTATAGCGAATTCTAGAGCGCAGCAATGCCCCCTCCGGACAGCTCTGCTGGGGTTAGGCACTACTGTAGTCACTGCAAAGTTCACAGTCTCCGCCATCGCCACTTCCCCACCGCTGTTCTATAAACATCACAAACACCAGCAGAGATAATAACCTGCACACTTGGCTTTCTATAGTCTGTAAAAAAAAAAAAAATAGCATTTAATACGGTTGTTGCTTTTCTTAAATTTTCCAGTTAGGTCCAGTTTTCTCTGTGGAGATAGGTAACACCGTCTATTAGGGCCACACAAATTGCCTAATACATTGTATACTTAAGGAGCAATGTATTTTGTTCAAACACTACAGCTTGATGGAAGCTGTCAAATGTGTCTAAAAGTATCTGGTGTCTACCTACCTTTAAAACCACATAATCATTTGTAAAACAAACGTGGTAGACCGTGTCTTCATCTTCCAGGAACTTCTCAAGAAGAAACTGATGAAACCCTTAGCTAGAACCAACTAAAGCATCTCCAACTTGGTATGTACCCTTTCTTTTCAAGAACTGCCTCCCCTTTCTTCAGGAGACAGCTGCCTGAGTCGAGCCACCTCAGGAACAACCTCCATCTTACTGACAGGGACAAAACCTCATTCCCAGGCACCAGAACAGTTCCTAGCCTGCTTCTTCAGGTGTTTCATGTTTGTCTCTTAACCAGTAAAGGATGTGAATAGGGAAGTTGCCAATTATCTAAACTAAGGCACACAGTTACAGGTAGCTTGGCCACTCCTTTTTCCCTGACTGTTCTGAATTCTGGGCCTAGGTTCAGGAGGGGATTTGACTGGAAAGCTGACTTGAGGGTGCTGAAACCAGGTGACCAGGATGAGGCCCAGTCACCACCTTTGCTTCCTTGCCCAATCCCTTGTGTCAAAATATGATTGGTCAATGCAACAGCCCATCCTGCTCCCTGTCACTTTGTTCCTTCGTTAAAAATGTTGTACAATCTCCCTTCTGGAAACTTGGTTCAGATCCCAAACTGGGCACCTCCCTGTGTGCACAGAAAATAAAGCTTTCATTTGTGAGCTCCTGTGTCTGAAGAGAGTTTTCCCAGCTTCCACCCTGAGCCCTACACCTCACTTTCCTGGGTACCTAGGGGTCTGCATGCAAGAGCTTTTTTCTTGGGCAAGGCTCTGAAACACACTGCCAAAGGCTGCCAGGTCTTCCCAAAGCGCTTATTCCGAGTCGGACTTTCCGTGGATTTTCCATCGACCATATTTTTGGAAGTTACCTGTTTCTACTACATTCTGAAGCTAGAAAAAGTTGTTTTTATAAAATGGAAGCACACTCATTCCCAAAGTATCACATGAGTGTATGCATGCCTATTCACTTACCTTGGGTGATTGTGTGTGTGTGTGAGTGTTTTGTTTGGGGGTTCTTTTTCTGATTTCTGGGTATTGAAATGAGTGTAAGGACAGTACGCCTCCACGTGTACTCTATCTCCAGTCCTCTGTGTGGAAGTCAGTTGTGATTCACCAAAGAAGGAATTAACAAATTGTGTCTTGGATTTTGGAAGCCAGAGGCAAATCCTAAAAATATTTCTTCCCAGTCACACAAAGACAGCACACCTGGAAACTGCCTGATGACCATGATCTTGCATTAGATTTCTGTGTCTTTACTGCACTGATGATGATAATGACAGGACTGAACCTTATAAGCAGTAAATTAATGGATTCTTTTAGATGTTGTTTTCAGTAAAGTTAGTCTTAAGTCTTGTTTAAGGTAGGGCTTCTGTTGCTGTGATAAAACACCATGACAGAAAGCAACTTGGGGAGGAAAGGGTTAACTTCAGCTTACAACTCTTAGGTCATTCTTCACTATCCAGAGGAGCCAGGGCAGAAATCCAAGGCAGGAACCTAGAGGCAGGAACAAGACCATAAAGTCCCCTACTCAAGGAACAGCCTTAAGACAATCATAAGAATGGGAAAATATCTTGTCTCAGGATGGGGCATCTGTGCTGGGCAGCCTCATCCCATCCTGTAGTTACACATTTGTGGCATAGGAATGCAGCCCACCTACCATCTGGATGCAAGCCAATTAGGAGAGCTGACCCGTGTAACTTCCCCAGCACCCATCAATGAGGCTTTAGATTACCTAACCCTTGCTAGGATCCCCCTAGTTTCCTATAAAGACCTGCATGCCTTTGTCTAGGGTCACCATTTTGCAAAATGGTTTGACCCTCGCATGCAAGTTTTCTCAAAATAAAATACTTGCAGTAGTTGCATATGTGAATGGTGTTCTCTGGGCTAAATAGCACTTTCTCAACTGAGGCTTCGCTCTTCCAAATGTACAAGTCTCCAAATCACTGCTATATCTGGGGAGGAAAATGTCTGTTTGAGTACATTAAAATGTGCTGTGTATGGTCGTCAGATCTCAGGACATTGAGCATGCGTGCTGTGTGACATTAGAGTTCAGAACGTTGAACATGCTTTCTAGTTTCTGTTCATATCGTACTTTGGGACTTTCACAGTACAAGTTAATCTTAGTGTCTGTTGTCAAGTAGAACAGGGTCAAACTGAAGTGGAAGCCATAGAGAGTGCTAATCTATTGCAATCCTGGTCTTTTAAAGATTTCCTCTTTGTTTTGCTCTCCCTGAAATGATTATAACCTAGACATGAAGCGGTACATGTGCTCTTTTGGCCCACTTCTACCCATAACCCTTCTCTGTGGAGTAGAGCCTAGGGAGGAGGCCTTTACTCTTTCAATATAAAGGCCTGTATTCTGAGTCCACTGCTGACTCAGCTGCATTTCCAGCTGGCTCTGGGATCCTTGGAAAAGACATTAATTCTGTCAAATGTTCTCTCTGGGTCTTCCAACCAGTGCTCTGTCACAAACAATGACCTATTCTTTTCTTTAGCATCTGTCCACAGAACTTATTGAGATGCTTTGTGAGCTGAATCTTAGCCCAGAAAGTTTTTTTTTTTTTAATGACTCATGATGAGGTAGAACCTAAAGTTGAATTTGTAAGTGCACAAGGTCAATAAATATTTAAACAGGTCTCTGACTGCAAGAGAATGCTGCCCTGAGAGGAGAGAAACCTTTAGCCCACTCTGTTTTTATAAAGTTCCCATGGCAGAAGTTAAGCAGGGAGTTTCCCATACTGTGGCTAGCATTCTGGTACAGCACTCAAGCAACCAAGTATTGAACACTTCAGTGACAAAGGTGATCCTTTGATGTGAATGAAGTGGACAGGGGAGTACATCAGCTGCCTCATAGTCAATGATCTTCATCACCAGATTACCACAGGAAGGCTCTATGCAGGTGACACATGTAGACGAAGCTCACTGGACAAGAAAGAATTCCAAATTATAACAGCTTTACTCCCAGTTAAAGGAGCTGATCCCATTCAGGGCAATCAAAACACAGCAAACCATTACACACCATTTCTAAGGGGTTACGTTTCAAACACTACATATTTTTAAGATAACATCTCATCCATATGCACATTTAAAATGTTTGAAATAAAGGCCCATGTATGGTAAACTCTGCAAAAATGATATTAAAAAATGTGTCATTGTGATTGCTGAATGCTGAGTAATGAGTGGAGACTTTCCAAGTGCTTCCATGCCTATTCTCAGAGCTCTCCCATGAGGTAGATGCTGTGAGGAATCAGACACAGAGGCACAAAGTAGGAGACCTTGGACTTGAACATGTGTGTCTAAGGGCAGAGCCTAAAGGCTTAACTTGTAGCCTGTGCTCTCCCAGAAATCATTTGGTGACATAATAACATGATTCAAACTGAGTGGCCATTTCTCACTTTTCTAAGGCTACCTTTGGGAGAACATCGGTCATGATGTGTTGAGAAATTCATTGTTGGACAAGCCAGTAAGACACAGTTATGGCATGTGGCTTCATCAATCAGTGTCTTTGTTTGGCTTCTCTTGCTTTTGCTGTAAATAAAGATGATGTTGGGCTAAAGAATGTTATTATTAACCCTATAGTCATTGCAGCAGTGGTACTATTTAACCCATGTCACAAATAATATGACGTAGGTGCGTGTCGTACTTTATAATTTCCCTGTTTACCTTGGCTTGGGCAGATATTTCCACCTATGCTATCCCAGGAATTTCCCATCCATCTCTCAGTCCAAACTCAATGCCATCAGCCTTAACCCCTCCTATATGAGCTATATTCCATCCTTAATCTTATAAATATTTGCATATATATATATTTTATCCTGGTGTTTTTTCCATCCACGCCATCCTTGGAGTCCTTCCTCTCAGCCCATGTGGTTTCTTTTCACACTAACCCCTCATGGCATCCTCCTTCCTTCTCTCTTCCTGTCTCTCTGTTTCCTGTGATTCTTCTTTTCCCAAAACCTGGAAACCTTAGCCACACATACCCTATTCTGCCCTGCCCAAGTATAGGCCTTTAATCAACCAATCAGGGGTATAATGTCTTAGGCAGGTTTACACAACAAGGATAGGTGTATCCAGGAAGTAACCAGATCTTGAGGACCAGTAATTAGCATCAAAATACAAGCATCAAACCAAACCCCAATACACTGTGAAAAAGTCATCACTAAGAGCAACTTGGGAAGGAGGTTTTATTTGGCTTATGTGTCCAGATCACAGTCCAACATTGAGGAAGTCATGGCAGGAACTCAGGCAGAGCAGCAACCTGGAGGTAGGAGCTGAATGAAGCAAAGAAAGAATGTTACTTCCTGGCTGTGGCTTCATTCAGTCAGTGTCTGTCTGTTTGCTGCTGCTGTGATAAACATCATCACTAAAAGCAACTTGGGGGGAGGATATACATACGCCACCTTGGCGACAAGAATGTCTCAATTTTGATTCATTGGTTGTGAGAAATGTGCCACAATAATAAATAATCTTATTAAGTGAATTGAACCTGTCTAGGAAAACAAAATACATGTCCCTCATTTGTGGTTCCTAGATCTTACACAGGTTCATAAACATCATGCATGTATATATGAGATGAAGGTAGAAATATAATTGTCTAGAGGAACAGAGGGGTCTTGAGTAGGAATGGGAAAAAAGAAGATATAAAGAGCATATGTCCAATGTATAGTATACATTTGTCTGAAAGTGTTCATGTGAAAACACAGTCCCGTGTACAATGACTATGGAGAGTGACACTTTAAAATTGATTTTTTTTTTATGTGTATGGCCGTGTTACCCGCACGTGTATGCATGGGCACCCTCTGTACTTGATGGCCATGGAAGTCAGACAAAGTCATTGGATCTCTGGGAACTGGAGTTACAGATGGTTGTGAGCCATCATGACGGTTCAGGGAATCAAATCGAGGAGCTCTGGAAGAGGAATGCTCTTAACTACTGAGCCATTTCTTCAGTCTACCCTAATAAAACTTTTACCAAAAATTGAAAAGCTAATAATAGGGAGAACTGGCTACATAAACTAAGGATATATGAGAGCCTCTCTTTCTTATCTTTGCAGTATTTATTTCAGAAAACGTTTACTGCTCTAAAGAGTTTGTTTTCTAAATTAAAGTATCAGAGGGGAGAAAACCTGGAACATGCTGACTTAAACATCTGTTTACATTGGTTCCTCTGTAGTATTATATTTGTTTAGTTTATTTTCCAAATATGATGATTTTATTAGGGTCTGAAGAGAAAAAAATACATGCTCATTTATTCTTTCAAAAGGCAAATATTTACCAGCATAACAATTATATCTAACTTTATCAAATGTTTATTATGACCAGACAATGTGCTTGGGATTTGGCATGCAGCATACGCTCAGTGCTCCCCTCATCGTGAGCCATAGCTAAGGCAGTACATGCCATTACTGCCTTTAGTTTATTGTTGAGGCCTTGAGGAGCTAAGAATCTTCCAAAGGTCATCTGCAAAGCCAAGGTATAAACAGCCCATCTGTCCTCTTTAAGCTTTTCTTTGGTTTTACCTTTTTGAGGATTGAAACCAATGAGGAATGCTGAGCATAAGCTTTGCCACAAAACTTTCCCCACAACCCCATGCTGTCAGATTTCCTTGTCCCGGGTTCAGCTCCACAGGGTGGAAATGGGAAGGCAACAACTGCCCTGAGCAAGTTTTGCTTTTCTCAAACCGTAAACGTCTGGGAGCTTGTATGGTCGGTCTGGGTGTAGGCTACTCTGTGGCCCTGTGACTAAATGCTTGATGTAGACAGCTTCAAGGAGGAAGGACTTATTTGCTTCAGAGTTGCAGAGGTTTTAGTCCATAGCCTTTGGCTCTGTCAGTGATGGGTTTGTAGAGATTCTATCATGGCAACAGGTGGTTCTTCACTTCAGAGCCCATGGGAACCAGACAGAAGGAAATGACTTGGGACAGATACAGGTTTCGAAGGCATTCTTTCAGTGACCTATTCCCTCTAATTAGACTCCTCCTTCTAAAGCTTCCACCCCCTTTCGTACAGCCCCAGCTGGAGACTAAATATCCCACACATGAGTTTATGAAATACATTCATATTCAGACTACAGTAAGGAAACAGCTGAGACTTCATGTTGGGACTGCTTCTTCATCTAGCAATGGCTCCACTATTTGCATATGTGCTCCAAAATGGAAGAAGAGAACTGAGAAAAGAACTACGGAGTGTCACAGAGATCAGGAGCTTCCCCTGATGCCTAGCCATCTTCGGCTGCTGTGTTTCTGTCAGAATACTGTCAACTGCATACGAGAACAACTCAGATATTTATTTCTTTTAACTTGAACATCTGCCTTGCTTCTCAGAGTGACATAGGACTCACTGAGTGAAGAAGGGAGGCACTGAAAAGTCAATGGTTCAAGAGAGGATGGGTATTGAGCAACAACTGGGAGGTCTTCACGGCCCTTAAACTTCGAGGGACAGAAATGCACCAGAGACAGTCCTTGATCTCAGATCACAGTTAGTCAGCCAAGACCATGTCACAGGCTGCACTGGGCTGGAGCAATCATTAGACAGCCAAAAGAATGTCACTGACACCTAGCAGGCGAGAGGTCAAAGTCTTCCTGGAGAAAAGGTCACCCAGTCTTAGCAGGCACATATTAGAGGCCTTAGGACGGGAACATTCATTTCAAGTGAACATGCATGGTGCAGGTTAGCAGCTACAAGCAACCTGGTGCTGAGGAGGATCAGGATTTGTCTCCAAACAGCACTGTTCCCTCAGTCCTCTTCCTTATTCCCTCCTCTCAGAATTCTTCCTCCATCCATCAGGACTGACGGAGAAGAGAATTCTTTGGCCACCTCATCCAGAGAAGCTCCTCCTGTTGTCTCTAGCTTATTTCTCATTTATATCTCAGCAATGTATTAATCACGAAGTATTTGTAGAGTGTAGAAATAGCAGCCATTTAATCTGTTGAATTTTAGAGCTATCTATCAGTCTAAAATTGTTTCCTTCTGAATATAATTTCTGACATGACTTTCAGATATTTAACCTTGGAATATCCTTCTGCGTTATCTTACCCTTTTTTTTTTAATTTCATGATACTAACTTACTTTGCAATTTTGTTAATCTAAAAGTAAAAGCATTAGAGTAAGAATTCTATCTAATACGTGTCTACATTCCTCAAACCTTTCTTTCTTTCTTTCTTTCTTTTTTTTTTTTGAGATAGGGTTTTTCTGTGTACCTCTTGTCCTGAAACTAGCTCTGTAGACCAGGTTGGCTTAGAACTCAGGGATCTGCATGTCTTTGCCTCCCACATGCTGGTATTAAAAGCATTCACCACTACACCTGGTTTCAAATTTTTCAAATAGTAAACCATGGGAGATGAATAAATTCATTGCTGTTGAATGTCTGAAAAACTAGTGGTCCATTAACATGTGTTAAATGGAGCAATTTCTATTCTGAAAGCAATCGGGAAGTTTATTTCCACTATTATTTAAGCCTATTCTGGTTTCACTTCTTCGCAGGTCAGTTGATGTTTCTACTGTTGATTACTGTGACTGGATGTGTGTGGTGTGTCATTTTGTGACTCCTGTTTCTACATGATTGCAGAGAGATATTTATGTATACAGTTACTCTGCCTGCTGTGGTCCCATCAGCAGCAAAGAAAGACTGTAATAAGAAAAATAAATTTATTTTGTAGAAATTTTGAAAGAACTGAATGTGATCCGTAGAAAGTTATTCTCATAGGCTACTCCTCGCTTGAGCAGGGGAAAGGGAGAATAGGAAGCCTCCCAATGGCGTTATTCTTTATTTATGATGCATTTTCTGCCTTTACCTCACGCTGTGGCACAGCCAGTAATCTTGTTTTGCAATGCAATATGACCAGGAGCCCTGGGACCAGATCCCTAATGCAATGCTTCTCAGAGTGGAGCCCAAGAACTCCTGTGGGGCCCTGTAGGAGTGCAAAGTTCTGAAAGCTGAAAATGTTATCTGGGGGAAGATGCTGAAGAGAAACTGGTAGAAGAGATGAGACATGGAGTAGTGGTGAATGGTGGGGAGAGGGGAACAGGACTAAAATTATTTCTTGGTATCAGAAAACATGCAGCATTTCACAGGAAGATCTGAATGAGCATAGCATTGTATTAGCTGTAACAGACACATGAGCAAACCATTAAAACTCTCTAGTCTCCTTCACTGGAAACCTTAGTATAAAAAGGTATTGAGATGAGAGTGCCTTTTGGTAGCAAAGCAGTTAGGCATTTTAGGGCCTTTGTGGGTGGGGAAAAAGAGGAGAGGCTAGTGGTGGGTGGTGGGATGGGGAGAGGGGCCAGCAGAAAGAGGCAGGGGCTCAGGGAGAATGAGAAGGATAAGGGCAGGGACAGGATTAGGCTGGCTACCCTTTAGGTCAACTTGACACAAGCTAGAGTCATCTGAGAGGTGCAGGCATAAGGCTATTTTGTAGTGCAAATGCTGATTTCTGTACCACCAATACCTGGTTATGATCTTTGTTCTGAGAATCTCCTGTCTTAATGTTGTATAAACTTTTCTCCCCAATTGTCCCCTGACACGTCAATTAAGCAGCTTACAGCCAATTGCTGAGTAGGAAAGAGAATAGGGCTGGACTTCCTGCCAGCCAGAAGAAGAGGAGTTAGATGAGGAAGTATGAGATTCAGCCACAGGTAAATGCCCTGGAGAGAGTGTTCAGCCAGGAAAGCTACAAAGTCCAAGTATTGCTGGGACCAGCCCTGGGAGGAAGCCATAGTAGCATGAAGGATTAAGAAGAGAACAATAACTCCTCAGTCATTGCGCTGTGAAGCTTATTAAAATAATATAATGGAGGCTCAATTATTTGTGTGATAGCAGATAAACGTTACAGCAGCTGTGAGAGAGCAGGCCGAGGCTACTACACATGAGCTGTTTCAGTCTGGAGTGGCTCATGGCGACTAATGCCTATTGTGTCTCCAGTTTTGAGTTGGAGCAATAGACTACATATCTCTTGAAAGGCCTCTAGAATTCCAGATGTTTCGATGGAGCTGCCATATGACTGCCCAAGGAAGGAGCCCTGGGCTGTCTGTGGACTAGCACATCACAGGAGCTCTGCCTGCTTCTCCCACTGATTTCACACAGAGAGCTTCTCAAGTCCCCCACATGAGGAGCTGTTAATGCGGTGCGTGAGAAGAACATTTGGACCCAGAAGTGCAGCATCCCTTTTTAATATTGGTGTTATATCCTTATTTATTTAAAGATGACCTCATGCAGACATCAAACTGTAAGGCCACTCTTGGGGCCCAGGGTCAGTGCCTCATAGTGGAAGTTAACAATAGCTCAATGGCTCTTTCTAATTTTAATAAAAATTAACACTTAGAATTTTAAAAGATACTTACCAAGACATAGATAATTAGCTTGAAGGGCTTTCATGTACCTGCTATCCAATTTACAAATTCATGTTCCATTTTGTTTATTCTATTCAAATTCACAAAAACTTGATGCTCTCATACCCGGATTACAATAAAGCACATCCAGGGTTTATTATTCAGTATTCTTCAGTGCTTATCAACAAAGATGTACACACCTGCCCCAATACATCCCTTTATAACATTTCTGTGGTATCATGACCATTCCCATAACATTTTATATATATATATATATATATATATATATATATATATATATTAAACAACCATGTATATTTTAATATCTGGCTTGTCTGTAGGAGTGGCTGAACAAAAAATCTCCAATTTATTCAATTTGTTGGCTCAAGAATAAATGCCCTTTCTTTGGGGCTGTTGCTGCTTCTTTCTCTGTCAAAACCTATCCTAAAAGCATTTATGGAAACTAGCTGAATTTTTAAATAGAGTTTATCATTGTACCCTCATTTTGCTGCTGTCACTCTTCAGGACTTGAGGAGTTGCTGAGGTATCAGGCACCGTGCTGAACCATTTCATGGATGAACAATTTCATTGTTTATATACAAAAGAAAAAGCAATTTCACATCAGGTTTACATGATTTTCTCTGGGACACCCTCAAGCAAATAGCTGAGTCATGGTGTCTCTTCACAGCAATAGAACAGTGACTAAGATGGTTTCTTAAAGTGTCTTAAAAGAGTAAGAAGTGAAAGAAAGGAGAGATGTAGAGGAGAGAAGGGAGAGGGGAAGAAAAATGGGAAGAGAGGAAAGAATAAGAAAGAATGAAAGAAGGGAGGAGTGGGAAGGAAAGGAGGGAGGGGGAACTGGAGCAGGCATCAAAGTAATGCTATTGAGACTTACAAAAGAAAACAAAACAAAAACACAGAAGGAATACACTGTTACAAGGCATCACAGAACTTCAGACTGTACCTCTCCTCATCTGCTTTTTGTAATAAGCTGTGAGGCAGGTATAACATCCACATTAAGTATCAGGAAAGAGAGTCCTGAGGAGACTAAGACAAACAACGACATCCCCAAATCCTCCATCTTCCAACTTTATATCAGGTTGGGAGCCTACAGGAAGAGTTAGGTGGTTTTTAGCCGAGACTCAGCTTCTTCCACTGTGGGTTGGCACTCCACACAGGGGAATGGCTAGCTGTTCACGTGCGAACAGGAGATAAAAGTTTTTAGCTCTCAGTGGCTAAAACTGAATTAAACATTGAAGGTGCCCTCAATCTGAGGCGTGTTTGGTGGCATCCGGCTGTGTTGTATCTCGCGGTCTCACCGCTGCTTGGATTCTGAGCACGGTGTGTGGTGTGAGTTTTGCGCTGTGCATGACATCAAACCGCGAGCCATTAATGAACATTTGACATACCTCAGCTCAAGTCAAGACTACTCATGCTAAGTGTTGCAGTGTTTTACGTACATATGGAATTTTCTGCTCTTAGAGGAGCATAATGGTTTAGTTACAGAAGACAAAATGTTTAAAAAATTCCTACCATAATTTTTCAGAATGTAAACATGAGATGAGTGTATGTTTGAATTGTCTTGTGTTAGAATGTTTGATTTTTCAAAAATGCTGTTTGAATTTCTGAGTTGAGTTTCATGAAAAAAAATCATGAAGTGAACCAGTGAAATGGCTTGGTAGGTAAAGATGCTTTCTGCCAGTTTTGAAAACCTGTGTTTAATCCCTGGAAATCACATGATAAAAGAAGAGAACCAATTCAAGTTGCTGTCTGACCCCTACATGGGATTAGGATGGAATCTCCAATAAATTTCTGACATGACCCCAAACATACTTGTGCCATTTTGGACTATGTGTTTATGTGAAGTGGCATTCTTAACACTGACCATTTTAAAATTCAAATATTGATAAACTTTGAAACATTTGAAGAAGCTCTGTATCCTTCAGTATCAAATATTCAATCTAGCTTTGGCTTTTTAGCTAGGCAGGGATGGTACATATCTTTAATCCCAGCACTCAGGGGGGCAGAGGCAGGATAACTGTGAGTTCGAGGCCAGCCTGGTCTACAAAGTAAGTTCAGGACAGCCAGGGCTACACAGGAAAACTCTGTCTTGACAATAAAACAAACAAAAATTTAGCTTTTTATGTAAAAATAAGACAGCATATCCATTGACATTCATATTTGAATTTGCCTTTTGTAAATTACACCAGAGAATTATTTTGAAATAAATTTCTTTATGATTGATTATAAATAATTATTTGACCTCTTACATACTTATTTCATATACCAATACATGCAGACTCACATAAAAATTTCTTGGGTTAGAAGGTATCTTGAGTGAAAGAGATGAAAAAGCCATTGTCTAGGCTGCTCTAGACCTAATCCTCTAGTTTAAAGTGTAGCAGAAGAGTATTCCTAACTAAGAAAGATCCTAAGTTTGACGTGGAAGAGCCTGAAGATGGGTAATGTCTTTAAGGCAGCAGGCACTCCCTTACGGGTCTGCTTTGAAACCTGTAAGCTTCCTGAACCCGTGGGCTGGCTCCAGCTACTCCTGATAAAATATGGACATCAAAAGCTGGGGAAATGAATGATGTCTAAACCACATCAGTCTAGAATAGCTCATCTCCAGCTCCACCTTGTAAATAATAACAGCTCTCTTTGACTCTTCATAACTTTCGTTACCTTTTCAACCCTAGGAGTTCATTTTCTATCAATGAGGTTTAAAATATAAACTACAAGGTAGCAAGAGCCATGTTTATGTTCATGACTATATATGCTTTACTTATGGTTCCTAAAACATAATAGTCAATTATTCAACAAATATATTATGAATAAGTTGAGGAATAAATAAAGTGTGACACCTTTGAACACAGCTGGGAGAACACTGGTGGCATTTTCACAATGTGAAAACTGACAGCATAAAACTGATGTATTAATAATTATCCATTTGTACTTGAATGACCACTGAATACTGATTTTGTGCAATAGTTTATTTTGATGTGAGAATTAATATTATAATAAAAATTAAGAAGGAAAGGAATATAAAAGTGCCAGATATGATGGTGCATGCATTTTTTTTCAGTCATAAAACTTAGGAAGAAATCTCAAAGCCCATGCAACCCTATTTAATTCTCTGCATCATTTCGGAGACCAAGCCAAAGGCTTTATGTAGGATCACAGCTAATTAGCAGGGAAACAGGACCAGACTAAAGGGGGCTTTCATTTCTATCCAGTAATTTCCTTTACACATCCTATCTCACATTGTCAGAAACATTCAGTTTTACCATTTCCTGGTTTATGGTGTCTGAAATCTGAAAATTTAACAGCATATTTTCAGGTGTAAAACTTCCCTTTCCCTTACCTTCCACACAGGCATTCATGAGAGTTCCAAGTGTGCAACGGAGGTAAAGAATGCGTGTTTCTTCTAAGCATCCTTTAAAGGCCCCACTTGAGGTCATGCACAATAAACCATTTATCCATGGCTACAATGCTCCTGGTGTCCAATTTCTCACATATATGATTCCATTTCAAAAACACAACTTGAACCATTTTCATGGTCATGTCATGTTACAACGCTGCAAGTGGCTTGTAAACAAAGGAAAAGGCCTGAGTTGGACCATCTGAGGAGTTGGACATGAATCTGGGATGCAGATTTAATCTCTGGACTATTGCATTATTGCAACAGATACTGTATCTTAAGTATTTTTCCTTGGGTGGCAGAAATCAGAGCCATACCAGTTTAGCATTAATGAGCAGTAAACTCAAAATAGCTGTAAAACCTGATATTTCTACTGCTTTGTGAAAATCAATCTGTTTGAAAACTAATTTCTCCCAGTAACATGCTGTTATTTTTATTTTTCTATTTTTCAATCAGTATAGGAATAATTTTGTGGGCTTCATGCCTGTGCCTTAATATTTTGGAACAATATATAGATGCTTATGCCAGACATGTGAAAAAGAATATGCCCATTAACCTAAAAATTTTAATTAATGATTAAAATGGATTTTTTTTTCCTGTTTAAGAGGACATGAAGCCTTTTAATTTGCTAATGGGACAGTCTTGAGGTGCAGGTAAAGGATATGGGAACTAAAGCGTCACTGTGAGTGGCCTTTATCTTTGCTAAGTCTCTTGGAACATTGGAAAGGAAACAGAAAAAAAATTAAAAAGATAAGGATGAAGGGAAATCTTTATTTTCAATAGAGACTGAACAGGAGGTGCCCTGAGAGGTTCCTTCTATCAACCTCCCCCTGACTACCTTTGTAGCAAATGTGTGCCTGTACGGGACACTCTTTGCAGAAGGCATTTCCGTTCCTTTGTACAGCCTGCTCTCCCATTGGCAGCTAGGTCTCATCGGTAAGGATATTTTTTCCTTTTCTCTTCCTCTCTCTCCTTTCTTTCTTTCTTTCTTTCTTTCTTTCTTTCTTTCTTTC
>NW_026591816.1:5818731-5846697 GCF_907164565.1 Psammomys obesus | reverse complement strand
CTCCCTCCCTCCCTCCCTCCCTCCCTCCCTCCCTCCCTCCTTCCTTCCTTCCTTCCTTCCTTCCTTCCTTCCTTCCTTCTTTTTTCCTTTCTTGTTTTTTTTAAACTTTCTGAAGTCATTCGTAGTTTTGTCTTTCCAGCCCCCACAGACCAGGTCTATTGTCATTTTACATCTCACAGTCTGTGGTATATTCAAGGATAATGAATGCAGTTCTCTGCGTGTCTTCGTATGTGACTGGAATTGTACTATTAGACGCCAGAGCATCCTTCCTGTCAGTCCTCTGTACTGCAGTCAGTTCTCTCCTATTCTATCCACAAGCAGAGTGGCTATGTCTACACTCTAAATAAAACAGCCCCAAGAGCATCAGAAAGTGATCATCAAGAGAGAGTTACTGAAGAAAAATGAGAGGAACTTAAGTGAGAGTGTAGTTTCCAGCAACGATGAAATCGTCACCTGCTAACATGCGTAGCCCACTATTGCCTACACAACTGAAATCTGCATTGAGGTAAGTGGTGAGAGATGTGTTATCTTTGGAGTCTGATAGTTTCTCACATGAATATTTTTACAAAGCAACGTCATTCCATTTGCCATTTCCTGTCCATTTCATTATACCGTCACGGAATATTTGTATCAAACACAAGAGAAATATCTTTTCATTTCAGAAAAGGTGAGGGTGACACAGAGCACTTCTGCTTTCAGGGGGTTGAGGGTCTCCTTTGAGTAGAAGATGCACAGAGATGAGTTATGGTAGAGGCGTGACAGAGATGTAAGAGCACGTCTGTGGTGATAGACAGACCAGAGCAGAGTGCGTCTGACGACACAAGCTATACTGAGGACTTAACATTTGATCTGAGTACTGAGAGAGGAATTGCAGTTGTCAGGCATGCAACAAAGGTCAGAGGGACTTCTTCAGAAGTGGTGATGTTAAAGGACCTGGTGTGTTCATGATCCGAGAAATAGTTACGGAGGCAGGAGAGGGGCAGGGAGGTTGACTGAATCGGAGAGGGCTGTGTTTGTGAATCAGAGCCATGCGGCTCTTGCTTGGGTTTTTCTGTTCCATGTACTCAGTGTTTGGAGTGAGAGTATCAACTTTATTTTCTTAATTTGAAACAAATTTTAAAATGATCATTTTTTTTCTGCAGATAAGAAGGGGAATATAAATTAAAAAAAAAAAAAAAAACAAAAGACTGTTATAGTCCTGGGAAGAGAAGATTTCAGGTTTGAATTGGAACACAGTGGCAGTAAAGGTGGGAAAACCCATACATTTTCAATGTCACTGCTGAGGTGTGACTTAGGATTGGTGTCCAGTTAGAGATGAATGAGAAGGAAGGCTGTCAGATGGGCACCACTCTCACTCAGGCACACTCAAGCTGGTCCCACTGACCCCCACACTTACATATGGGAACAGCATCAAGGTAACGGAATTAAGAAGAAGGTCCTTTAGGAATCATCAAAGTCCTCATGATGAGACTGAAAACTACAAAAAGACTGGAGAGAAATCTCTAGGCTTTTTGTTCTTTCCAACACTTGCTTTTAAGATAGCATCTGAGAAGCATAGAGGAACTCTCAACCTACAATAAACTTATCAAAACCTTTTCTTAGATCTCCAACCTTCAAGATGACAAGAAATTCATTTCTACTCTTATAATTACCCAAACTCAGGCATTTTGTTATGGCATTAAAAATAACATAAGATAGAAATACATGTACTTGATTATACATACCTCTTTATTATCATCTATCTGTCTGTCTATCTCCCTATTACCTATCTTCCTATCTTATGTTTTATCATCTATCTATTATCTCTATTATCTATCATCTGTCTACGTATCTATCACCTATCACATTTCTATCATCTGCTTTTCACTTACCTGTTATCTATCTATCTATCATCTATCATCCATCTGTCTGTGTGTCCTCTACTTATGCATCTATCCTCTGTCATCACTGATATAGAATCCTAGTCTCTGAGATACTGCTTTTGTTTGGTACCCAGACTGCTACAGCAACTTCAGTCCTCACACCTCCCCGATATTCTGCTCCAGGCAGGTCCTGTCCGATATGATCCAGCTGATACCTCCCAGGGCTCACATCTAATAATCAAACCATCACTTAGAAGAAAAGATCTGATAAAGGTAAAGTGTTTTTTTAACAGCCCAATGGCCATTTTCACCATCTTCATAGATTTGCAAGACTAAAAAGAATTAATTATAATATTAGTAGAATCGAACATATAGTCACAGAGCCAAAATTAAATGAACAACCCAAATGTACACATTTCATCATAGAAATTGGTTCCAATCCCATTTGCTTGTTGGAGCCCCCAGTGAAGATGTTAAGACTTCAGGACCTTTCATTGCATTTATCAATGCTGCTTACTTTGGGAAAGTCTCCTAATCACTGTGACTCAGTTGTACCATCTGTGAAATGGGAACAATAACTATGTAGAGGATACCACAAAGATGCTATGGTTTGAATTTTAAATGACCCCCAAGGCCTGTATTCTGTTTTTATTTTATTTTTGGTTTTTTGAGACAGGGTTTCTTTGTGTGGACCTGGCTGTCCTAGAACTGGCTCTGCAGACCAGGATGTATTCTAAAAGCTTTGTTTTCAGTCTGTGGCACTATAGGGAGGTGGTGTCACCTGTAAGCGATGGGGCTTATTGGGGCCATGCTTTTCATATCCCTTTCTAGTCTTTCTTATTACTTCTGAATCACCATGAGATGAGCGATATCCTCAGTCACATGACTTTTTTGCTGACTTCTTGCAGGTCCCCAAACAACTGAAACAAATGACTAATGACCCAAACCTCTGCCATCAAGGATCAAAATAACAGTCTCCACCTTCGGGCGAGCGATCTCGGGTGTTCGTCGCAGCTGACTACACAGAGGACCGGTGAAGTTGGTGTGAGCAGGCTCTAATGGCAGCGGCTGGGACAGAGAAAGCTGGGGTGTGCAGTGTTTGCTGCTGTTCCTCCTGCACACAGCATGCGCCTTTGTTTCTGTGCGTCCAGTCAGACTCCTAGAAGGAACTCGGTTTTCCCATTCTGGCACGGCATGGGTTAAACAGAGGACAACAAACAGGGTGTTGCAGCTCTTCAGCAGTGCTGGCTTCAGCTGTGCTTTCACGATGTCCTTGGAGGAGCAAACTAGGCAAGCACATGCTCTCCCTCTGTGATAGCGGAGGTCCTCCCCTTCCATCTGACCCTAGCCTAGCAGGCCTCATCAGGGCTGGCTGCAACCCGCACCCCGGGCAGTGATCAGAGAGCCAGCCACTGAGTTCATGTCAGAGAAAGTCCCTGCTCCCTGACTAGGGAACCCACTTGGAGACCGAGTCTATGAGCTACATCTGAACCAGGGTTTTAGGTCCTCTCCATGCATTGTCATTCTCTTCAGGGCCCACAGAGCTCAGGGGGATTTTTGGTTTTAGTTTTCGTTTTTTTTTTCTCTGTTGGCCTCCTTTTGAGCTTCTGTCCCCTCCAGGTCTTTCTTTCTCCCCCTTCTTTCCTAAGCTTCCCTGCACTCTGCCCAGTGTGGCTATGAGTCTCAGCTTCGACCCCTGGATCAGTAGAGTCAGATCTCTCTTTATCCTAATTGTTCCAGAATGGGTTCAGCCTTGTTGCTTCTCCCCAGCCTCGCAGTCTTCTGAAACATGTAGTTTTTGCTGAGCTATATTATGTGTTTACATTGTATATGTTTACAGTACTACGTTATACACATGTAGTGTATTACTGGATGCAGAACTTTAAACGTCTGTTAACAGGACGCGATAATGGGCCTGCACCCAGATGAGAGGGTCTCTCACAGACAGCGGCAAATCCTGCAGGGAGCAGAGCTGGACTTGTGTGCTGGAGACCTCTGTGGCCGGAAAACCGAGGACCGCTGGGTTTCTTCACTCTGGAGGGCCTAAGGTTGGAAAAATAAAAAGCCCTAGCATAATGCTGGCAACACTATTTTACAAGCAATGCAGGGTCAGAGGCAGGGCAGGACAGGTGTCCAACCACAGGGTATCTGCGGTTGGGCGCCTGAAACAATCGGGACACCCAAGATAAGAACCGGGAGTCTTTCCCGCCTTCTCTGAACCGGCTACGTGACTTAGCCCACATCTGCTTTCCCGCCTTCCCTGCTCCAAATACGTAACCTAACTATGGCTTTGTTCAAATCCCCCAATCAGATCCCCGTAACTACGCTTCTCGCTTCTGTAAATGTGCTTCTTGCTCCCAAGCCCTATAAAAACCCGTTACCCCAACCGAGGGGCGCGCAGGTCTTCCGAAAGGCTTTGTCGCCCCGGGTACCCGTGTATCGAAATAAACCTCTTGCGGCTTGCATCCGAAGGCTGGTCTCGCTGATTCTTGGGAAGCGGGGTCTCCCCGTCTAGAGAGGCTCTACCCAGAGTCTTTCAAGGTCAGATTCTCTGGAGCTTCTCACGGCTGGAAGTGGTTGTTGGACTAAACAAATGATGCTCAGTGTCTCTTCACAGTGGAAAGGAAGGACCTGAACAAAACTGTGCAGCTCTAGAAAGTCCACGTGAGATTATGGCGCCGAGATTCGTCTGGTATCGTTTAGAATTGTTATGCAGCATGGCAATCGTTAGTTTACTGTCTCTCACCTGCGCATCTACCGTTTTAAGAGAAGACTGACAGGCATTTCCGCTGTACCAAGTGTGGTACCTGACTAGCCTTGTCAGCAGAGGGCGCGAGAGGGACGTTGCCGATTAGAAGACTTTGGTTCTGCTTCCTTCTTGCTAGCAGGGTGTTACTTCCTGCTTCATATGCAATCATTTCTTCTAGAGGCCCTGTCCTGCCACACAGAAAGACTGTGCAGTCTCAACCCACCGCCGCCTCTCAGCGCAAGGCTTCCTAGAGCACACGCCACCATGCCCATCTGGCCTTTTGAGAGGCCTGGGTTTGCCCAGCAACACTGGCCTGGACAGTACAGGCTAGTACAAGACCTTACAGCAGCATCTTTCTGCAGTAGGCCGGAGATCCAGGCTCAGGAACGCACTGCCTTTCCCAGCTTCTTCCTCCAGTCCCCTCTTCTCTGACCTGTAGGGTCTTGCTTATAAAGAGGTCCTTGACTATGATCCAATGACTACTTTTGTAAATAAAGACTTACTGGAACACAGCCACACTCATTCTTTCGGTTTCTGATGCTTTGCTTTTGAGGTGGCAGAATGGAGTCTTTGATGGTCCGTGAAGCCTCTACTGCTGCCATAGGTCTTTTATAGAATAAAGTTCACTGGCCTCTGTTTTAGAGTTCTGCTCCCTCTGTTGCAAAGGTCGCTCCGTTGCTACAAGTAACAGTGATTACATATTGTGAAATACATTGGCTCAAATTGCAAAGTCATTTCTGTCCCCTGATAGGACCTTGCTGTGTGCACTAACTACAGGACAACCTAAAGAAGCAATACCATTTCAGTTTGCAAAAGAAGTATCAAGCATTCCGTTTCCAACCTGCAAAATCTGTGGGTCTGGCTACTGCTTGTTATGTGGGAAAGAGCTAAAAATAGGGAGACTAATCATAAGTTAATTATATAGACAAATCAGCTCACCACATCTATACCGTTTTCATTTGTTGCACTTGAATGTAATCCAGATGCCTAGTATATAATATGAGTTTAGTAACTGAGTTTGAACAAATGAATTGATCAGTATGTACATGATTCTAAGAAAAAGAAAACAGACCACGCAGAATTTTCCTTTCAATGGAAGAAATGAAGTAATAAAATGGAGATTAAGCGAGGGACATTTTTTCTCTCAAATATTTACTCAGATTGTATGAAAATTATCAGAAAAATACAAAGAAAAGAGATGTGCCTGTGAATACATTATCTTAAGCTATATATGTAAATGAGGTGGAAAATGCAACAAAAAATAATTTTCTCCTGAAACACTCTGATAATTGAGTCAGGCACTGCATTTTCAGTTTGCATTAGCTGGACACAGCCCAGAGTGGCTTGCGGGATGGGCCCAGCCATACAGGGCCACATGCTGTGTTCATTCCCATAAGCAGCTGCAGGCCAGGTCAGTTCTTATTTTATTTAGCATTGTTCCTTCATTCTGAGATCACACTCAGCTAATTACTTGCAGGAGCAGGGCTCATTAAGGAGAATACCTCATTTACATGGAGGAAGTCTGCAGACTTCTCTTCGCCTTTATCCCCTGGTATATTTTTCTCTGATTTGGGGGACCGGAATGTACAAGAATGTAATTAAGGCACTTCAGATTCTGATTTCTTGTTTCCCAAACATTCAGACCTCTGTGTGTGTGTGTGTGTGTGTGTGTGTGTGTGTGTGTATGTAGAAATTAGCCTTTCCCAAGTGGTTCAAATAAGAATTCACATTTTACTTTTTCTTTTTTTTTTTTTTTCAGGGCGAGCATCGGCGTTGGTTTATGGCATCTGTGTGTCCGCTCACAGAGTGTTTTAAGATGGTCATCGCAAAGTGGAAAGCTTTGGATGCCACACAGATATCTTCTCTACTGTTTACAAAAGCAGGAAGGAATTTCACACCTTTTGAGCACTGCAGCTGTTTGAGCACCTTGGAAGCTGCCCATAAGCCATTCTAAACAAACCAGCCGGCCTATGGGAACCCAAAATACCTGTTAGCACTTTTTGCCTTCACAAAGGATGAAGTTTTGTTAAATTCACCAAACAAATTCAAGTAATGCATTTTCATTCTAGCCTTCATACAACGTCTGAAATGTAGATCACTGAACAGTAAGAAAAGAAAACAAGTTTCTTCTGTCACTAGCAGGATCTTAGTGAAAGAATAATGATTAGTCCTTAACTGCAGTCTCATGGAAAAATACATAATGTCAATATTAATTATCGTATTTTGTTGAACTCAACCCCTAGGTTAGTGGTTCTCATCTCAAGCTTGCTTGTGCATTGAGGATCCGTCTTTAAGCAAAACACAGTGATGCTGTGCCCACCCCTGGAGACTAGAATCTACCACGTTGAGGGTGTGGTTAAGCTGTGGGGACTTAGAAAGTTCTTCTTGAGGTTGTAATGTGTAGACAAGTAGGGGAACCATTGCCTTACATTGATTTTGACTCTAGCCATCTTTAGCTTTTCTTCCTTCTCTCTGTCAGTCTCCCTCTAAACCCCTAAATCTGGAACGTATAGCTCAGCATCTCTTATATGAAACAAGATTTTGATTTGAAAGAATTCTAAAATACTTGCATATATAATGAAAAATACTAGAAAAAGAGAACACAATCTAAACACAAATTTCATTTTTTTTTTTTCTGTGCATGCCACACACAGAGTCTTAAGGTTTTTTTATTGTGCCTCATTTTTGGCTACAACCTGTCAAACCAGGGAATGTGTGGAATTTTTTTTTCTCACAGGCCCTCATCATGCTGTTGCTTTTTCAGATTTTGGGGGGCTTTTGAATTTCTATGTTTTAGAATATAACTGACCCAAAGAAACATAACTTGCTGAGTATTAAACTCAGTTAAACCTCCAGGTACATAGTGAAGAGTAGAATTAAAAAGCAGCATATAATCCCTGGGAAAGATAAGACATTGGTATCAAAATAAACTTTATTTGGTGACGTGGCTCAACTGGCAGAGGGCTCTGGAACATGCATCAGGCCCTGAGCTCAGTGCTAGCAGTCTATAATCTAGACTGCACCATAATCTAGGTGCACCATGGCACCTGCCCATAATTCCAGGATTTGAGAAGGCAGGGGGCAGGAGCTCAAGGTCTCTCAGCAATGAAGCTATCTGGAAGACAGCCTGAAACACATGGCCCTACCTCAAAATTTAAAAGAAAGAGAGAGAAAAGAGGAAAAGAGAGAGAGAGGTTTTTCTAGGACTAGACAGAACCCTCAGCAGCTCCAGGCACTCACCACTAAGCCTACAGGCCTGAGATTAATGCCAGAGCCACTTGGTAGAAGGAGAGAACTGACTCCTACAAGCTGCCTTGTAGGACTCCTACAAGCTCCTCTGCCCTTCAAAGGTCACCATAGAGCAACAAATAAACAAATAACTCAACACTTCACACGTAATTTACACTTTTAGTAAGCAGCTCTGGACAGATCTGGCGAGTGTCAAAGCTCATCCACATCAGAGATGTGTAGATAGCAGCAGGAGGCAACACAGGTTATCCTTGAGGGTGGTTTTCTAAATTTAATTTTGTGTTTATTTTTATTTTTTACATATATGACATTTTTCCTGTGTGTTTGATGTTTTGTCTGAGCTCTAAACCACTGAGCTGTTTCCTTAGCACCACTAATAAAATTCTTGATGAGTCCCAACACGGAATGGTAATATGAACACTTACAGATATTCTGTAATTTCGTGATACAGCTTACAGACAGAAGCATGTTTATAGTGCAATGGTTGTGATGTCTGTCTTATTTCTTTTTAGATCATGTTGCCACAAGCTGGTATTTCTAAAGTGTTTCTTTAATCATTTATTTAGTTTAGCGTACAAAGTAATGGATTCCATCATGATATTTTCATAAATATGTATAATTCTAGTTTGTTCTCATTCGTTCCCTTCCTCTCCCCTCACTCCCGCTCTAGCTGCTCTCCTCACTCTCAGTCCCCCCCCCTTTTTTTTAGGTGTAGTCCATTACCTCCCCCCTCCTGCCTGTCTTAAGAGCTCTCCCTCACGTCTTGGGATTCCCTCCCAGTATAAACACACACACACACACACACACACACACACACACACACACACACGTATAAGAGAAAACATGTGGTGTCTGTCTTTTTGCATTTGGATCATTTATTGATTTTTGATTGCTCTGTTTTCTTGGCTACACAGTCTGAATTTTCTGTTAAGCACAAAACATCTACATTACATAAATAATTTTAGAATAACACACATTATAAAATGAGTAGAAAAGATGTGCTTATTTTTAACTAGCATTAAAATAAAAATGTATATAAATAAAACATAATAAAACAATATATTTAGAACAAATTTGCAGTACATATTAAGATTTTGCTTTAATATTTAATGAGTTCGTATATTCATACTTGCCAACAGATAAACTAGCAAAGGCTCAACATTATGAAATCAGAGGAAAATTACATGTGAATATTGTGCTCATCAGAAAATGTTAGCTGTTGATTTAGCCAAAGTCATGAAAGTAGAAGAAAACAGCACCGCTGAGTGGCATATAAAACCATAGACTGGAGGGGCTAGGAAGATCGCACCGTGAGTAAAGTGCTTCCAGGAAGATGAAGATAAGAGCTCAGGTCCTTAGAACCCACACAGGCTGGACAGACTTGGTGGTCCTCTGCAACACCAGCACAGGGAGGCAGAGACACGAATTCCTGGGGCAAAACTGGCTGGCTAGGCTACCAATGACTGGAGTTCTAGATTCAGGGAGCGACCCTACTTCAAAAAAGAAGCAGAGGAAAACGGAGGAAGACACAGGTGCCAACTCTTGGTCTCCGCATGCCTGCAAATACACCTGCACAGGCACCTGCACATACATGGGCACATGTGTAAACATGCTTTCAAAAATTTTACATAGTCATTTTGGGGGAAAAAACTGAATTGGTTATTAAGTTAAAATAGACTTATAGTGCCCTAGGATTATAACTTGATATATAGAAAAGACTATTCCCCTAATAAATTTAGTATTTAGAAAAAAATTTAAAAACCATCTACTATCTAACCTTTGCAAATGTTTGACAGTTTCATAAGAAGAAAAAACATTAAGTCATCTTAAGTGAAGGGATAATCTTAGGCTCTAATGTTAGCTAAAGCATCCATTGCGTAAGTTAATACTTAGTGTTCTCTCAATATTTTATGTGTAAATAAACATAGCTTTTTATAGTATCAAGTCTCTTTGTTTCCCAAAATTTCCAAAGTGAAATATCTTGCTCCTAATTTCAAAGGTGAACATTACTACCATGTAAATATTCATGACTGATATAGCTCCTGGAACATTCATTCCACTTTGTTCTCTTAAACATTTGTGTTCTAGAGGCAGGTAATAAACTTTTCCTATAGCTGGATAGTAAACATTTTGGGATTCACAGCTCTCTGTCCTTGTTTATTTTTGTGACCCCTTCTAATGTACAAGTAAAAGAATTTCTTAGCCCACAGGCCAGACAAGGCTGGGTTACTGACTGGATTTGGTTACATACTGGCTGACTCTGGCTATCGACGTGCATGCAGTGAGCAGGGGTGTTCTCTGTGGGATGTTCTTAGCTCGAATCCTGTGAATGCCAGTGCGGTTCTCTGCTCTTCTTATTTGCTGTCATACTGTAACCATAGGAAGGGAGGACAGAAACTGAGACGTCAGTATGTCACCAGTTACTGCAGAAGAGAAAAGGAAAGAAAATTAAAAAAGAAAGAAAAGCTTAAAAAGCCATCTGAAGTAGGCCTCAGCTGGAACAGACTGCCTCTGGCCTTAGATGCCCGACAAATGGGCTCACCTGGGCTTGTTTTCTGGGATGATGGCAAGTCTGCAACATTCAAGCACCTCTCAAGCCTTCAGCGAAGAGTTTGTTGTTGTTACTGTTTTTAATCCACAGTTGAAACTTTAGGGAAATGAGGTTGAAGTCTCAAGAATCAGGTAAGAATGGGACAGATGTGAGAGAAAATGCTTCCAATGCGACCCATCTCTCAGGCCATTTAGAACCACCGCACCCACACACACACATCAGATTCATTTTCCAGAACAGCATCTCTCATGTGACATTCTTGTCTAAAAGATGTCTTTCTCACTTCATGGCAGGACCAGTCATAACCTCCTGGAGGAGTCAGCAGAATTGCCATGAAATCAACAAATGTTTGTATTGTTGTAGCTGGCTGTCTTCATCAACTCCACCTAACTTACTGTAATTTCTGGGTCTGGATGCAAACAGCCCTCATAGCTGAAGCAGGCATAGGACAGTGGTATTTCAAGAAGGCAGAGATGTTGTATAACAGTATAGAAATATGATAAAATAAAAAACTACCTACTCTGACTATATATACACAATAAGCTACATCTGGGGAACAGTGTACACAGGAGAGCAGCCAATAACATAATTATCCAATAAGGTAAAAAGAACTTTTATTTACGTCTGAAGAAACCAAAGCATAAGAGTCGAAGCAGTTTGCATGCCAGGGACCATTTAGAAAGCTAGTAGGCAGAATCTTAATTAAAACCAGAATATTTTCAATTTCTAAAAATGTGCTTATCCACAAGGCTCTATTGCTTCCTGTCCTTGCTGTCAAATTTGTTTTCTCTAATTTTTACCTGCAGCATTTAAAAACTAAATTATTCTCCTTGACAATCTGCTTTCTTGTCCATCTATTTTTTAATTACAAAAATCTCTTGTTTATTTATTTATGTGATGTGTGTGGGTCTGTGGAGGTCAGAGGACAAAGTGTGAGAATAAACTCTCTACTTCTATTATGTAGGTTTTGGGGATTGAACTAAAGTCCTCAGCCTTAATGGCAAGAGCTTTTATCCACTGAGCCACCTCTCTGGATCAGTGTGTTCCTATGTGCAATGGACAGTTAACTGATTTACCTCTCCAGCCCAGGCACTTAGGAATATACAGACCTTTCAGGTTGTTGTGATAGTCTGATTCACTGTGAGGTTGGATTTGCCTGTGAAGCATGCTTTGCCTGGGAGAATGCCAGTGGACACACTTAAGTGAAAACAACCAGGTCCCTGAGCTGTGCTTGCTAGATGTAGCTAGCTTCAAAGATGTTGGAGCCATACCACATAAGAGCCTGATATTTCAGCCTAGGCTCTGGAATGATATTGAAGGACAAATCTATGGCCTGGACCCAACAGCAAGGCCACGTGTACCCTAGGGTGGGAGAAACACAGCTGACATGCGGACTGAGAAGAGTCACCTGTGGAAAGCCCTTGTGTTTGAAAGCAGCTGGGCCATCAAACTTATTATGGAAAACCACAGACTGAATCATTCCCTTAGTTTACAGCTTATATTTTTGGTTGAATTGGAGGCTTGCTGGGAGGGATGTCTGCTTTGTGCACTGGGTACCATCTCCACCAGATAAGGGATGAGCGTTGCCTTTTATCCTTCTTTTCCAATAATACATTTGTTATTGTCATAGGGAATTTCAAAAGAATAGACAATCGTGGTAAATAGTCTGGTAGATAAAAGTTTCTTAATAGTTCTATCGTGCAAGCAGTTACCCATAACATTTTTAGTGATTACTGTAAATGGCAATCCTTATGTTTCTCTGCAGCTCCCTTGCAGGTTTTGTCTTGGCATGGTGTTGTGTATGTTCCGTATTCATGGTATTATCTATTTATAGTCTCACTTGATTTTAACAATGTCTCATCTTATACAGAAAAAAAAAAAGTCTAGATAGCGTGACAGTCATTGGTTTAATCAGAGTGATTGTCATAGGTTAGGAAGATCCAAAGCTTGACCTTGATTTGTGCGTAAGATTCAGAAAGATGTTTTTCAGGAAAGCTTTCGTTTAACATGCAGTGTCAGTTAGTAAGATGCCTGTCAATAAAACAGCCACCTCCCAAATCTTACTGTATCCACAATTCCTCTGGCCTAGAGTCTCTTATTTGTTTTTTGTTTTTTTGTTTTGTTTTTTTTTTCAAATGTGTATTTGGACAAAAATTAATTAGGCTTATACCACGTTTTTTGTACTGATTTAGTAACAAGCATGTAATAGAAGTTGATGCTGTTAAAAAAGACAAGGTGATCTTGCTCAATATCTGTTGAAATATTGGTTTAGGAGATCTGTGTGGTGCTGACAGTCAGCTAAGTACTTTTTAACTTGTTTCTGAGTGTATTCCTTGCCCAGTATTGTACTCCATAGCCATATTCACCCAAGCAGAGAAACAACATTGTTATGCTTAAGAAATTGAACGGCCACTGCTCTTACAAGGGACAGAGGGATATTTTACAGCACACATTCTGGTCTAGCAAGGGCCACAGTAAAAGTAAAAGAGGTAGGGTATTATAGGTGATCACAATAAAGAGACTCGAGGGAGTTTGCAGGAGAAGCTACAAATGGATCTTCTAGTAAATTCTTCCTAGTGGTCACAGAAAAAAGGTTGAATCAAAAGTGGGGTTGAAATGTGGAGTCCAAGAGACTAATCATAAGCAAATAAAAAATAAATTGTGTTGACATGTAGAAAATTTAAACCTGGAAAATTTGATACCATCAAATTTTATCAGTTTAATAATTAACATGAGTTTTCATGAGTGAATGACACTTTTTCTGGTACAGTTTTTAGGTGTTTTCCATGTGATGACCTTAAAAACATCATATCATGTTTGTGCTTACCAAGTATCCTTGTTGATCTCAAGATAATTAACTCAAACAGGCTTAGGAGAGAGAGAGAGAGAGAGAGAGAGAGAGAGAGAGAACAAATTCCTGTTTGGTTCTTCTTGAAAGCATCTTTTCTGCAGAGTTCGAATAAGATCCTATCTTGGCTGTGAATGTAAAATCTCACCTTTTCTAAAGTAGTAGAAGTAGCCTCCAGCCCCAAACCTCCAAGCTCCAACCATGGGAAGTTCGATTACTCTCAAGACATCCATAGATGCATGGCTGTGGGAGGACAGGAATCCCAGGCTGTGTCAGAGCAATAGGCCAGCCAATAGGAGCTGTGTTTTAAGCAAGGAGAAGGTGAGCTAACTCGTGCAGCCTTGGAAACTGCACAAAGATGTTGCCAGTGTCGTTCCAACCAGACCACACTTTCTTGAGGTTAAAAATTCAAGTTTAAATAAGTCAGCTAGGACAGAAGATTTGGGAGGCTGTACTTTACAATCAGACTTTTTACTCATGCCCTACAACTAACCACGTGTTCTCCTGGAAGACAGCAGACACTCTGAACTGTGTCTCTAATACATTATTTCACAAAGCTAGATAAAAACTGATGTTTTAGGGCCTCAGCTTCTACATCTGATACTTTCCCAACACTTTCATTTTCTTTCAAATTTTTTAAAATACGAATTTCTTTTAGTTTTTGAGATTATATGCAATTATATTTATACATATTTTTATTTATATAATGATATGTATACATCATATATAAATGATACAATTACATAATTTCTTTCCTTTCATATTCTTTATCCACTTGCCCCATCCAGAAACTTCTATAGAGAATTTCCCTCATGTTCTTGATTGGATTTTTGAACATTTTATTCAGAATATAGTCCTGACAACTCTCCCTCATTCTAGGATTATCCATCTCAAAAACAGTGGGAGCAATGAATCTAAGATTGCAGCATAACACTGCTTTCCTTGCTCCACTGTAGGTGGGTCCAGAGGCTATGCCCCCAGAACTTTCTCTGCTTCTCCCGGAGGCTGCTCTCCTGTTCTTGAGGAACCCGGCCACTGTAGCCTTCTACTGATGGAGTCAGCGCACTCCCTGCCTCTGTGTGTGGGTGAACTCTTACCCCCTCCTTCAGCTCTTTTATTTCCTCTGTGGCAGCTTCAAAAAGAATCCACTCTCCCCTCCTTTTCAGTCACCATATGTAGGATTTTCTTGCATTTTCTCTGAATTTTTTTTTGGACATACCACCCTCCACATACTGGCTAATAAATTAATAAATATGTGATAAACATCTTAAATTAGGAGCACTTTAGGAATTTTACTGGAGACTAAACAATGTCAACACAGTCACCTTACCATCTATTTGCCTTTTCTTAGTCTTCCTTTCCTTACCTTTTCTTATTTTATTTCACTTTATTTATTGTGAGTGTTCTAATACTGAGGCCCAGGCAGAGGTCAGAGGGCAGCCCGGTAGCTCTGGCCTCTGTGTGCGATCTGACTGCCCGACTCAGACTCTCAGCCTTGCAGCAAGCGACTTTACCAGTGGAGCCAGCTTTCCAGCTCTTTTGTTTTATTTTACACAGCTTCTTTCTACAGAGTCCACGTGGAACTTATTACATAACCTGGGCTAGCCTCCGAGTTTCCATCCTTCTGCCTCAGCCTTCAAAGGGCTGAGATTACAGGTTCACACCAACATGCCTGGGTTCAACTTCATACAGATAAATCAGAAAGTCACTGAAGATCAAAGGATCAGGAACAAGAAGGCTTAATCTTTTGTAAGGAATTGCATCTGAGATATGAATCTTCATTAAACACACAGTGCAGTTTCTGATCCCTCTGGTAGGGAGACTTCTCTGGGACTCCTGGGGCACCGGAAAGCCGTAGGAGTTCCCGTACCATTACTTTCCGGTGTGCTTCAGGATCAGCAACCCCACAAGACAGCAGCTGTCTCAAGCACCTGTGACTCAGCCTCAAGCCTGGCTTCTGATGGACTTCAAACCCTGTGGTGACTCATTCATTATAAATTTGTCTATTTCCACTTGAGCCAGCTTGACCAGTCTGGCTTACAAAAAACACCATAAATTGTTATAGTTATTTTTATAAAAACTGTTTGTTTCAACGTTTATCTCTTAACCTGGATATCACACAAATAACTGAGACTCCATTATATTATTTTAACAAGCTTCACAGCACAATCCTGAGCAGTATTAATTCTGTCCTTAATCCTGTAACTAATCTGGCTTCCTTCCAGCATACATCCCAGAGACACTGCACTTTGTGACTTTCCCTGCTGAGCTCTCTTTTAGTCTCTCCTGGACATCCCCCAGTGACCTAATGCCCTATTTCCTCTTCCTCTATTCCTTCCTTCTCCCCTGACTGGCAGGATGGCCAGCCCTATTATCTCCCCTGCTCACCGATTGGCTGTAAGCTTCTTTATTGGCATATCAGGGGACCCCTGGGGAGCAGTGTTTCTACAGGAGATTCTCTGAACAAGGATTGCAACCAGATTTGGAGGGAGGGAACAGACATCAGCATTTGAACTACATAGTAACCTTATGCCTATATCAAGTTCCAAGATCTAATTGGGGCAAGTGTTACTTTTCCAGAGGAAAAGCCAGATTCTGAGAAATGCCCTATTACTTTTTTTTTGGATAGACTTCTTGTATGAGCTCTCTTTCTCTCTGGTCTATTTATGTATAATCTATCTATTTATCTATCATCATTTATCTATTCCTCTTTCTCTCCCTCTCTCCTTAACAGAATGTCTTTAAAGAATGTCAGGAAAGTGAGAGGAAAACACAACTGAGAGAGTATTTGAGGAAATTCATGGGAACTTAGATTTCATCTTTGCAGTTTAGCTGTTTATATACGTAGGAAAGCGTAACGAGAATTATTTTAATAAACAGATGCTTATCCTTTACTTGACACACACTTAAATAGGAATATCTCATCAAAACTTCAAACCTTATATGATTATCAGGTCCATTTAAAAAAAGATATTATCTAAATATTTTTTATTTATTAGTAATAAAGATAAAATACTAAAACTGGATATTGAAGTTGTAACTAAGGAACTGGTGGACTTAGGAAATGGTCGAGCAGCCTGGAATTCTATATCTCACAATGTTTTTCAGCTTACTGAGGAATTGCCATTACTGACTTTCAGATGAGTAATTTTAATAAAGCAGTACAAAATTAAGCCATTAAATAGTAGATTAAATATGTAATGGTTGGCAAGAAAAGTAAACCCACTCTAGGAAATTTAATTCAATGAACTTGAAAGAAAAAAAGACAAGATGCTAATGGGGAGGTGCTTCGTAATTGGATAAAAGCAATCTTATCATGATTCCTTATTAGAGAGCATGACAAATAACCAAAAGCAAATGGAATCTAAAGAGAACTCTGTCCTTCAACAGGGGTGTGGGCCATGGTCATGTGTGCTTACAGTGGTTCTTAATCTGTGGGTCCAGATCCCTTCTAGGGATCATATATCAGACATCTGGCATATCAGATATTCACATTACAATTCATAACAGTAACAAAATTACAGTTATGAAACAGCAACAGAATTATTTTATGGTTGGGGGGTCAGCACAACATGAGGAACTGTATTAAAGTGTCACAGCATTAGGAAGGCTGGGAAGCGCTGGCTTGAGAGTTAGTCTGTCGTATGGTGCATGCAGAATTCTTGCAGAAAGCTAGGGTTGTTAGCTCAGCTTCAGAGAGCCTTTCAGTTTTCCCGAGCAGCTGGAGACTGTGGAGACTGAGCGGGAGGGTCCAGACAAGGAAAAGGATGAATCCCAGGGTGAAGACCACCCACGTCACCCTGCACATTGCCCAGAAATGCATAGAGACGCCATTGAATTTAGTGGGAAGGAACAGCTAGGCCACTGAACACATTAAACAGACATTTCAGCTGCTGCTAAATTAAGTTGGCTAAAACTAATAAAATAGTTGACTGTGCAAGTATGTGGGAGGAATTACATCTTTAATATACTTCTGGCAGAAGTGTAAAATGGCGAGCTGCTTTGGAAAAGTTCGATAGATTCACTACTTAACATCATTAAACATTCATCCATTCTATGATTCAGCCATTTCCTTCTGAGGAATCTGCCAAACCATGGGGAGAGGGAGTCAAGCAGATCTCCCAAGATCTGGTAGGTCAGTCTAGTAGGATGGAGATCCCCAGGTCTCAGTGAGAAGGTGAGAAACCTTCTCTCAAAAACAAGGTGAACAGATCCTGGGGACCAACACTTCTGTGTGTGTGTGTGTGCATCAACACTAGTATACATTCACACACACACACCAAGGATCTACCACACTAAAATGAAACATGCTCCATGGATACTTACATATAAATGCCCACAGCATCTTCAGTTTGAAAAACAATCTGAAATTTGAATTTGGATATGAATGAAACCATTGTGGATAAGCACAAGGCAGGATGCTACTTGTAAGTGTTGCTGCTCTCAAGAGAAAGGCTTCCCCACAGAAGTGGTACAGCTCTGCTGCTTCCTCAAAGCAAGTGTACAATTTCGGCTCCAGGAGAGGCTGTATTCCCAGCTACAGTTACAATTCTACTAAGAGAGGTATCCTGGCAATCTGGAGCCAAGGAATACTACGGAGTCACACCAAGAGATTTATTGGGAGGGGAAAACCCAAGAGGATGGCTGCCTCTACTTGTGTGTCAAGCACCAGGAGACTGAGCAGAAAGCAAGGTTTGTACAGGATTTCTTGTGAGCTTTCCAGGACGGAGATTGCAAGGGTGAGGACTGGTGGGATTTCAATTTCTCATCTTGGGTGAGCTCAGGGATTGGTGGGTTTTCCTGTTCCTTGGCCCTGCTCTGGAGCTTAGAGTCAAGTCAGGGTTAGGGTGTTTTTCCTTTGCCCTTTTAGCCTATAGCACTCTTTAATAAAAATGAGCATGCTACAGATACACTCATGCCCCTAGTACAGATAGACTCATGTCTCGAGTCTCAGAACCATCACTCTGTCTCAAAGGTGTGGGCAATAAGCAACACACATTAGATTAGTACATCTATATTTTATTGTATAAGTCACAAATTACATTAACAGTAAATGAGTGATTATCTGATGATGGACAGCAGTTAGGGGTGGGGCAGAGAGAGTTAGAAAGGACAGAAAAACTTTCAGTTGATAGAGATATTTGGTGTACAAGGTGACTGTGACACCATTCATGAATCTCATCAATTCGTATACTCTAATTATATTATGTCTATTGTTCTTTGATTAAATATCAGTGTCAATATTTTAAATATTTTCTGATGAAGCACCTACTACCTGCCTCATTTATTCTTTTGCTACAACAAAACATAATTGTCCTAGAAATAAAAACCAGCAGTAGAATAAAAATCCCACTGGGAATGGGCAAGACATCTGGCCTGGGAAATGTAAGGTTGCTCAACTACCAGCTTGGACCGGTTTAAGCCAGTTCAAAAGCCTTTAACTCCTGACTAAAGCCCTAGCCAATCAGCTTACAGGTTATCTCACCACACTGGAAAGCCTTTAAATTGAGCCTATGAGCTTTGGGGTTGCTACTTTTGTCAAGATGGTGAACCCTGGCATACTGGAAACTTCTGCAGAATAAATGCTGTTTGCTTTTGCATACTACCGGAGTCTGGGGCCTTTCTTCATTGATTCTCAGATCCTAAGACCTCCAGGTATGATGGAGGAGAACGTTCAGGTTTATTGTAGCTAAAAGGGAAAGTATAGCCAGATGCAGGAGCATCTGGGTGAGTCCAGAGTAGATATGACCCTGCACCATGTGGGGAGAGGGGGAGGGGAAAGGAGAGGGGAGAGAAAGGAATGAGGTGCAGCAGCCAAGATGGCAAAGGTACAAAGCACACAGCTGCACACCTACTTCCCCACCCCCCACTTTTAAAAAAGAGTGTTTCTTCTCTAACAATTGCTTTCTGGCATGAGGATCTTTTCCTACTCAGCAAAAAAATTGACTATGTGTATGTGTGTGCATGTATCCATGTATACATATGTGTGTGCAGGAATGTATGCTTGTACATATATGCATATTGGTGTGTATGAATCTCAGAATTTTTCTTCAGGTTGGCTAGCTTCCTCAAACAGGATATATTTTCTTCTGTGCAAAATTCAAAATTGCCCATATAAACAAGTCTGACAGGCTCTGCCTTAGCTTCTAAATGCTGATTCTCGTCTTGGGTTTAGCAGGACCTGACCATCCTCAAAAAGTCTTTTACCTTTTTCAGTCTTCTTCAGTGACTTACACAAGCTGAGAGAAAGATGCAAAGAGAAAGGAAGAAAGAAAAGAGTAAGGAAAGAAGGGGGCAGCAGGGCTCTAGAGAGAGAAAGAGAGACTGAAAAATTAAGAAAGAAAGAAAGAAAGGAAGGGGGAGGGAGGGAGGTAGAGGGGAGGAGAGAGAAAATGAGAGAGGAGAAAGAGAAAGAAAATGAGAGAGAGAGAGAGAGAGAAAAGGGGGAGAGGAAGAGAAAAAGGGAGGAGACAAAGAGAGATCCACACTGATAAGTCATTTGAGCTGAAACCATCTTCATGTCCTGTAATTTCTTGTTGTTAAGTCTTCAAACAGGCATGAGGTTGCCTCTGCCAGCTGGCTAAGGCGAGTTTTTTTTGTTTTTGTTTTTGTTTTTTGTAAAGATGGAGATGTTTAGCAAAGGTTGTAAGGCAAAAGTGGTTTTCTTGACTGGAAGGCATCTTTAGCCATTTCTCTGTCATGAAATCCTTCCTCAGAAATCCTTGGTGAAGATTGAAGAGCATCTTGGAGAGTCTTAAATATCCCCAGGGCCTGTGCTGGGTCTCCAGATGTGTCTTTTCAGGAAGTTTGTTGAATGTAGGAAGGATGGGTGTGTATTAATTACCCAACAAGCTCGCTCTACAGTTGTACCTACGCTTCCTGTCGAGTAGTTTTCCATGACTTTAAGTTGTTACAAAGAGTGATTGCTTAAACTTAGGCTTAATTCTACAATTTAAACAATTGGCCCCTAAACTCTCACAATTGCATTTTTTGCTTGTTATTATTCACTCCACTGAATACTGCCTATTCTAAAAGAATATACATTAACCTCCTTTGTTTCCAGATTCTCCAAGATTTACTGCTATTAGAATCCATATTGTAATAACCTGGCAGTCCTAACTGTCACGAAATGTAAACTCAGGGCATATAAATATGGTAGACATGCCCTTAGAGTCAGATCTGTGGTTTCAATCTACCATGAAATTTATAGTACAAAAAAAAAAAAAAATCCTCTTTTTCCTGTTTGCTTTAAAGTAAGAAACTGTAGCCTTTTGAGTTCTAGAGTTTCTGTAAGACAGGCAAGACAGCAAGACAGCAAGACAGCAGAAGGAGCACTCAACCAATGTTTAGGCTCCATATGTTTCATTAAAGTGGCCAGATGTCCTGCATTTATCAGGGGGAAAAAATTGTTCTCTCTCTCTCTCTCTCTCTCTCTCTCTCTCTCCTTGCCAGCTTTTCTTACCATCCTTTTTATGCCTTGCTGTAAGCATGTCCTCACTGATAACCTGTTCTTTTGGAATTCAAGATGTCAGTGTTTTGAGGAATGACATTGATGATGTCTGGTTCTCCTTTGTGACCCTGTGGTTTACTGTCATCTGGCTTACAGAGTCCTATAAACTATAGTTGAAAGCAGATGTGATCCTATTTATTGTTCTTTAAAGACTCAGCTTCAATGAACATTTGAAAATTTCTCTCAACTATTGAATTAAAAGATGCTGTTAAGAAAAATACGTAAAATGCCCCAGACTTAGAGATGGAAGAGAAGCATTCCTGGGCATCCGTCACTCACCGGAGTGCCGTGGACTGCGTGCCAGATGTCCTGCAGCAGCAAACTCTTCGAGGCTGCACTTCCTTGAGGGATGTTCTGCTGAGTTAGGTGTCTCACACTGCTTGCATTGTTATTCCGAGACCTCAGAGATATTTGTTTACATAAATGTTACATATAAATATTTGCCAGGTATGAAATGAAAAGTCAAAACTTAGAATATGGTTGCAAATTTATTTTAAGTTACAGTATTAAATCTAGTGCCTTTAAATATTGGTGCTTGGTTGTTTTCATGAAAAAGAATACGATTTATTTCTATTTTTACGTTATGTGAGTAGTTGTGTCTGTGTGTGGATATGCACACATGAGCACGATGCCTGTGGAAACCAGAGCTGTCAGACCTCCTGACGCTGGTGCCATGGTGCTGAGAGCATAACTCCAGTCCCTGCTGGAAAGGTACACTCTTCACTGCTGAGCCATCTCTACAGTTCCTGGGAAGTTTTTATACTTTCAAAATTAAATATTTAAACAAAGTGACACTGTTTGACAATTTTGTAAAGTTTTAAAATGTCAGCCTGGTGGGCAGTGGCTGGATCCTTATGTCTGCTTTAGCCTAGTGTCTGCTTCAATCTCTTGCTTTGGTTGAAATGTTCATAACAATATTTAGCCCACTTATATCTGTAGCTAGAGGAGGAAGAATGTTTAAACAATCTTTTTATATAACTTGGATGATCTTCATTGCTGTTAGTCTAAAAATTGGCAGACAGTGGACTCTGCAGTAGTGTGTACAATGAGCAATCGGAAATATTCTTTTAAAACTCTCAGCCTGCCTCGCATTTCACATGGATCATTTCTTAGAACGAATTATATAACTTCATGCATTGGTCATTTGGAAGTCACTGGCATATAGATAAATACAGATTATCTAAATGTTGATTTAGATTACCTAGTTCTAAAAATCATTTTTTTTTCATATTATTATCCATCTTAGACATTTTTGCAAATCAAACATTCTAAAAACAACAGCTATGTGTTATTGTGTTGAAGCCCACTTTAGGATGTTACCTGACATTAGATTTGGGGATCTCATCTAAGTATATCCTCTCTTAAAGCAATGATTCCAGAATGATGGAAAAAGTATGTCAGATATAGGCATGCAGAGATTCCTTACAGCATTGTTCATAACAGAGACATATTTGGAATAACCTGAGGTTTTTCATAATAGACATAATGGTTAAAGAAAATATGGGAATATAAAAAGCAGAGGTTACACCCCTAAAATACTGTAAAAAACTAAATGTGGTATCATACACCCAGTATCCTAGCACCCTAAAAAGGAGGCAGGAGGAAAGGCATTCAAGGTTCTCTTTGGCTTCCTACAGAGTCCCAAGCCAGGCTAGGCTACAAGAGACCCTATCTCAAAGAAACCAACCAATCAATGAACAAGTAAAAATTCTCTATTAGTACCTAGAGACTGAGAAACCCTATAGAGCCTCACATTTAGCATAGTCTCACTTATGGAATTTTTGTATGAATGAGGGCAGACAGTGTTTGAAGGGGACTTTTCACAATGGTATCACATACATGCTGAGGTAAGAGATTTAAGAAATGTGTTTTTGTTTGTGTGTTTGTTATAATTATTAAACTTTTGTTAACAGAAGCATATATAAAGTTTTACAGTCAGGGAACATAATGAGCTATTTTCTTTTTGGAAATGAAAGCCAGTTTTGCTTCTAAAAGTAGAGGATACAAATGTCAAGATTTATTTTGACAGCCGGTGTTGAGAGCAGTCCATAGCAGTGTGCATGTGGTTTATGCATTCATGGGAGTGTTAGCGGAAACCTCTGACAAGGAATTTGACTTTCCTAGGTTAACATTTGTGTCTTTACGAGTTGAGCCTGTTTGCTCTTACTAATTGATCCAAGTAGATATACTCAGCTCTGCAGTCAAAGACTTCCATAAAACACACGTGCCAAGCAAAAAAGAAAGAGTGTAAAAATTTGGCACATCTGTTTCCTGGCTGTCATGATGAGGGTGCTGTGATGCTTTGCCAGATTGGCTTGTCTTAACTGAAGGCTGCTGTGAGTTGTGAAAGGAGCTATCAGAAAGAAGAGGTGGGTCTGAGCAGCGTCTCTCTACTGTCTGTGGGCTCTGCCTTTCAGCTCCCTCATTTCCCTGCTCCTTCTCTGACTTCAAATCTCCAGCACAGGCAAAGCCTGCATTTTAGCACTCTGTGTTTGCAGCTTGCCTCAAAACAGCAGGTCCACATTCCTAAATCTTTCTCCTGTTTTACTCCTAAGACCGAGAAGTGGACCTTAACAAACACTGAACACAGAAGAGCACTGTCTTTTTCAGCCATTGTTCTATTTTATGAAGAAGTATACAAATGAGTATATGTGGGCCAGGTACCAGGGTACATACCTTTTCATTCCAGGAAAAGAAGTGAATGCATGTATCATTGTTATACTTCTTTTTAAAGGAAAAAGTTTAAACATGCATTCTCTGTTCATGTCAGAGGGAGAATCCCAAGCTCTTCAAATCCTTTTGTGCATTAGGTTCCTTCTGTTTTTAAACATTGTCATCATCCTCATCACAATTGTTGTTGTTTGTGTGTGGAGGGAGTGGTATGCAAGGGGTCCCCTAGCGCATGTGGAAGTCAGGAGCGAGCTCTCAGCAATCTGGGCTTTCTTCTAACTGTGGCGTCACAGGTTTGCTCTAGGGTCCTCAGCGTGGACACTTTAGGGCTTTTATCTGCTGAGCCATCTGGCTGGCTCTGGTTTCCTTTTTCTTTTCGGTAGAGTTCTGTACTCCTACTTTGTTTGACATAGAAAAATCAGTATTTTTAATAGACAAGTTTGTGTTTTTCTAATAACACAAAATATCTGGATAGGATTGCTAAGGAGAACTGGGGAGACAGCTCCTTCAGTACAACACTTGCTATGCAAAGAGCTGGCCTGAGTTTGGGTGCCTGGCTTCTCAGGAAAAGCTGGGCCTGGGGGTCCAGGCATGGGATCCCAGCACTGGGGAAAGGGCAGCACTGGGGACAGGGCAACGCTGGGGGAATGCTGTCCAGCCAGCCTAGCTGAAATAGCCAGCTCTAGATTCAATTCGAGACTCTTCTTGAAACCTAAGGTGCTGAGTCATAGAGAAAGGAAGCTGATGCCAGCTTTTGGCTTCCACATACGCACATATGGGCACTGCATACATACACACAGGCACACGCTAGCACAGGCACATACCGACACACACCACAGGCAATGACTTATTCTCAGTATTAAAACTAGAACATATTTTTTTTGTACCTGCTCTCAAGATAGGTATTAACAGTATGTTTACATGAGTAACCATTATTTTATTTGCCTGTGCTCATACAAGAGAGAGAAAAAAACCCGAAGTCTCTATGTTAGGAAATGGTACCTTTGGTTACCTCCTACACTTTGGTTATATAAAGTTGTCCTCATCATCTCTGGACAATTCTAAACTTGTTTTCATGAGTTCTCATTCCCTCCCTGTATCCAACAAATAAATCCAAAAGCAAACACAGATAGCAACACAAGCAGCAGCTGAGGGACAGAGAGAACCCCTCTCACTGAAGGACCTCACACATTCTGCTTTAACTCCTTGGCATGCGTGCTAATGTTTTTGTTTTAAAGTCACATGCCTGTGTGCTGAAACATCAAATGTTGGGGAAATCCACAGGGTCTGGGGAGTTGGCTCCTGTGGCGTCACTCTGCTCTAGCTTTATTTAGCTTAGCGTTCAAGTAAACTCAAAATTTCCTAATAAGATCTGACAGTCTCTCGTCCATTGGCTACTCTTAGAATATATCATTATTATTCCTAATGACAGCAAAGGCTAGGATCACACAGTTTAGGCTCCAATCAACCGCAAGGTCATTTTCAACTTGTGAAAGAACCGCTTTTGTGGCAGATGAGTCTGATCATATTGGGTTCTTTGGCTGGTTTGATTATATTTTAGCATGAATAAATTGAAAAATATCCCTTATTTTCATTTGGCTAGGGGAATGGGAAAGGCCAGTCATTATGTTTAAATAAAAATATTATACACTATCATTAATATTATTCTACTATAAATATGTTTATGTCATAAAATATTCTAAATAATGCGTTTTCCCAAACGCATGTTTTCAAATATGTTCTAGTGAATGCCCCTGTGTATCATGCTTTTATTCCCAAATACATCTGCTTTTGTATTTTTAAAAATATATTTTATATGTATAGTGGTTTGTCTAAATGTATGTCTGCACCACATGCTGATGGGAAAGGCAAAAGGACAAGGCTTTGGGTCCCCCAGGACTGACCTGGAGTTAGACTGTTGTGAGTCATTGTGTGGGTGCTGGGAGGTGGAAGCCAGTTCACTCTAGGAGAAGAGTAGGCATTCTTAGCTGGTAAACTAACTTTCCAGTCCCTGCTTCTGTGTCTTAACATTATATTACTTGCCTCTTCAGCCAAATGGACTTCACCGTCATATTAAAGAAATGCTCGTACAACCTAAATATAGGGTGATGAATGAACATGGAGCATGTGGATTCAGAGTCATAAGCTACTTCATATTTAGATTTTTTTACTTAGTAGTTATTCTCCCCCTCTTTCTGAATGTGTGTATGTACATGAGCCCACAGGAGCCATAGCACACCTGGAAAGGTCAAAGGTTAACTTGTGGGAGTAAGTTCTCTCCTTCCACGATGTGGGCCCCAGGGATTGAACTTAGGTCCTAAGGCTTAGTGGCAAGGATCTATTTACTGACCTATGTCACCTACCTAGCCTCTCATATTTATGAAGTTATTTATGGTGTAATTTCTCATTGCTTAGCAAACAGATCAATTGTATATATTTTCTATAGTGTTCAAAGGATAGACTATAACTCAGAGAGATTTAATAATTACTAGTTAAATGGTGGATATGAGAAAGAGTCACCGAGTTCTTCTGACCTCCTATTGAGTTTTCTTTTCAGGACTGCACTGTGGGAGGGATCATTAACTCAGATACTGGAGGCCATCACACTGACATGAATCCTTGATCATAATTGACCTAAATTATTCTGATCTACAGCTGCTCAAATTAAAATTCAACAAATAATTGCTAAACTTCACTTTCTGCTGACTATGGTGGCCTGGCCTTGGAGGGTCTGGAGAGGGAATCCATTACTCAGAGAATAAAGAGAAGCTCTTACTGGATTGAATTAAAGTGATTCATTTCCGTTTTCCTCCTTAAAGATCTTTTCATTGATTGTGATTTTAAACAACTCCCTTGGGAAATTCCTTATAAATGAATAGGTTGATTTTGTGATAAAACTGAGTTCTTCTACTTGCCTTTTTCCTCTCATTACTGTTGGGAGGATTCCTTCCTTCATGGCCAACTTGACTTTCTTTCTCTGCTTCCCCCATGGCCACTAACAGCTTTTTCTAGTCTTTCTGCCATTTTAATCTCTTTTCTGCTCTAATAAGGTGATAAGGTACATGTTAACCGTGTGGTGGGGTGTTTGAGAGTGAGAACGTAAAGAGCACGAATGTGGCCCACACTGGCATTGCTCAGTAGCATCTCTGCTTTTTTGTTATTATTTTATTCTAGCTGTTTTATCTGCATCCACATCTCTACACCACATGCCGGATTAGGGAGAAGACCACGAGAGGGCATTCATTCTGGAACTGGAGTTGCAGCGGGTTGTGGGCCATCCTGTGGGTTCTGGGAATTTAACCTGGGTTCCATGCTTTTAATCACTGAGCATCTCTCCAGCCCATCCTGGGCTTCTCTAGAGGTATACTGAGCTAAGAAAACCTACATTTTAGTGAGACCAGTGTCTTTACCCTCTTGATAGCTATTGTTCAGATTTCATTAAGTATATATGTGGTCTGTGTTGAGCACTATTAATGAAGATCTAGTCTGCAGGTTCTCCTGTGTCCGTGTGTGGGCACCCACAGAGGCCAGAGGTGCTGGATGTTCCTCAGCTAGATCTCTGCACAATTGAGAGCTACCCAATGTGGGCTCAGATGGTGGTTTGAATGGACATGTTCCCCACAGGCCCACCTGGAGTGGCACTGTTAGGAGGTTTGGCCTTGTAGGAGGAAGTGTGTCAGTAGGGGTGACACACTTTGATGTTTCAGGAGCTCAAGCCAGGCCCATTGTCACTGTCTGTTCTTGCTGCCTGCTAATCTGGATGTAGAACTCTCAGCTCCTTCTCCAGCACCATATCTGTCTGCACGCTGCCATGGTCACTGCCATGACAATAATGTACTGAACCTCAGAACCCATAAGCCGGCTCCAGTTGTTTTTCTTCATAAGAGTTGCCATGGTCATGCTGTCTCTTCACATCAATAAAAACCCTAAGATAGCTGAGAACTGAACTCAGGTCTTTTGGAAGATAAATATTTACTCCCAACCACTGGCTATGTCTCCACCTCTGGCTTCCCCACATTCGCCAGTCTTCCTGACGGATTGGTGTGCAGCTCCAGCCGAACCAGCAGTCTGGAACTTTTGTGTATCCAGTAAGAAAGATGTGTGCTCCTCTTCCAAGTGTACCATGGCACTTTCAATAACGGCAGCCCAACGCTTGTGTGAGTGGAGGCAGCAATGTTGGAGGCAGCTTATTCAGAAATGAGTGGTATTGGAAGGTTTTTCCTGACCACCCATTTCAAGAATTGATTTTTCAAGAATTGATACTTACGCTTTTATTCAAATATTCAAACATTTGTTTTCACATGATCCAGAGCCCTATATTTTTGTACAGAAAGTAGTATTAAAGAATAAATACATATACTTCAAAGAAGTAAATTGAGTACCATTTCTAGTACTTCTTATTATTTCCATTTTAGAAAAAGTCTTATATTAATTTCAATGATGCTTCTAAATGGTGTATACCCATAACTCCTGACACTTGTATATATATATATATATATATATATATATATATATATATATATATAT